>NC_068939.1:65182594-65532073 GCF_016801865.2 Culex pipiens pallens | reverse complement strand
TATACGCACATGATCCGGGGTCAAAATCCGACGACCTCTTGCTTGTTACGGCGGTAGACTCATAGATCTTAACTCCAGGGAGTCCTTGGATGACCATGGACATCCCATTACATTCATATAGTAGTCTACCATATCCACTGATGCTATACTCACATAATCCGGGGTCAAAATCCGACGACCTCTTGCTTGTTACGGCGGTAGACTCGTAGATCTTAACTCCAGGGAGTCCTTGGATGACCATGTACATCCCATTACATTCATATAGTAGTCTACCATATCCACTGATGCTATACTCACATGATCCGGGGTCAAAATCCGACGACCTCTTGCTTGTTACGGCAGTAGACTCGTAGATCTTAACTCCAGGGAGTCCTTGGATGACCATGTACATCCCATTACATTCATATAGTAGTCTACCATATCCACTGGTGCTATACGCACATGACCCGGGGTCAAAATCCGACGACCTCTTGCTTGTTACGGCGGTAGACTCATAGATCTTAACTCCAGGGAGTCCTTGGATGACCTTGTACATCCCATTACATTCATATAGTAGTCTACCATATCCACTGATGCTATACGCACATGATCCGGGGTCAAAATCCGACGACCTCTTGCTTGTTACGGCGGTAGACTCGTAGATCTTAACTCCAGGGAGTCCTTGGATGACCATGTACATCCCATTACATTCATATAGTAGTCTACCATATCCACTGATGCTATACTCACATGATCCGGGGTCAAAATCCGACGACCTCTTGCTTGTTACGGCAGTAGACTCGTAGATCTTAACTCCAGGGAGTCCTTGGATGACCATGTACATCCCATTACATTCATATAGTAGTCTACCATATCCACTGGTGCTATACGCACATGACCCGGGGTCAAAATCCGACGACCTCTTGCTTGTTACGGCGGTAGACTCATAGATCTTAACTCCAGGGAGTCCTTGGATGACCTTGTACATCCCATTACATTCATATAGTAGTCTACCATATCCACTGATGCTATACGCACATGATCCGGGGTCAAAATCCGACGACCTCTTGCTTGTTACGGCGGTAGACTCGTAGATCTTAACTCCAGGGAGTCCTTGGATGACCATGTACATCCCATTACATTCATATAGTAGTCTACCATATCCACTGATGCTATACGCACATGATCCGGGGTCAAAATCCGACGACCTCTTGCTTGTTACGGCGGTAGACTCATAGATCTTAACTCCAGGGAGTCCTTGGATGACCATGGACATCCCATTACATTCATATAGTAGTCTACCATATCCACTGGTGCTATACGCACATGATCCGGGGTCAAAATCCGACGACCTCTTGCTTGTTACGGCGGTAGACTCGTAGATCTTAACTCCAGGGAGTCCTTGGATGACCATGTACATCCCATTACATTCATATAGTAGTCTACCATATCCACTGATGCTATACGCACATAATCCGGGGTCAAAATCCGACGACCTCTTGCTTGTTACGGCGGTAGACTCATAGATCTTAACTCTAGGGAGTCCTTGGATTACCATGGACATCCCGAAGTACCCATAGACCTTTGAGAAACATAAAATTTTAGTAAACAAATATATTTAAAAAAAATGTTTTTCAAATATTTTAATTTTAAACTTTTAATATTTATTTTTATAATCGTACAAAAAATGCTAGCTGTGGACCCCCCGAACTTGACAACTTTTTTATACATTTGTATTGGTTGTTTCCGTTGTGCTTAAAGGAAATGGCTATGCACCAGGCGCCTCCATATTTTTGTAGATGGCTCATATAGTTGGGAGGAGACGCAAGTTTTTTTTAAATTGTTCGATTTTTTTATGTTAAAAAATTTACCAGCTTCTCGTCAGTCCGCGTGGACATAAAATCAAATTCTGTCGATTGCATCGGATTCGGGGATGCCTTTTCTCTGAGGAACCGATGAGATATCGTCAATCCCTTGACACAAGTTTTGTTTTGTCGAGTAGTGTTATCGATAGATGAACGTTCCCTCCAAGATTTATCCAAATCGGTGAAGGTCGAGTCCAAAAGTGTTCTAAGTTGACCTGGAACGACCCATAAATAACTATTCAACTATTTTCATCCAGTAATGGTTTATTATTCAACAATTTGCAGATTGATATTTTTCTAAGTACGAAGAAAACGGAAAGTGCTAAAAAAATAAGTTTCGAAGCGAATTGCATACAACATTTTTTGCAATTCCAAAAAACACTTAAGAAATATTTTTTAAGTGAAAATTTGGTTTATTTGCTTTAGTTCGGCATTTGGTCTGCTGAAAAAATAAAACAGCTGATAGATAGAAAATAATTCTCATTTACAGGAAAAATGATCATACTTTTGAGTAGATTCACAAAAAAACATTAAATATTAAAAGTAATATAAAAACAAAAAAAGAAAATTTGAAGATAATAATCAAGATCAACATTTTATTCGATATTGATGCATCATATTCCTTAGTTGAAGTAATTCACTCAGTAGTGTTGCTTAATGTTGGAGTAGCTCTCGCCATGGGGATGATGGGCATGACCCACTCGCTGGACATGGGGCTGGAATCCGGTCTTGTGGTCCGAGCTGTAGTCCACCACGCGGTGGGTTCCATCGGCCTCATCCACGGTGTACTGTCCCTTAACGTGGTCACCCTCACGAGACTCCCACTGGCTCTTGTGGTCGTGGGTGTGCGAGTCCTTAACTCCGTACTCGTACTTGTAGCTCGGATGGCTGTTGAAGTCCTCGTAGGCCAGGACGGCGACGGCCAGACAGGCAACCAGGGCGATGATCTGTTGAATTTGATTTGGAGGTTGGAGTTTGTACAATTAAAGATATTTAAGTAACTTACCTTGAACATTTTGAATCGTTAGATTGATTGAAACGATTGGTTGAATCGATACTTGAGAACTGATACTTGTCATAAAAATCATCTAGTTTTTATACTGTTTATTTCTCGACTTCACCAGACATGTTCTGTGAAACTGCATGCATGCAAAATGCATTGCATGGTTTCTAATTGCTTAACTACCCATATGCACTTTTTTGGAGAACCAAAATGCATGCAGCAAACTGTGAAGGTGTCACCTTGTCATACGATTAGTTTATTGACGGCAATAAGTTAATTAATTTTCAATAGAGTTGTTGGCCCAACTACCAATTCCACTGCCATGCACCTGAGAGCATGCACAGGTCCAAGACACGAACAGAGTGGAAAGCAAACTCAGAGTCGGAAAATCGGAAAGCTAACGGTATAAAAAACTGAGAACCATTTTCAACCAACATCAGTCAACTCACGTCATTCTTACAGAACAAACCAATCCCAAAACAAGTGATCCAAAATGTTCAAGGTAAGTTACTCATAACCAAAAATATGTGTAGCCTCTGACCTTCATAACGTTTTCAACAGGTCATCGCCCTGGTTGCCTGTCTGGCCGTCGCCGTCCTGGCCTACGAGGACTTCCACAGCCACCCGAGCTACAAGTACGAGTACGGAGTCAAGGAATCGCACACCCACGACCACAAGAGCCAGTGGGAGTCTCGTGAGGGTGACCACGTTAAGGGACAGTACACCGTGGATGAGGCCGATGGAACCCACCGTGTTGTGGACTACAGCTCGGACCACAAGACCGGATTCCAGCCCCATGTCCAGCGAGTGGGTCATGCCCATCATCCTCATGGCGAGAGCTACTCCAACATTAAGCAACACTACTAAAGTCAGACTAACACAACCTACCGACTGAAATAAAAAAAGGGGATTTTTGAAATCTTACACTGTTTTAGTTTTTATTGTTTGATCGTGCGTCATAGATTGTTTCGTTTTATTCCTGACCCTTTTTTAACATTGGACTTTTTAATTTTTGGATTGAATATTCTTGCAGTTAAAATATTGCTACAATCGTTTCAAAAGAACAATTTAATCTTGATTTATCAATCCGAAACTTAATAATCGTGGAAATATTTGAACACGTCGTTTACACGTTTGTAGCTTCTTTCTTGGAAAAGTATGAATCTTTTAAATCATTGAATTATGTAGTATACTCAATGTTTTTATAATTGTTTTACAAAATTTCGAAATTTAAAGTTAAGGCATTTCAAATATAGAAAAGTAACAAACAAATAAACCCTGATCAATTCAGTCAAAAAGACAACCCTAGCAAAGAAATTTGCCCTATTTAGAGAGTCGCATTGAGCAACAGTCAAACAATTCTATAGGATTTTTTTTAAATATAGCCGGAAGTATTTTTTTGTGTTTTGGCAAATAGCAAAATGTATTGCATTCATTCAACTTTGAAATGATTGCAATAAAATCACCTATTATTTTTTGAAATATTTCTTTATTAGGAAATTTGGGGGTTATTTGGACAAGAGTTTGAACTAACGAGTTTTCACACCCATAAACTACATGAGTAACTAGTTGGAAAAAATAATGATAGCACACCTGTATATCAAAAACCTTATCCATGGATGGGTCATTTATTTGAATTTTATATGAAAAACTAATTTTTAGTTTTAATATTCAAAGGTTAACTCCACAAACTTTCCTGGGGGTAATGTGATCACCCTTATAAACATGTCCAATTTTCCTCGAAAACGGCAATTTTTGGTGATGGATAAGAGAAAATTGCACACAATGTATTAACAGCATGTAAAAAAAGTATTTTTGCAATTCCGTCGTGAAACTATTTACTTTTCCTGTCATTCTTGAACGACGAAATAGCCTACTTTTCTGTACCAAAAATAACAGAATCGAATAGCAACACTTTTCAAAATAAATGCTGAAAAGTTCTACTTTTCAGCACTGAAATGGGTGCTGAAAAGTTGAACTTTTCAGCACTTGTTTCGAAAAGTAACACTTTTCAACATTTTTTTGATTTAAACGATTTATTGACAACATACATGAAAATTTGACATAAAATTTCACTTAGTGTGTGTTTTTTGGAATTGCAAAAAATGTTGTATGGAACTCGTTGCAAAACTTGATTTTTTTAGCATTTATCCAACCGTATCCAACGTATTTATCCAACTCGGTGAACCTCGTTAGATAAATGTACGACTCGTGCTGAAAAAATTCACTTTTTGCAACTTGTTGCATAAACTACTATTTTGCAATTCCGTCGTGAAACTATTTACTTTTCCTGTCATTCTTGGACGACGAAATAGCCTACTTTTCTGTACCAAAAATAACAGAATCGAATAGCAACACATAAAAAAATGCTGAAAAGTAACACTTTTCAGCACTCAAATGGGTGCTGAAAAGTTGAACTTTTCAGCACTTGTTTCGAAAAGTAACACTTTTCAACATTTTTTTGATTCAAACGATTTATTGACAAAATACATGTTAATTTGACAAAAAATTTCACTCAGTGTGTGTTTTTTTAAAATTGCAAAAAATGTTGTATGGAACTCGTTGCAAAACTTGATTTTTTCAGCACTCTTCGTATTTATCCAACTCGGTGAACCTCGTTGGATAAATTTACGACTCGTGCTGAAAAAATTCTCTTTCAGCAACTTGTTGCATAAACTACTATTACACCCCTTGGGCACTATGAACATTTGTAATGAAACATGTAATCAATTTAAAGTTTGACAGAAACCTAGTACTACGTTTTGTTCAGAAACTCATGCCGATCATTTTGCAATAAAAAACTCATGAAAAGATGATTTTCCCAAAAAGTTATTTGTTTTTAATACTATTACTGAAATAAAAAAAAGGTACTAAAAAAGTTTGTATGCCTTTGAAAAATTTACATAAATAAAGTTATTTGTTGACAAATCAACATAAATTCAGTCTCCCAATTCCAAATAGGCATCTTTGACTAATTAAAAAAATAATTTGGATTAAATATAAAGTTCACTAATTACTTAGTATTAAAGTTTATATAACTCTGGAAATTCTATATAAAACTTATCTAAACATAATTTTGCAAACTTTCAGTTTAACTAAATGTCAAAATATTACCATAGAATTGCTAAATAAACATAATGGTGTAAGTATAACACCGTTTTGGGGGTCTTTGTATCGCTAGAATAGATTTTTCGCTGGAATTTCGTTCCAACCCGGAATTACGTCGTCGGAAAATCCGCCGGCATCCGAACCGGTCCACAATTCACAAGCCAACTTATTTGGCATCGGAAAGGGCATACAATTTCCGATCTTATGATACCCATACATCTAGGTTTTCTATAAAACCCACGTTTTTAAATACCTAGGCAAAAACGTTGTTATGGTTTTGTTTGAGCAACCTGCCAAAAATGTATGGACTTTCGTAATTTTTGTTCTCGTGGATCAAACTTACTTTTTGCCCAAGTATTTAAAAACGGCTGTCCAGGTATTTAAAAACAGGCTGTCTTCCTAAAGGTTTTCTGATAATGTCCAGTACAATCTTTCATTTACTAAGCAATCGAACCCAGAAGGGAAACGATCACTATTTATGTTGGTTCGAGCCGAAGTTGGAACTTCCGAAAAACTGCTTGAGAATTTATTGCATAAAAAAATCGATTGACAAAATTCTTCATAAACAAAACGTCAACCAACACACATGCCCCCAACCAGCGCCACTTGGTAACCACCGGACTCTCCGAGAACCATTTGATTGCGGTTTGCCGAAACGGTTCATTGGTCAATGTGTCTGGTGCGCCGCCGCCGCCGTCGAGGTAAGACCGGCAACCAAGGTTTCCGTCATGTGGCCACCCAGACCCAAACCTGGCGGCAGCACATATTCACATGACCGTCGCCATTGCCGTGGAAAATGGAAAACGAGAGTGGAAATCGAACCACGGCGGCACGACAAAACTCGACGACGGCTTCCAAGTTTTCGGAGTATAAAAATTCTGTGACCATTTGAAACCAACATCAGTCTACGAGCAGCTCACACCCCAAACAAACCGAAGAAAATTTACCGGAGATTCAAGATGTTCAAGGTAGGTTTTGATGGAGGTGGTTTTGGTACGAGGGATTGACCTTTGTTTTATAACAGATCATCGCCCTGGTTGCCTGTCTGGCCGTCGCCGTCCTGGCCTACGAGGACTACAACAGCCATCCTAGCTACAAGTACGAGTACGGAGTCAAGGACTCGCACACCCATGACCACAAGAGCCAGTGGGAGTCCCGGGATGGAGACCATGTTAAGGGACAGTACACCGTGGATGAGGCCGATGGAACCCACCGCGTGGTGGACTACAGCTCGGACCACAAGACCGGATTCCAGCCCCATGTGCAGCGAGTGGGTCATGCCTAGGGTTAGTGAAATTTCACGATTTCGCGGACAGCGTGAAATCCGCGAAATTTGGCTTTTTCCGCGAAATCCCGTGAAATTTTATGTTTGTGTGAAACTGTAACGATTTTTCTCAAAATAATTTATCAAACTCAAATAGGAATAAAAACAATCCTAAGAACGACTGTAGAATTAAGCGAAAAAATACCATGGTTTAATCACTAATATAGGAATAGTGATTTTTGACGATTTCGTGGATCAACACAAAAATATTTCATGCCTAAAGACTATTTAAGTAATTTTATTAGTTTTCAATTGAAAAGTTTGATATGAACCATTTGAAGAATTGTTAAGATTTTTCAGGTGTTATTAGAAACTAATTAGTAATATTTTCATTCGCTGTTATACAATTTTTAATGCTATTTTATATGAAAGGTAAAATTAAGAGTATTTTTTGTCTTTGAATTCACCTTCTAAAAACATTTCAGATTTTTTTTCTGAGTCCTGTTTAATTTTAACGATATTTGATTATTTGGGTGAATGATTCCCGTGAAAATAAAAAAAAACTAAACACTTTTTTTGTATGAATAAAAATTTAGATTTCGATACAAATCATATTACTTTTGTCTATTGATTTTACATTTAGTTTATGAAAAGTGTGTTGAAAACCGTTAAAATGGGCTAAAAGTCACAGAGAGTTCAAATTATTTTACTCATTTTGGTTTTACAAGATTGTCAAATCTTGTTTTGATATGAAATTCATTAAAATGTAAAATGATGTAACAGAAGCAAATCAGCGAATTTTTTTTAGCTTTATTAGTCGAATATTAAAAAAGCAGTTCAGTAAATGAGAATACGTATGCCCTACATTTTGTTTCAAAATATATGTATATCTAGCCCATCCATAAACCAGGTGGAAACTTTTTTAAAAAAATAGGAGAATTTTGTGGTGTCACGTTCAAATCTAGTGAAGAATTTTTTTAGTTTATTGAAGAATAATATATAATAAAGCATAAAAAGTAGTTTCCTTGATTTAAAAATATGATTTTCAGAGTTATTTTAACATTTTTCACGTTCCGCGAAATTTGCGTGAAATTGAGTGTTTTGAAATAGAGGTCCCCGTGAAATTTTCAATTTTCGAGCGTGAAAAATCACTAAGCCTAGTCATGCCCATCATCCCCATGGCGAGAGCTACTCCAACATTAAGCAGCATTACTAAAAGTACTTTGTACTAAAACCCCTGTAATAAAGTCTGATTCCTCTCTTCCCGTTTCATCCCAATGTCAACTGCTGTCTTGTTTTTGATTATACTTCCATCCACGTTAAACTCGTCAATCAATTCTTTGCAAGAAATTGTTTTTCAAGTGTCTGTCAAGCAAACGGAAGAATAATTATGGTCAATTAGTTTTTACGAGGCAGGGGACCTCACGCACTCGTGTCGTACTTGACGACACGTAGATACTGAAACAAGTTGTGCGAATTGTTTTCTCTGTAGGATGGAAACAACACAATCAATTTAGTTTCAAATTTCCTAACTGCAATAATTTTGCAACGCGCTATCAGTTTCTTTTTTCAAAACAAATATAAGTGATACACTTTTCTGAAAATAAATTCAGAAAATTTTCCAGAGAACTCACTTTGCCCCTCTTGACTGGCCCTGTCTGGCCACCATGGCGAGAACAATGAGGAAGAGATTATGCTCAATTTCCTCGGCCGGCCCCAACATGTGCCATCCGCCGGCCTTGTGGGTGTCAACCGACGACGAGGCATCACGCCGCGGCGAGAGACCTTCACTGTCACTGTCATCGGTGTGATGTGGTGCGCGGAGAAGTTCTCGCAAATTGTCTTCACCTCCGGACGTGCTATCAGGGGTTGTGATGTGGAATAAGCAAATTGTAGTTATCTATTTTCGTTTTAAACAATTGTTTAATTTTAATTTTGTGAATATTTTATTATGGCAAGGTTTTTCATGGATGTCAAACAAATATTTTTTAAGTGTTCTTCAAAAAATTTAAATATTACTCAATTAAAAGATGCAGTGTCAAATCATATCAACGTGATCGTGCTATTTTGAGGCACGTCGCTTTTTGACGTTCCGAAAAATCGCGTTTTAATGTTTGACCCTGTATGAACAAAAAATAGAGCACGCAACATTTTGCGAAATGACCCGAAGTCTGGTTGAATTTGGTTGCCGGAGTCCAGAGTTATATTTCAATTTGTTTACAGAATGGTTAGGCATGCACGTGTGTCAAACGCGTTCTGACCTGAAATTCCTTAATCCAGTTGTCGCATTTACATCAATTTTCATGGTACGTCAAGATAGCACGATCCGATCAAAACTTTTTCATATGGAGAGTGACAGTTTTTTCAGTTTGTGTTTAATTTCTTAGGATTGAAATCGAATTTTGGGGATCTTTGAAGGTAAAAAGGTGTGACATTGTGAGCCACACAAAATGGCTTTCTCAACTAAATTTGGCCCACAATGCACGTGCGACACGCAAACACAACAACGACGTTATTTCAATTGTTTCACTTTTTAATACCTATTTTTCACATGTTTATCACATGTTTATCAATAAATTGCAGCCTGTAGCCTGTAGAAGGTAAATGAGCAATTCTCTACCAAAACCAAAAAATTTATTTGTATTTTTTGATTAGGCTCAAACTTTGTGGGGGCTTTCCCTATGAACAAAGAAACTGTTTTGTGTCATTGGATAACCCATACTAGTCTCCATACAATTTTGCCAGCAGTCCATTCAAAAATGGTATGTTAATATTGTAACTGTTGAGTGAATTTTCTGATCAATTTGGTGACTTCGGCAAAGTTAGATGGGCACTTCTCTGCCACACAGCAGTTGCCCCGACCCCTCTTCGATTTGCGTGAAACTTTGTCCTAAGGGGTAACTTTTGTCCCTGATCACGAATCCGAGGTCCGTTTTTTGATATCTCGTGACGGAGGGGCGGTACGACCACTTCCATTTTTGAACATGCGAAAAAAGAGGTGTTTTTCAATAATTTGCAGCCTGAAACGGTGATGAGATAGAAATTTGGTATCAAAGGGACTTTTATGTAAAATTAGACGCCGGATTTGATGGCGTAATCAGAATTCCGAAAAAACGTATTTTTCATCGAAAAAACACTTAAAAAAGTTTTAAAAATTCTCCCATTTTCCGTAAAAAATTTCATTTTTCTGTAAAAAATTTTGGAACATCTCATTTTATGGGAAGTTTAATGTTCTTTTCGAATCTACATTGACCCAGAAGGATCATTTTTCATTTAGAACAAAATTTTTCGTTTTAAAATTTCATGTTTTTTCTAACTTTGCAGGGTTATTTTTTAGAGTGTAACAATGTTCTACAAAGTTGTAGAGCAGACAATGACAAAAATTTTGAGATAAAGACATAAGGGGGTTGCTTGTAAACATCACGAGTTATCACGATTTCAAGAAAAAAAGTTTTGAAAAAGTTGGTCGTCATGGATCATGGCCGTTCATGGCCACTCGCGACAGACGCGGACAACGAAACAAAAAGAAACGCAAAATAGTAGTTTATGCAACAAGATGCAAAAAGAGGATTTTTTCAACACGAGTCGTACATTTATCCAACGAGGTTCACCGAGTTGGATAAATACGAAGAGTGCTGAAAAAATCAAGTTTTGCAACGAGTTCCATACAACATTTTTTGCGATTCCAAAAAACACACACTGAGTGAAATTTTAAGTAAAATTTTCATGTATTTTGTCAATAAATCGTTTAAATCAAAAAAAAAATTGAAAAGTGTTACTTTTCGAAACAAGTGCTGAAAAGTTCAACTTTTCAGCACCCATTTGAGTGCTGAAAAGTAGAACTTTTCAGCATTTATTTTGATAAGTGTTGCTATTCGATTCTGTTATTTTTGGTACAGAAAAGTAGGCTATTTCGTCGTTCAAGAATGACAGGAAAAGTGGGTAGTTTCACGACGGAATTGCAAAAAGTAACTTTTTCAAAACTTTTTTTTCGTAAAATCGCGATAACTCGTATGTTTATAAGCAAACCATTTATGTCTATATATTTAAATTTTCATAATTGCCTGCTCTACAACTTTGTAGAACATTGTTACACTCTAAAAAAACAACACTGCAAAGTTAGAAAAAACACGAAATTTTAAAATGAAATTTTTTGTTCTAAATGAAAAAATTACCCTTTTGGGTCAATGTAGATTCGAAAAGTAAATTAAATTTCCCATAAACTGACATGTTTCAAAAATTTTTAAACCTCAGATTCGTGATCAGGGACAAAAGTTACCCCTTAGGACAAAGTTTCACGCAAATCGAAGAGGGGTCGGGGCAAGTTTTCCAGATTTCGTGTGAGTTGGTAGAGAATTACCCAGATATTGTTAAGGACTGTTGAATTACGTATTCTTTTATTTTCGTGATTTTTAAATGCGTTTGACTTTTCCGATTTCGTGTGTGAGTTGGCAGAGAATCATCCAAATGAGCAATTCTCTACCAAAACCGGAAATGGATTTTATTTGTATTTTTTTGATTTGGCTCAAACTTTGTGGGGGTCTTTCCTATGACCAAATAAGCTATTTTGCATCATTGGTTCACCCATACAAGTCTCCATACAATTTTGACTGCTGTCCCTACAAAAATGGTGTGTGAATATTCAAACAGCTGTAACTTTTGAGTGAATTTTCTGATCAATTTGGTGTCTTCGGCAAAGTTGTAGGTATTGTATATTTTCAATGTTAAAACATGAAAAATTCGTGATATTTTTCGATCATTTCGAAAAAAATACTTTGAAATTTTTTAAATCAGGTCTAACATTTTAAAAGGGCAAAACATTGAATATTACGCCCATTTAAAATGTTAGTCTTGATTTAAAAAATGCCAAATATTTTTTTTCGAAGAGATCGAAAAATTTCACGAATGTTTCATCTTTTAACATTGAAAATCGGACCATTAGTTGCTGAGATATCGACATTAGAAAATGGTGGGTTGTTTTGGTGAGACTAAGAAAACTTCAATTTCCGTGTTTCTTTTTCTTAAAGCGGCTTTATCTCAGCAACCAGAGGTCCAATCTTCAATGTCTCTTAGACAATTTTATAGCAAATTTTATGAACTTTTCAAAAAAAAAAAAATTAGAAACGGTCACTCATGGTCACTATTTTTAAAAATTGAAAACTGCAAATATTTCGCTAAAATCAAACTTTCGGTGGCTATACCTTGAAAACGGAGCCCTTTATCAAAAAATATGTAAAGTAATTTTCGATTGCAAATTCAATTTTGCATTAAAAAATAACGTCAAATTTGTTTTAGCATAAAATTTCGATTTTTTCCAAAAATCATAATTTTTTAAAAAAATCATAACTCGGCGGCAAATTTTTTACCCATGTTTTTCTATGGCTCAAAAGTTACGGTTTTTTGTCTCCTTAAACATATCAAAAAATTTCGAAAATCAAAAAATACTTATTTTGGGAAATTGAGTTTTAGTGAAATAAAAGTTGATAAAAAAATTTGCAATTTTTTTCCGTGTCCCGTCAGTGGGGGTGACTATGGGTCAAAAAACAATACACCTCTCGTAATCACTTAATAACAAAAACAATTTAAATAACATCGAAAATCTTCCAACGTAGATTTGTTCTTAGATAGTTTACTAAAATTTTCCCAAAATATGGTGGATTTTGATGAACACTACCTTAAATGCCAATAGTTTGAAAATTGACCCAATCTCACCCCTTAGAGGTGGTGACATTGGGTCAAATAAAACAAAAATGATGCTCAAATACAACGATATGGTAAAAACAAGTCATCCAACAGTGTTTCTTGTTCGAGGGAATCGTATTGACATACTACAATGTTTGAAGTGGAGATTTTCAAACATTTGGGTAGTTTTTGAGCAACCCCAACAAAAATTTTAGAAAAATGATTTTTCAAGAGGTCATTTTTGGCCAAAAACGTACCTCAACTTTAGACAGCTGTCAAAATAACAGGATTTGCTCTAGGAACGAGATTTTTTCAGCGAAGCCATCTTAAGATGTCCCCTACACAACCCTTTTAACAGAATTCAGTTTAATTGAGAAGAATCTGAGAAATGGTGAAATCCGTAAAAAATCACTTTGACCCAATCTCACCCCCCAGACCCAATGTCACCCCCACTGACGATACCTATTTTTTTCTAAATAGTCCTCAACAATATCTACAACTTTGCCGAAGACACCAAATTGATCAGAAAATTCACTCAAAAGTTACAGCTATTTGAATATTTACATACCATATTTGTATGGACAGCAGCCAAAATTGTATGGAGTCTTGTATGGGTGAACCAATGATGCAAAATAGCTTATTTGGTCATAGAGAAAGCCCCCACAAAGTTTGAGCCAAATAAAAAAAATAAAAATGGTCGAAATCAGCCGATTTTGTAGAAAGTTGCTCAAATACGTTATTTTTCAAAAATCAAATTTTCATCTGAATAAGATTAAATTTCACGATGCTTTTTTAACTCATGTTTGCAACACTGTGATCGGATACAAATTACATAATTAAAAGTCTATAGTCTTTGATTTGCCTGGGGGTAGGCAGGTAGAATAGGAAAAAAAAATGAACAGAACACGGCAAGAGATTAACGACTTACGATTAGTTGGGGTAGATAACACTTCGAGATCGAGCATTTTTGTTGATACGGTGAACTTATTTATGTTTTGACAATGGACTTTGATTTGTTTAGATTTATATAGTTCTACAAGAGCAAAATAAAATTTCAAAAATATTTGGTTTATGAAACACGATTTAATGCCATTTCCTCAAAAAAATATTGTAGAAACTTAATATTTAATCTGAAAAAAATAAAAGGTTTGAGGAATTGAAGCAGATAATCGTTGTTGGACCAGCTCGTTCGTTTATTTTTTATGAGTTCGATGCAAAAGCCATGAGTAGAAACGGCGTAAAATAAACATAATTGCCTGTGGCATTTTTTTTTAGCTTTGTGAGATTGTGTTGATCGAGGGAGGAAACCCCATAAATTGCTGATAATTGCAACGATTTTACACCCTAGCGCGTTGCATGAATTAGTGGAAAAGGAATAAATTCTGCCCTCGAGGAGGTGTTGTCATTTTTTTTGAATTTGAAATTGAAAAGAAAAATTATAAGTTTGGTGGATTGTTATATTTTGCATAAATTAATTATGAAATTTTGAAGAGTTAGCCTTGATCGTGTTTTAACTAACTGCCCCTATACAGTAAGTCGAATACGTATATTGCATTTGCTGTCATATTTTCATTTATGTTTCAACGCTATTCGTTACAACTTTAAAGCATAATGATTATGTTTAAAGCAAAAATGTTTTAAATAAGCCTAAAATAAGAAAAAAGTAGAAAAATATGAAAAATGCAATACAAACAAAAGATTTATAAATACAAAAATTTATTAATTACAAGAAATAACATTAATCAACAGAAGTTAAATTTTCAAAGAAACAAAATTTACACAAAAAAATACAACAAAAAAAAATGAGCGGTTGAGGGTTTACGACGTTACAAAACAAACAATTGTTCGGATGCTGGAAGTGAATGTCTCTGAAGTCTGCAGAAAAGGAAACAACAGATTACTTTCATTTCACCTGCGATCATATTTGGTGCTGCAACATAATCGCACACGTGTAGGGTTGGGTGGCTCGTGCTACCGTGAGGTTCGACATAGGGGCCATTTCCATCATTGGATAAAGTAGTAAGTTGTAAGTAGGGGATAGTAGTTTGTAAGATCAAAGTGATGTTTTTTTTAATATTATTTAGATTTGATACCGGCAAAATCAATTGCATTTTAAAATGGTGTATTTTACATTTAATATTCATTTTAAAACATTAGAAATAAAATTATTGAACTATAAATCTAACATCATACCAAATAACGATATGTGAATCGATAAAATTGAGATTGTTTTTAAAATACTCAAAATAAGCCTGTTCCCCCTATACAGATGGTCTCAAATTTGCTCCGTTCTCGCATATAACCGCTTTTTAAAAATAGACTCTCTTCTGGTACAGCAGCCAATAATGCCGGGTGGAGAAAAGAGCAAAGAAAAGTAAAAGCCCAGCCAGCATTTCTATGATATAACCCCTTCTGTATGTTCAAACTCTCCATAACGCGCACACATTTTTGCATAATAAGGGAACCTGCGAGAGACCTTTTGCTCTTTTGTAGCAGCAGATTTTCTGCATAGCCTTAAACTCGGACGGAATTGATTACGGGTACGAACCTAGACGAAGGGGGTTAGTTTTCAAGCATTATTAAGTCGAGTCTCGAGTGCAGAGAGCGGAAGGCGACGACGAACCTGGTAATCAGCAAACGGTACAAATTTGCATAAAACCTGTCTTCTAGTACTTGGTAGGGCAATTCTCTGGGAGATGCTGTTAACTTAGTAGTAGTTCAATCTGGTTTCAAAATTTATACCAGACTTAAATACAAACATGAAACAACTACTAACTTCGCAGAGAAACGCCACCGTCACTGATAGCTATCCCTCCCACCCGCTAGTTACGAAATTTCCATCAAGTTTGGTATTTTTAGTCAAAATGCAGTGGCTCGTTTACTTACCACGTAGTACGGCACATATTTCACCTTTTCGTACGCCTTGTACTTCTTCAGCTTGGCGTTGTACCTTCCGTTGGGTTTCTCCGGGTACCGCTCGTACTCCTTGCCCAGCTGGGCATCGTTCGTCTTAAGGTAAGCGCTCTTGCCCGGTGCCGGTGCTCCTCCTCCCAGTCCGTTCTGGACGACCGGCACCACGGCGTAGTACTTCAGGCCCTGGTTGGGCACGTACTGGACGGCTAAGCTAGGAACTAATTGCTGCTGCTGCTGCTGCTGGTTCTGACTGAGGTTGTTCTGGTTTTGAACGGGTCGTTCGATGATGCGTCCAGTGTTGGGTGCCTGCGTTGGAGTCTGGTTGACGGATGGAGTCACTGGCGCCGGAGTCGTTGGGCTTGGCTGGGACGGAGCTGCGGTGGAGTACACCTGTTGGTTCTGCTTGCGTTGCGCAGTGATGTCGTTGTATTTGGGCCGGGATGGTGGGGGCAGGATGTAGCTGGATTAATTAAAGACGGACACGATTGGTACTCAAGCGGGGGAAAAAAATACAATATTCGAGCTGAAAAACTTACACGTAGGGATTGGGGTTGGGCACGTCGTCCCGTTGGTCCTCCCACACCGGTGCCGGATCCCGGAAGGGTGGCTGGGGCACCGGGGCGGGCGTTGACGTGGGGGGCACGATCGGACCGGTGTTCGTGTTCCAGTACACGCGGATCCCGCTGGCAAATGGCACTGTGATGGCTAGCAGTCCTATCAGCCCCTGGAAGATAGGAAAAGAATGTTGAGAAATAATGTGAAAATGACAATGGCATTTGATAACATATCGGAAAATAAAAAAAAAATAAAAATAGTGTTTTTTTGCAAATCAAGTTTTAGTGACAAAAAGTGAAATTAAAAAGCACCCAATTTTTTTTCCCTGTATAACTTTTTTTCATTGTAGTCCATATCCATACCTACAACTTTGCCGAAGAAACCAAATCGATCAAAAAATTCCTCCAAAAAATACAGATTTTTGAATTTTCATAAATCATTTTTGCATGGACAGCTGCCAAATTTGTATGGAAAATAATATGGACTAATGATGCAAATTTGTTTCTTTGGGTATACCGAAGGCACCAAAAAAGATTGAGCCGGATTAAAAAATACAAAGAAAATCGAATGTCCGAAATCTCAGAAAATTGCTCAAATCTAGGGGAAATATACCCATTTTAAGCCTAATAAGCGTTCGTGTTTGAATGATGCTGCATAATCTGGAGTGTTCCTTGAAATTTACTAAAACCAAGTACACCAACAAGTAGAGCAACTTTTGCCTTTCTTACTAAAGAAAGGTATAGGTTTTACTTTATGGCTGGACATCATTTTCATGTGACGATTCAGCATTAATTTTAATCGGAAAAATCGCTAAAAAATCACACTGCATCGATTTTCGACGCTTCGTCGCCAAGTTGTCAAGTTGAGCTTCGAATACTGGCGCTAGAATGCTGGCGCATATATTTTGTGGCTCGAGATAAACTCGTTTGTAGTAGCTCATCTACATACCGGTGTTTTCTACAACATGTAAGATATCGTAGTGTTCGGTTTCTTTTGCCCTGTCCGTTTTTGCATAACTGTCCAATGTTTATGCAAAAACTTTTGTGACATAGGACATTCAACCGGCTACAAACAATTTGTTTCCCGTGTGCTCCTAAAATCGCCTTCAATCCTTTCAGGCCAGAATTTTTCTGAACTGTGTTATTCTAAAATTTTGGTATCAGTAGTTAAATTTTTACATGACTAAACAGAAACAGGCAAAAAAAGTTACATTTCATTATTGGACGTTCTGGGTCCTCCAAAGTGTCCTGTAATACAGATCTTGGAGTCTACCGTCGTAACAACAAGATTCTACCAAGTTTCCGATTATGGTTCATATTCAGTGATGTCCCTGGGACCCTTTGGCAACACTCTGAGCTATTTGGATCACTTTTGAGATGTTCTGGGTCCTCCAAAGTGTCCTGGAATACAGATCTTGGAGTCTACCGTCGTATCAACAAGATTCTACCAAGTTTACGATTATGGTTTATATTCAGTGATGTCTCTGGAACCCTTTGGCAACACTATGAGCTATGTGGATCACTTTTGGGATGTTCTGGGTCCTCCAAAGTGTCCTGGAATACAGATCTTGGAGTCAACCGCCGTAACAACAAGATTCTACCAAGTTTACGATTATGGTTCATATTCAGTGAGGGTCCCATCGACATCCCTGAATATCAACCATACTCATAAACTTTATAGAATCGTGTTGTTACGGCGGTAGACTCCAAGATCTGTATTCCAGCACACTTTGGAGGACCCAGAACATCTCAAAAGTGATCCACATAGCTCATAGTGTTGCCAAAGGGTCCCATGGACATCACTGAATATCAACCATACTCGTAAACTTTATAGAATCGTGTTGTTACGGCGGTAGACTCCAAGATCTGTATTCCAGCACACTTTGGAGGACCCAGAATATCTCAAAAGGGATCCACATAGCTCATAGTGTTGCCAAAGGGTCCCATGGACATCACTGAATATCAACCATACTCGTAAACTTTATAGAATCTTGTTGTTACGGCGGTAGACTCCAAGATCTGTATTCCAGCACACTTTGGAGGACCCAGAATATCTCAAAAGTGATCCACATAGCTCATAGTGTTGCCAAAGGGTCCCATGGACATCACTGAATATAAACCATAATCGTAAACTTGGTAGAATCTTGTTGATACGACGGTAGACTCCAAGATCTGTATTCCAGGACACTTTGGAGGACCCAGAACATCTCAAAAGTGATCCAAATAGCTCAGAGTGTTGCCAAAGGGTCCCAGGGACATCACTGAATATGAACCATAATCGGAAACTTGGTAGAATCTTGTTGTTACGGCGGTAGACTCCAAGATCTGTATTCCAGGACACTTTGGAGGACCCAGAACATCTCAAAAGTGATCCAAATAGCTCATAGTGTTGCCAAAGGGTCCCAGGGTCATCACTGAATATGAACAATAATCGGAAACTTGATAGAATCGTGTTGTTACGGTTGTAGACTCCAAGATCTGTATTCCAGGACACTTTGGAGGACCTAGATCATCCCAAAGGAGATCCAAAGGGATCGAAGTGGTGCCAAATGTTCGCAAGGTTGTGGCTGGTTATAACTTAACTTCATTTGCCTGGAAAAATCGTTGTTAGCTTGATTTTTATTCAAAAATTTCGGAAGATTCCAAATTTCATGTTTTCAGGATGTTCTAGGTCGTCCAAAAGGCCATTAACAACCACTCAAACATTTTTCCTTAATAGAAAAACTCATAAATTACAACTTTGCTGAACAATGCTGTATGTTTTGAGTACTGTGTGATTTTATACAACCGAATTTCGTTATGGGACATATATTACCCATCAGGCCTGAAAGGGTTAAGAAGGCTTCATTTTGTCGCGATTTCGTAAGTATATTTAATAGAGTTCATTGGATTCCAATAGGAGCTTTCTAAGCTTTTCATCGTTTATATCGTTTTCAAAGTTTTCAATGCTCGCGACGCCAATGGCTATCTACCTAAGGTATCGCGATTGAGTGTGTAGTGGTGCGGTTGTAAAAGTAGTTATTTCTGACTCTCTCACATTCGTAGATGCTGAATGGCAAGCTTCCCTGCACTGTGCGGCACACGCGGTTCACTTTTACCTCAGTTTTGCTTTGCGCCTGCTTTGTTCGGTTTATGGGCTAAAATTAAACCCCAAAACCGCGGTGTGCGTCGTCACTGGCGCATGGGAAGCTTACTATGCTCGCGTTTATCATAAACACTTGTTTGATAATAATTTGTACGATTAAAAATATTCTTTTGGTGAAAATTGCTTTTTCAATTTCTTTTGGAAAACACATCATTGATAATACCTTGCTTTCACCATAAGATTTTTTGTATCATGTCACTTTCTTTTGTGCTGACGTTATAAATAAACAAAGTCGATGTTATGAATTGAAAGAAGTTATATTCTTTAGTAAGAAAGGCTCTATCTCACCCCTGCTGGGATGAAATCGGATTTTGTGATGATCTCTGTTTATTCTCATTTTTACTAAAAGTTATTCAATTCCTTTTACAAGCATTAAAAAAATATTTCCCAAATGTATTCTTATCAATCGAGAATGCACTGGGCCACGCCCATTTTTCTATTTTCAGCTTAGTTTATTTTTATACTGGGTCTGCTTAGTGCTGCCAAAATTGATAAAATTTTAAGCGAACACTCACGAAAAGTAGCATTTATAGAGAAAGGCTACTTATAGGCTCACTCCAACAGGCGCTGCTGGTGGTGTTGGTGGCCACCCTTTGTTCTTTATTTGCCTTCGCTTTTCGCTCGGTTTACTTCAGCCTTCGATTGGAATGGGTCGTTATCATTCAAACGTCAAAAGACTTGCCGCCTTTGTTTTTTTATGGAGCTTGCTAATTATTCACATGATTTGGGCTTTTTTTCAAGTGATTGACTAACTAATGTTCAAAAGAAGATGCTGCTGAAAGTTTGGGGCAGTTTTGTATCGAAAGCGCCGTGAAAAAATAAGCGAAAGTGAAAAGTTGATTTTGGTGATGTTCATTAATCGTTTGTGGATTTCTCGCGTGTGTTTGCCAACAAAATGATGAGAAATGGTCTCGCAAAATAGAAATTATGATCAAAACTGCATTAAATTTGATCTTTTTGGCCAGTAAATGGCATACATTTGCGTACTTACTCGAGGCGGTGCTGTTGCTGGTAAGTTTATAGCCTAAATAGTATTTTTGGAGCTTTAATCGAGCATCAAACTCTCCATATGACGAAGATAGGTGTTTGATTAGAAAGGGTATATTTCCCTACCATCTTTAACTTTCAATTAGACAACTTTTCAAGTCACAAAGTAAACAGCTTCAGTTTAATTGTTAAACCACCATTTACTTTAGTCTACTCTCTTTACCCATATATTTGACACAAAAATTTAAATATATTTGACAGGTAGTCACCTTCCATAAAACCACTTATCCACGGGCACTTCCACACAGTCAGTTAATTTTATCACCCCGGTAAATCAGTTGCACCTGCTGTCACAAGTCGTCAGCCCCAGCCAGTGTGGCACGAAATCGTTTTTCCACCTGATCAATTCAGCCATAAATCTTCCAATAAAAAATGTGTCTTAATTCTGTGCCCCCTTTGCTATGCACTAATTAAATTATTCTTCAAACACAAACGCCACCGGCTTTCTTGGGCGGCTCAAACAAAGCAATAAACTCAAGTTGGGGTAGGCTTGGTAGCTGCTGCCAACTTCAACGGAAAACGCACACGTGGGCTTTTTCCACGGAGCAGGTGGTTGGTTGGGTGGGGTTGACCAACATTTCCCCCCAACTTGACGGGGGCTCATCACAGACTTTTCAAGCCCTTTTGGGTGGGTAAAAAGCGGCAAAGAATTCGCGCAACCCGGCTTTAATAAAAACTGTTCCATAACGTTTTCATTGTTACACGAATTAGACGTATGTTGTTTTTCTTGCAGAGTTTGGTACAAAGGGCTAGTGTGTACAGTTATCCAAGAGTTGGCGCAAACTTGCGGGTGTGTGCTCTAGGGTTTTTTGGGAAAGCCGGTGGTATAAAATTGCAGTTTATGCGGCAGGGCTTTATCAGTCGGCGACGGCGATTTGAATCTAGTGCAGGCCCGTGTTCGTTGTGCAGTGAAAGTGCAGTTCTAGCGAAGAAATGTTCAAAGTGAGTTCAAGTGATCAAGAATCAAAAAGGGTGCAAGAATCGGGATCATAACTGAAGATTAATGCAAATAATTCGGTGGGAATGCAATGTTGGTAGTCATCAAGAAAAAAATAAATAAAAGATTCACATAAAAAAGAATGAAAAAATGCTTACCGATTCGATGACTAGAGTGTAACAAAAAATGGCGGGCGTTCGTGGGCTTGTGCCAGTGGGCGTACTGAGTCCATTTTTTTTAGCTTGGCCGATTTTTCTAAAAAATGCCTTGCGCAAAAATCTAGCCTTCACGCCAATGATGTTGAAAGTTAATTAGTGAAAAAAGTATCACAAAAAATGTCATTTTGTTTTTGTGTTTTTACGGGTTAGATCCTGTAACATCCAATTAAGCTTATATTCGGTATTTGATTATTAGTACGCCCATCGAAACAAGCCCCTAACAGCCACTTTTGTTACACATTCAATATCCAATCGATGCCAATAAAACCAGAGTTCTTATTATTGAATAAAAATGGTTAAATAAGATTCGATATCATCACAAATTTTGAGGAACTTTTGACATGTTTTTGTGATGAACCAAAAAAATAAAAATCCTAAGTATTCTTAAAATTTGATTGATTTTAAGCGTTAAAAATCCTTATTTTATTTTTATTTTTTATTGCAACTTTAATTATTGCAGGATGAACGATAAAGCAATTAATTGTACTGGTGCGTTATTTAAGTGTTATCTCAATTAGAGGTGGGCAAACCCGCTCTTTTATTATGAGCCGCTCAATTTCGTTCGCTCATTAAAAAGAGCCGCTCTTTTGAACGGCTCTTTAGCTCTTTTTCAAAGTTTGGATGAAAAGGTTTTTCTTAAGAATCGTGCGCTGCTTATTCAGCCACCTGTGAATAAAATTTGATTTTACGTAATATTCCCATACGATCTGCATATTTTCCGGAATCGGTTCCAAAGTGGCCAAAGCTGTCACTTTTTGGCGTAAGAACCTTCCTTGAACTTATACGAGCCCAACGCAACAAAGAGCACCTTGATCTGACGCTCCGTATTAAACTGATTCTCGTTCGAACAAAACCGTCGATTTTTTTTTTATACATATAGAAGATTTCACATTGGACTTTTAAATTATTTGATAAAAAAATTAAGCTAAACACGAGAAGATGCCCTTGACAACCATAGGTCTTGGCGGTCTCTATGTCAAGATTTCTACTCGAACCTAAACATTCGAGTAATTGAATGGCATCAAAACTTAAATCTAGGATGTTGGAAAAATTGCTTTTATTTTAAAATTGCGTTTATTCCTGCAAGAGTTAAACTATTGCTGATATTTTCTTTGGAGAAAACATTCTGTGAACTCTTTTCTACATTCTGATTTAATCGATAAAGTCTATAAACGCTAATGTCTAATCAGACATATGGATTTATTTTTTTTTCAAAATCGCTAAACTATTCAGTAGATTTTTAGTAATATTTTACAAATAATGCAATTTGAAATGCTCAAATTTGTATTCTGGTAATACTTTAATGTACAATCAGTTGTAAAGTGAAAAGTTTCTTAAATGCTGCTTAACCCGAGCAGGGGTAAATAACACGGGAATACCAAATTTTGGTATTACTTGGGCAAATAACAGCGACCAAAATGTGCCCTTGGTTGCCCAGTAATAGATGGTAAAATACCATGAAATCATACCAAAATCTTGTATGTGTAAGGGCACAACAATACCAAACCATGTTATTCCAAGGGTAAAATAATACCTCAAAATAGACCCATTTCAATACCAAGTTGAGGTCTTCTGGATTTTTGAACATTGCTTGAATACCAAAACTTGGTATTGCCATGGTTTTATTTTTAGGTATTCCCGCGCCCTTGGAAAATCATATTTTGGTATTTCTGTGGTCTTTCACATACATGATTTTGGTATGATTTCATGGTATTTTACCATCTATTACTGGGCAACTAAGAGCACATTTTGGTCGCTGGTATTTGAACAAGTAATACCAAAATTTGGTATTTTCATACCATTTTTAGTGCAGCAGTTGCAGTTAGTGAAAAAACGGAAATTATTCATATGCAACAGCCAAATCTACTCACCTGATGATTCCATGTTGTTATTAGTGATATTCTTCACCACACCGAATGCATTTGTCATTGATGAACGGCCTGTGCTTGAAGTTCTTGAAGCTTCTGAAAAATAACAAGATTGAAAAATAAGTATTATTAAAATGAAACTGAATTGAAATTCATCAAAATTCATTAATCTGTCGATTGACTCGTTTTTCAAAGTATTTGGTTATCCCGACTTAGAGATATTTCAACGTTTTTGAAAAAAATACTAGTGGGTATATCACACTAATTTTTAAAATCATCTTTAACATTTTTGGGTTTCAAGTCATTATAGCACAAAATTAATTAACTCTTAAAATTTTTTTAACAAATTTCCCATAGTTTCAGAGAAAATTGATGAAACCTTTCAATATTCAAATAATACCAAAATGTGCCATCCTGACTTAGAAAATTTTCCACAATTTCAAGTCATTTCTGTAGGGGGTATATCAAAAATGTTTAAAATTAAGTTTGAAATTTCCGGTTTTGAATGAAAGCATTCGCTTTGAGACATCATTTTAGCGCAAAATTAATTATTTTGTCAAAATTGGTCAAAATTTTTCCATAGTTTCAAAGGAATTTGATAAAACACTTAAATACCAAAATAATACCAAAATGTGCCATCCTGACTTAGAAAATTTTCCACAATTTCAAATCATTTCTGTAGGGGGTATATCAAAAAATGTATAAAATCAAGTTTGAAATTTCCGGTTTTGAATGAAAGCATTCGCTTTGAGACATCATTTTAGCGCAAAATTAATTATTTTGTCAAAATTGGTCAAAATTTTCCCATAGTTTCAGAGAAATTTGATAAAACACTTAAATACCAAAATAATACCAAAATGTGCCATCCTGACTTAGAAAATTTTCCACAATTTCAAGCCATTTCTATAGGGGGTATATCAAAAATGTTTAAAATCAAGTTTGAAATTTCCGGTTTTGAATGAAAACATTCGCTTTGAGACATCATTAAAAGCGCAAAATTAATTATTTTGTAAAAATTGGTCGAAATTTTCCCATGGTTGCAGAGGAATTTGATAAAATACTGTAATACCAAAAGAATACCAAAATGTGGTGTTCGATCATTGAAAAATTCTGCAATTTTGCAATATCAAAACAATACCTTAAATTGGTATGATACCACATTTTGCTCTTGCATAATCCTTAAGACAAATTTTAAAGGGTCCAAGAATACCAAAATTTGGTATTGATACCAGAAAAAGGTATTATTACGCATTTCCCTTGTTATTTACCCATGCTCGGGATTTACCTACTTTTGGGAATAATTTGTATAAGCATTGAAATATTTGAAATTGCATTTTCAATCCTCTAAAACAAATTTAATACTACATTTTTTTCGGAAATTCAATAAATTATTTTTATAACAAAAATCGTGCCATCTTGAGCCGATTAGAAAAATTAAAAAAGAACCGCTGTTCTTTTTTTATAAGTCACGGTTCTTTCTCTTTTTTCAGTGAACCGGTAATTTTGTGCAGCACGTTTTTTTGCCCACCTCTAATATTAATCATGGAATGAATTATAATCAATACTTTTTGGGACCGCCGATGATCGGAGATTCGGAAAAGTTGTATCAATATTATTAATATCTTGAAACATTTATTAATTATCTTTCTACATTACACATTGTTATAATTTATATATAAAACTAATTAAAACAAGCTTAAAAAAATATGCAATGTAACTTGGGTGAAATTTTCTCAATTCCTTGATTTTTTTCTGATTTTTTTTAATCACGACCTACTTTATCTAATCATAGTATTTTGCATTATTGAAATGTTCAAATAACAGAAAGTGTTATGGAATCTTCTTCAAAAATCGATTTTTGCATAAGGGTAATTATCCGCCAACTCACACAGCAGTTGCCCCGACTCCTCTTCGATTTGCGTGAAACTTTGTCCTACGGGGTAACTTTTGTCCCTGATCACGAATCCGAGGTCCGTTTTTTGATATCTCGTGACGGAGGGGCGGTACGACCCCTTCCATTTTTGAACATGCGAAAAAAGAGGTGTTTTTCAATAATTTGCAGCCTGAAACGGTGATGAAATAGAAATTTGGTGTCGAAAGGACTTTTATGTAAAATTAAACGCCTGATTTGATGGCGTACTCAGAATTCCGAAAAAACGTATTTTTCATCGATAAAAACACTTAAAAAGTTTAAAAAATTCTCCCATTTTCCGTTACTCTACTATAAAATTTGTTGGAATATGTCATTTTATGGGAAATTTAATGTACTTTTTGAATCTACATTGACCCAGAAGGGTAATTTTTTCATTTAGAACAAAATTTTTCATTTTAAAATTTCGTGTTTTTTCTAACTTTGCAGGGTTATTTTTTAGAGTGTAACAATGTTATACAAAGTTGTAGAGCAGACAATTACAAAAATTTTGATATACAGACATAAGGGGTTTGCTCATAAACATCATGAGTTATGACAATTTTACGAAAAAAAGTTTTGAAAAAGTTGGTCGTCATCGATCATGGCCGTTCATGGTCACCCGCGACAGACACGGACGACGAAACAAAAAGAAACGCAAAAAGTAACTTTTTCAAAACTTTTTTTCGTAAAATCGCGATAACTCGTGATGTTTGTATGTCTATACATCAAAATTTTTGTAATTGTCTGCTCTACAACTTTGTAGAACATTGTTACACTCTAAAAAATAACCCTGCAAAGTTAGAAAAAACACGAAATTTTAAAATGAAAAATTTTGTTCTAAATGAAAAAAATGACCCTTCTGGGTCAATGTAGATTCAAAAAGTACATTAAATTTCCCATAAAATGACATATTCCAAAAAATTTTACAGTCAAGTAACGGAAAATGGGAGAATTTTTAAAACTTTTTTAGTGTTTTTTTCGATGAAAAATACGTTTTTTCGGAATTCTGAGTACGCCATTAAATCGGGCGTTTAATTTTACATAAAAGTCCCTTTGACACCAAATTTCTATCTCATCACCGTTTCTGGCTGCAAATTATTGAAAAACACCTCTTTTTTCGCATGTTCAAAAATGGAAGGGGTCGTACCGCCCCTCCGTCACGAGATATCAAAAAACGGACCTCGGATTCGTGATTAGGGACAAAAGTTACCCCTTAGGACAAAGTTTCACGCAAATCGAAGAGGGGTCGGGGCAACTTTTCCCGATTTTGTGTGAGTTGGTAGAGAATTACCCATAAGAGTTTAATAACAGTTTATGTTATCATAACAAAATATGTTATTGATCTGATATTGGTTGGCAGCCAAAACAACTTTGGAATAACATTTTTTGTTATGGAAGAATACCTCCAACTGTTATTGAGATGATCGGATTAGTTGTTAAAATTACAAAAAATAATAACAAATATTTATTCAAAGAATAACTAAAAATGTTATTAGTCTATTATTACAATAAAAAACCAATAACAAACAAGCATAGCGATGAACCCGGGCAGACGCAAATACTGTTAAAATAACAGAAAATGTTATGGAATCTTCTTGAAAAAACAGTTTTTGCATAAGGGTTTAATAACACTTTTTTTTATTAATTCCGTATTTCTCACTCCACAGCAAAGCTGGGAACATTCACCTACCTCTATGTTTATTTTGAGGTGAGGCTCGGACGGCTTGCACCATCCAGTGAGATATATATCTCTGTTAAGGATGTGCATAATGTTATCATTATGTTATAATAATAAAAATTGTTATTGGTCTGATTTTTTTGTTGTGGTAGAATACCTCCAACTGTTATTGGGAGGATCGGATTAGTTGTTAAAATAACAAAAAATAATGACAAAGATCTATTATTACAATAACAAAAAATCAAATCGACGAATAAAAAATCTTGCTAAAAATAACATAAAATGTTATTGGCCTAATATTTTCAATATCAAAAAAAATATATTTCCAAGTTATTTCCGTCTGCTCGGGAATAACAAATATTGTTATAAATAACATAAAATGTTTTTGGCCTAGTATTTTCAAATTTCAAAAAAAAAATATTCTTGAGTAATTTCCGTCTGCTCGGGATAAGAATTAGTGCCTACCGGTAGTTGCTACTTCGTTTTAGTATATTTCTAAAATATTAAACCCTTACTGCTCAAATTTTTTTGTCGAAAAGTTTTATTTTTTCCATTTTGAGAAACTTGTTATTTTAAGTATTTTTATTTGCATTTAGGGAGTTTGTGGTAATATGGACAGTGGGGGTATTTTGTACACCCCTTTAAAAAGCACCTTTTCTTCGGATATAAAGTGAAAACGGCAATTTAAGTGATAAGGCTAGTACTAGTAATGGCCTAGGAGTATGAACAAACCAAAAAAGTTGGAATAGGTTAAGTAGTTTTGGTATAATATGTAAAAGTTTCCAAAGGCCGGTTGGTACTGCCTTAAGTTCTAATATTTGTGGGTTGGGAAATAAGGTTTTGCAGGGGATATATGGCAAAAAAGTGGACAGTTCTTGTTTAAGGGGGTTGCTTGGACGATGCCTGAGATATGTACGTATAAATATTGTGCATTTTATCCATTTTTGACAAAGAACTTTGTCCTAAGGTTTCTATACGTGGTGTCAATCCAAAATTTTCGCGAAGTGAAAACGTTACGTGACGAATTCCCCTCTCGGCAAATTTCCCCTCTTTTTGGTGCACGCTGGTTGGATGAACGAACGTTTCCCAATCAGTCAATCGAGAGACGTGAGATTGATGTATCTAAAATCACCCCCACTCCACCTCATAATTTTCGGATCGTCGATGAGCCAACAAAACTCGGCTCGGTCGGTCCCGAAAATTCATTCTATTGCTGGACGTCGACGAGAACACATCAGAAGCAGATGGCCTGGAGGTCCGGGAGCAGATGGCTTGGAGGCAAGGACCAGCTAAGACATGCCTGTCGCGGGAGTCGATCATTGCAACTGGCCACCACCTAGACTGGAGCGGCCGGAGGCCCCGCGGATGTTCCGGAGGGGGGACATTTGCCAAACCGTTAGGAGTTAGGGCAATATGGGTATCAAACTTTATGGTTTTTGCCGGACCGTAAGAGTTGGGGCAATATGGGTATCAAACTTTATGGTTTTTGCCGGACCGTAAGAGTTGGGGCAATATGGGTATCAAACTTTATGGTTTTTGATACTGGACATGAAATTTGACATTTCGGCAGTGGTGGCCACAATTCGGAGTGGCCGGAGGCCCCGCGGATGTTCCGATGGGGGGACATTTGCTGGACCGTAAGAGTTGGGGCAATATGGGTATCAAACTTTATGGTTTTTGCTACTGGACATGAAATTTGACATTTCGGCAGTAGTGGCCATAATCCGGAGTGGCCGGAGGCCCCACGGATGTTTCGATGGGGGGACATTTGCCGGACCGTAAGAGTTGGGGCAATATGGGTATCAAACTTTATGGTTTTTGATACTGGACATGAAATTTGACATTTCGGCAGTAGTGGCCACAATCCGGAGTGGCCGGAGGCCCCGCGGATGTTCCGATGGAAGGACATTTGCCGGACCGTAAGAGTTGGGGCAATATGGGTATCAAACTTTATGGTTTTTGATACTGGACATGAAATTTGACATTTCGGCAGTAGTGGCCACAATCCGGAGTGGCCGGAGGCCCCACGGATGTTCCGATGGGGGAACATTTGCCGGACCGTAAGAGTTGGGGCAATATGGGTATCAAACATTATGGTTTTTGATACTGGAAATGAAATTTGACATTTCGGCAGTGGTGACCACAATCCGGAGTGGCCGGAGGCCCCGCGGATGTTCCGATGGGGGGACATTTGCCGAACCGTAAGAGTTTTGGCAATATGGGTATCAAAATTTATGGTTTTTGATACCGGACATGAAATTTGACATTTCGGCAGTAGTGGCCACAATCCGGAGTGGCCGGAGGCCCCGCGGATGTTCCGATGGGGGGACATTTGCCGGACCGTAAGAGTTGGGGCAATAAGGGTATCAAACTTTATGGTTTTTGATACTGGACATGAAATTTGACATTTCGGCAGTAGTGGCCACAATCCGGAGTGGCCGGAGGCCCCGCGGATGTTCCGATGGGGGGACATTTGCCGAACCGTAAGAGTTTTGGCAATATGGGTATCAAACTTTATGGTTTTTGATACCGGACATGAAATTTGACATTTCGGCAGTAGTGGCCACAATCCGGAGTGGCCGGAGGCCCCGCGGATGTTCCGATGGGGGGACATTTGCCGGACCGTAAGAGTTGGGCAATATGGGTATCAAACTTTATGGTTTTTGATACTGGACATGAAATTTGACATTTCGGCAGTGGTGGCCACAATCCGGAGTGGCCGGAGGCCCCGCGGATGTTCCGATGGGGGGACATTTGCCGAACCGTAAGAGTTTTGGCAATATGGGTATCAAACTTTATGGTTTTTGATACTGGACATAAAATTTGACATTTCGGCAGTGGTGGCCACAATCCGGAGTGGCCGGAGGCCCCGCGGATGTTCCGATGGGGGGACATTTGCCGGACCGTAAGAGTTGGGGCAATATGGGTATCAAACTTTATGGTTTTTGATACCGGACATGGAATTTGACATTTCGGCAGTAGTGGCCACAATCCGGAGTGGCCGGAGGCCCCACGGATGTTCCGATGGGGGGACATTTGCTGGACCGTAAGAGTTGGGGCAATATGGGTATCAAACTTTATGGTTTTTGATACCGGACATGGAATTTGACATTTCGGCAGTAGTGGCCACAATCCGGAGTGGCCGGAGGCCCCACGGATGTTCCGATGGGGAGACATTTGCCGGACCGTAAGAGTTGGGGCAATATGGGTATCAAACTTTATGGTTTTTGATACTGGACATGAAATTTGACATTTCGGCAGTAGTGGCCACAATCCGGAGTGGCCGGAGGCCCCACGGATGTTCCGATGGGGGGACATTTGCTGGACCGTAAGAGTTGGGGCAATATGGGTATCAAACTTTTTGGTTTTTGATACTGGACATGAAATTTGACATTTCGGCAGTGGTGGCCACAATTCGGAGTGGCCGGAGGCCCCGCGGATGTTCCGATGGGGGGACATTTGCTGGACCGTAAGAGTTGGGGCAATATGGGTATCAAACTTTATGGTTTTTGATACTGGACATGAAATTTGACATTTTGGCAGTAGTGGCCATAATCCGGAGTGGCCGGAGGCCCCACGGATGTTCCGATGGGGGGACATTTGCCGGACCGTAAGAGTTGGGGCAATATGGGTATCAAACTTTATGGTTTTTGATACTGGACATGAAATTTGACATTTCGGCAGTAGTGGCCACAATCCGGAGTGGCCGGAGGCCCCGCGGATGTTCCGATGGGGGGACATTTGCCGAACCGTAAGAGTTGGGGCAATATGGGTATCAAACTTTATGGTTTTTGATACTGGACATGAAATTTGATATTTTGGCAGTAGTGGCCACAATCCGGAGTGGCCGGAGGTTCCGCGAATGTTCCGATGGGGGGACATTTGCCGAACCGTAAGAGTTGGGGCAATATGGGTATTATACTTTATGATTTTTGATACTGTACATAACAAGTTGCATTTGGCCATTATCTGAAATTAAGCAGTTAAAACGAGAGTTAAAATATATTGCTTATTAGGCAGGATGTAATAAATAGATTACTGCGATGCACATTTTTTTGTGCCACTGCGAAAATCTGTTTCTGGAAATTTAGAATAACTATCTCGTTATCATCAAGAGCCCTGTAAAGGGTAGTTTTTAAAGTCTGCTGTTCAAATTTCCTTTACTTCCACCGATTGCTTGCAACAGCCTTGCAATAACATTCCCGCATCTTGGTAACTTACGAGTGGTGAAGGAAAGTAAATTGATTTCACTTCGATTTCTATTTCAGCTCCACTTGCAATTTCCGTCCCCTTAGTTCGATAGGACGGTTATTATAAAGGGGAAATTTGGACCGGACATTCTAATCGAAAATTTCAACAATCATCTTGCAAAGTTCTTTGTCATACTGGTCATGTGTAACATAACCATCTGCACCTTTTATCATCAAAAATTGTAATTTTTGATAGAACATGCTATGGGGGTAATTTGGACATGGCTTGTGGGGTAATTTGGACATACCTGGAAGTCTACCTGTCAGGCAACAAAAAAGTAACATTCATGGTTGGTCGAGTTTTTAAAGCGATGAAGATAAATTTAGGGGGATTTAAAATGTCAAAACACACAAAAAGGAATGTGAGCCATGAGAACTTTCACAAAACGCTTATTTTTTAATTAAGATATTTTTTTTTCAATATTCGTATTTATGAAAATCTGATAACTGGAGTTCATCTAAACTCTAATGAAGATTTTTTTAAATTAATTTCTTTGACATTTCTAATTTCTTTATGCTGGTTTACAATAATATTCAAATATAAAGGGCTACGGAATCTAAAATTGAAAAAATATAGTTTCAGGTTTATTAGTTCTATATAAAGATTGGTTTCGATAAATCTAAACGATACCTTAATCACTATAAACATTACTTGTGCATAATCCAGAATCAATGTTTAAATCATTTTCAGAATGAATGATTAAATTATGTATACTACACCGAACTATTTGTTATCTTCCTATTGAAATATAATTCTATCACAACATCATTATTTAAACCTTTTATGAAATATTGTGAGCAAAAAACACTAAAAAAAAGGAAGTAGAAAACCAGGTTGAAAGATATAAAACATGCTCAAAAAATCAAATGTTAAACTTATTCTTCAACGTGTGTCCAAATTACCCCAAAAAAAGGTGTCCATATTACCCCACAAGGTATGTCCATATTACCCCACAAGGCATGTCCAAATTACCCCATAGGGGTGTTCATATTACCCTCACACAAAAATGTGGGGGTAATTTGGACACCTTTTAATTTTTACGATAAAAGTGGGTTTTTCATCAAAATTTATCGAAATAAATGAAATTTTTCCATAAGATATAGTCTCTATTATCCTCTGGTGTCATCCACATTCCTTTAAAATATCCATACAGCCCGTGGCAGAGCAATTTCCTTAGGGTGTCCAAATTACCCCACACTCCCTATCATGTTTAGTTTATGTATGTTTTTGATAGTATTTGACCAACTTTACCACCTCCTATCATTAACTTTTGCCTTTCTAGTTTTTTCTTGTTTTTGACATTTTCCGCTATAGAATGATACCATTCTCATTTAATTTAGAAGCATAGTCTGGGGCACTACAAAAATTACTGCATACTTATTTTAACTAAAAATATGAAAAAAAATAATAATAAAAATGCAGCCAAAGATGACCCATAATAAATACATTTTAAAAAATATTGACATCGTCACACAAAAGAGGTCAAACTTCCAACTCTAAAATTTTAAGATTTCTTCTTTTCAATGCTTGCAAAGATCAAACATTGGTTCCTTCTAGTGGTGGGGCTGGGTTGTAGAGGGTTAATGTAAAAATTAATCAAAGTCAGTTTTGTTAAATAATTTAACCTAACACTTGTATCCCCAACGAGGTCTAAAAAGTTGGAAATGTAACTTCATCGGCTCTTTGAACCATTGGAAAAAAAAGTTGGAAATGCCTTTTTCATTGTAACTTAGAGTAGACGCATCTGTTTTGGATCTAGATTCTTGATATTCTTCCGAATCAAATGCAACAAGAACCATACAAATCGGTTGAGTTTTCGCAGAGATACAGCCGGCAGAAGTTGCATTTCCAACTTTTTTGACCCCCTTGGTGCTTCGCGTAAGTTTTAACCCGTTGGTGCTACTAGTGTCAATAATAATTTTAACTCAAAAACGGTGAACATTATTCGAATTTTGCAAAAGTACTTCTCGAATTGGAATTCAATTTTACATTAAAAATGATTCTTTGAATTTTTCTGTGCCATTTTTATACCTTAGAAAAATATTGGTTGGTGTGAGAAAAGTTAGTTAAATCGAGTATTTGTGATTTTTTATACCTTTGCACATAAAAGAAATGGTTTAAGTGGAATATTATCATAAAAAATCGTCATCCATTTTTTCCAAAACTGACTGACTTTTTTATTCCAGATTATCCTCGTAGCAACCGTAGCGTTGGCCGGTTCCACCGTTCGGGCCCAATACTATGGTGGTGGCGAAGGTCTGTCCTCCTCGGGTGGCCTCGGACTGTTCGGCGAGGGAGGCGGCTTCGAGGGTGGCGATGAGCACTACAAGGATTACTACGCGTACCCCAAGTACAAGTTCGAGTACGGCGTGAAGGACCACAAAACCGGTGACCACAAGAGCCACTGGGAGATCCGCGACGGGGACGTCGTTAAGGGTGAGTACTCGCTGCAGGAACCGGACGGCACCAAGCGGATCGTGGAGTACAAGGCGGACAAGCACTCCGGATTCGAGGCAAAGGTGAAGCGCGTTGGCCACGGTCAGCATCCGCAGCTGTACGAGGGAAGCCACCATCATCTGGAGTCCGAGGGTGGTTACGAGCATCACGACGATGCCTTCAGCTACAACAACCAGCAGCATCACCTTCTGTAGGGCGTCAACTGCAGACAGGACTGATTGCAGCGGCCATAACTTTGTACATACGTTCCAAACCCTGAAATCCTCTGTAATCTTACGAGTAACTATGTTGAGAGACTGATGTAACGCGGGCGTGCCTCATCGAGGGGGGTTCTTGTTTGAGGAAACCCCTCAAAGTCGTGTCTATCTTTCGATTGTCGTCTGCGACACCACTATGCTAAGTTTCAAATCATGCTCCTCAATAAATATGTGATATGAAAAGCCAACGATGTGTTTTAATTTTGTTGGTGAGATATCAATTCATTGAATAAGGTATTCAAAAATTCGAGTGACATTATAACATTTTCCCAAAAACATTACTTACAGAAAACAAACCTTTTAACGTCACTCCGAAGGAACTTAGAGCAATTTTTCGCAAGTATCAAACTCTAAGCGTGCAATTGCTTATTTCAGACCATAAATCTCCTGCAAGCATGACCCGGAGCCAGTTGGTTTCAATAATGTTTAAAGCCTGAAGCCTGAACCCTGTCACTCTATGGAAATAATGTTGCATTGGCCCGCTGCTAGTGATAATACAATAATTGCAAATCCCCGAGGAGTTCACCACAACGACTTTGACCCTTTCCGTTGCGCGCAAAACTGTACGCTGTCAAAGTGGCATTCTTGTTTTGCGGTTTGTTGATTAGTGGGGTTTACAGCCGTTGAAAAGGGGTGAACAATCCCAACCTCAACGCTCTAGACTAGTTTTAATTTATGATGAACTCTGAAACTAACTAACGGACATAAATCACCTATAATTATAACCAAACATGAAAACTTGACTTTGAGGCTCGTGACAAAACTGTGGTGCAATTGAAGGGTTGCAAAGTTACGGCGAAGTATTTAGTAGTAAAGGGTCAATACTGAACTGATCTCTGTCCCTAGTTATTAAGTAGATGTAATTGAAAATAAATCACTGAGTTGTGCCTCGCTCAAGATGCTAAACGACACTACAAAGATTTGTATCCGTGCAGGTCGTACAGATAATTGTTATTATATCTGGCATCATGGCTTGAATTCGAGTAATTATAAGTAAGTAATAATTACGAATGAAAACTCGATCTCATTCTTGTTGAGTCACTGGAATTCAACTAGGATAGAGGAAAAAGGTCGCAAACTTGCTCAGCTTGATTGTTCTATAATGATGTTGGTACACTGGATCCTCCATCCTGGGAATTTTTGAAAAGTTGGCATTTGATATCCCCTAAAACATATCAAATAATAAAACAATAAAAAAGTGTTTTTTGCAAATCAAGTTTTAGTGACAAAAAGTAAAATTAAAAATCCCCCAATTTTTTACCGTGTATCATTTTTTCCAGTGTAGTCCTTATCCATACCTACAGCTTTGCCGAAGACACCAACTCGATCAAAAAATCTCTTCAAAAGATACAGATTTTTGAATTTTCATGCATCATTTTTGTATAGAAAAACGAAAAACGAAACTATTGGCACTACGCCCCCCGGGGCATGGCCTTCCTCTAACGTGGGATTTCTGCTCCAGCGCCTCTGACGAGACAGGAGAAACCGGGACCGACGTTTTACTTCACCATCCGATAGAAGCTCAGTGGATAAGGCGGGAATCGAACCCGCGTCTCATAGCATCATCGGGATCGGCAGCCGAAGCCGCTACCCCTGCGCCACGAGACCCACCATTTTTGTATAGACAGCTGCCAAATTTTTATGGAAAATTATAGGACCAACTAATTATGGCTTCTTTGGGCATACCGTAGGCACCAAAAAAGTTTCAGCCTTAATAAAAAAACTAACTTAATCCACCTATGTGGTTGGTGCCTTCCTCACCCTTTTCCAACAATGGGTGATATGTGATATGATGGGTTTGGACACAATTTTCGTCTGATTTCGTTAAGTTCCGGAATACAAAAAACACACATGTCACTCAAGGGCTCATAAGTCGCATTTTAAGTGGTCATAGCATGAGACAGGGTTGCCAGATCTTCAATGTTTTAGACTCGTTGGAAGGGTCTTTCGATTACTTAACCAACGATGGGTTGGATGGTGGATCCGGACATTGTTTACATACATTTAAGTGAGATCCGGCTACAAAAAAGTAAATAAATGTCACTTAAGTGGTCATAGCTCAAGACAGGGTAGCCAGATCGTCAAAGTTTTAGATTCGTTGGAAAGGTCTTTCGATAACCTTACCAACGATGGGTCGGATGATGGATCCGGACATTGTTTACATACATTTAAATGAGATCCGGCTACAAAAAAAGTACATAAATATCACTTAAGTGGTCAGAACTCGAGACAGGGTTGCCAGATCTTCAATGTTTTAGATTCGTTGGAAAGGTCTTTTGATTACCTAACCAACGATGGGTCGGATGATGGATACGGACATTGTTTACATGCATTTAAGTGAGATCCGGCTACAAAAAAAGTACATAAATATCACTTAAGTGGTTATAACTCGAGACAGGGTTGCCAGATCTTCAATGTTTTAGACTCGTTGGAAAGGTCTTTTGATTACCTAACTAACGATGGGTCGGATGATGGATCCGGACATTGTTTACATGCATTTAAGTGAGATCCGGCTACAAAAAAGTACATAAATATCACTTAAGTGGGTATAACTCGAGACAGGGTTGCCAGATCTTCAATGTTTTAGACTCGTTGGAAAGGTCTTTTGATTACCTAACTAACGATGGGTCGGATGATGGATCCGGACATTGTTTACATACATTTAAATGAGATCCGGCTACAAAAAAAGTACATAAATATCACTTAAGTGGTCAGAACTCGAGACAAGGTTGCCAGATCTGCAATGTTTTAGACTCGTTGGAAGGGTCTTTCGATTACCTAACCAACGATGGGTCGAATGATGGATCCGGACATTGTTTACATGCATTTAAGTGAGATCCGGCTACAAAAAAGTACATAAATATCACTTAAGTGGTTATAACTCGAGACAGGGTTGCCAGATCTTCAATGTTTTATACTCGTTGGAAAGGTCTTTCGATTACCTAACTAACGATGGGTCAGATGGTGGATCCGGACATTGTTTATATGTATTTAAGTGAGTTCCGGCTACAAAAAAGTACATAAATATCACTTAAGTGGTTATAACTCGAGTCAGGGTTGCCAGATCTTCAATGATTTAGATTCGTTAGAAAGGTCTTTTGATTACCTAACCAACGATGGGTCGGATGATGGATACGGACATTGTTTACATGCATTTAAGTGAGATCCGGCTACAAAAAAGTACATAAATATCACTTAAGTGGGTATAACTCGAGACAGGGTTGCCAGATTATCAATGTTTTGGACTCGTTGGAAAGGTCTTTCGATTACCTAACCAACGATGGGTCAGATGGTGGATCCAGACATTGTTTACATGCATTTAAGTGAGTTCCGGCTACAAAAAAAGTACATAAATATCACTTAAGTGGTTATAACTCGAGACAGGGTTGCCAGATCTTCAATGTTTTACATGCATTTAAGTGAGATCCGGCTACAAAAAAGTACATAAATATCACTTAAGTGGGTATAACTCGAGACAGGGTTGCCAGATTATCAATGTTTTGGACTCGTTGGAAGGGTCTTTTGATTACCTAACCAACGATGGGTCAGATGGTGGATCCAGACATTGTTTACATGCATTTAAGTGAGTTCCGGCTACAAAAAAGTACATAAATATCACTTAAGTGGTTATAACTCGAGACAGGGTTGCCAGATCTTCAATGTTTTAGACTCGTTGGAAAGGTCTTTTGATTACCTAACTAACGATGGGTCGGATGATGGATCCGGACATTGTTTACATGCATTTAAGTGAGATCCGGCTACAAAAAAGTACATAAATATCACTTAAGTGGGTATAACTCGAGACAGGGTTGCCAGATTATCAATGTTTTGGACTCGTTGGAAAGGTCTTTCAATTACCTAACTAACGATGTATAACATGATGATGTTTGGTTCAGTTTACTGCAATTTATTCAACTTCCGAAAATATGCGAAAACACATTTTTATACATAACTTTTGAACTACTTATCGAAACTTCAAACAATTCAATAGCACCGTATGGGACCCTAAACCAAGTCGAATGCGACTGGTTTGGTCAAAATCGGTTCAGCCAGTGCTGAGAAAACTGCGTGACATTATTGGTCACATACACACACACATACACACACACATACACACACACATACACACACACATACACACAGACATTTGTTCAGTTTTCGATTCTGAGTCGATATGTATACATCAAGGTGGGTTTTCGAGCTTTAAATAAAAAGTTCAATTTTAGAGCAGGATTATAGCCTTACCTCAGTGAGGAAGGCAAAATACACATATATCCGGATCTCACTTAACTGTCTGTAAACTATGTCCGGGTCCATCATCCGACCGATCGTTGGTTAGGTAATCAAAAATCCTTTCCGACGAGCCTAAAACATTGAAGATCTGGCTACCCTGTCTCGAGATATGTACACTTAAGTGATATTGATGTACTTTTTGGATGCCGGATCTCACTTAAATGTATGTAAACTATGTCCGGATCCACCATCCAACCTATCGTTGGTTAGGTTATCAAAAGACTTTTCCAACGAGTCCAAAACATTGATGATCTGGCAACCCTGCTTCGCGGTATGGCCACTTAAGTGATATTTATGTACTTTTTATTCCGGATCTAAAAATTGATGAAATTTTTTGTACAATTCCATCATATCAGCCATTTTTGGTAATATGTGAGGAAGGCTCCAACCACATAGGTGGATTAAGTTAGTCTTTTTATTACATTTCAAAGGCTTCTTGAATTTTACAAACCTAAATCGCTTCATTTTTATTTGTGTTAATGGACTTTAAGAGCAAACTTGTATGAATAATGTTTGAATGTCAAATTTTTGATGGCATTTCTACATATTTTTAACTAGAGTCATTTAAAACCATCTTTAATCATTATTTAAAAAAAAATATTAATATTTAATTTTGCCATGACAAATATTTTAAAACAACAATAATATGTTCTCTAATCATTTAAGAAAAAGTCTTTATTTTTAAGTGTTCAAGTCAGCGATGGAATAATCATCACCAAAAGAAAAATTTTGGACGTTCATCAAGAGAAAAAACCCGTCGGGAGCTTGGCTCTCTTCTCTCGTACACAAAAGATCGGTAAAAGGAATTTAAAAAAATCACCATCTTGATTATTCGGCGAAACATCTTTTTCACTACTACACTTGAAAGTGTAACGTCACACGTCGATAAATGACCTGTCACATTTTGTAGATGGGCAATGTGTGTAAACAAAATGAAATCAATATTTTTAAGTGGTGCTGACATGGAAATTCACAATAAATCATCAGGAAATTGATTTTCTTGAAGAATTTAGGAAGCGATTTTCTTATGCATGATTTGCCTCCTCTCTCTTTTGCGGGTGAAGGAAGTTCGCAAGCGAAAATGATTTTTTTACGATTATTCCATCCCTGGTTCAAGTATTTAAAAAAAAACAATATATCAGCAAATTTCACTTTCTTTTGTGTTTTTTTTTTTTTTCATTTTGCTAATAAAATTCATAAATATCAAATAATGTAGGCGTATTGAATTACACCTCGCAAAAACATGTTTTGTAAATTTAATTTTCGGTCGAATTGAAAATGTACAAAATAGGGAAAAACTGAAAAATAATGCACTTTTTAAAATCAGAAAAGATCTTTTACTACTGCACAGTTTTCAATAACATTCCATGTTGTATTTTTTTAAAACTGATTCTTTCACAAAAAAAATTGTTTTTAATTCATAGTTTGGCCAACAAAAATTAAATATAATTAAAAAAATAAAGGAAAAATAATAATGTTCAAAATGTAATATAAATCGATAATTAACAAAGTAACCCCGGAATTTAAAATGAAATTTTTTTACGTAACTATTTTTCTAAACATTATACAAAAACATTTTTTTTTTTTCAGAAATAGAGCATGGACTTTGTGTGGCGTACCCCAGTACATATTTAAAAATAATATTTTTGAAAAAACCCTCTGAGACCACTCGTGGTACCTCTAGGAGTACATGTCTTCATGTTGAGAGCCGCTGTTCTTATTTATAACTAATGATCTCATTCAAGAAAGTGAAAACGTTATAAAAGTTAATTGAATGAATAATAAAATCGATGAAAATTTTTCAAGTTGTAAAATTAAAATTGATTCATTTTCATATAAACACTGTTAAACAAAAAAAAAAAGGCCAAAATGTTTGCAGTAATTCTGACACTTTGGATAAAAAACGAAAATGATTGCTTTTGTACTTTGTGAAATGTTTCGAAACGATTTTTCCGAAGCATTCTGCAAAATGATTTGAAAATGTGAAGTTTAAATGCACTATGGTGCAGCCATCAAGTTTTATGAATAATTTGCAGAATTGTCAGAAAATTCGGTAGATTGAATATAACACTTTAACTCAATTGAAAACAGGAACAAAACTTTTATCTTTTTTTTAAATTTAATTAATGATTATTTACATGAATAGATTTTTTGGAGATCTTCTTAGGGACCGTCTTACGTTAGGTTTATATCAAATTCTGTCTTTCTATCATTAGAAGTGTACATTAAATGAAATTAGTTTAGTTTCGTTTGATTTCATTTATTTTATTCGGTCAATGTTTTTTTTTTTATTAAGTATAGTTATTATTCTAAACCTTTTAAGAGTTGATTAAGTTTAAGTTGGAAACGAATTTGTGAGTACAAAAAAATCGAGTTAATCAATCAATAAAAAAAATCTCTGCAATAGAAATAATATTCAAAACAGAGTTTGGTTTTAAATGACCTTTGAATATGTTTTCTTCTCCATTTACTCAGTAAGTTAGTTTTATTTTCTTCTCACATGAAATAGTAGTTTATGCAACAAGTTGCAAAAAGAGGATTTTTTCAGCACGAGTCGTACATTTATCCAACCCATTTGAGTGCTGAAAAGTAGAACTTTTCAGCATTTATTTTGAAAAGTGTTGCTATTCGATTCTGTTATTTTTGGTACAGAAAAGTAGGCTATTTCGTCGTTCAAGAATGGCAGGAAAAGTGAGTAGGTTTACGACGAAATTGCAAAATAGTAGTTTATGCAACAAGTTGCAAAAAGAGGATTTTTTCAGCACGAGTCGTACATTTATCCAACGAGGTTCACCGAGTTGGATAAATACGAAGAGTGCTGAAAAAATCAAGTTTTGCAACGAGTTCCATACAACATTTTTTGCAATTCCAAAAAACACACACTGAGTGAAATTTTATGTCAAATTTTCATGTATGTTGTCAATAAATCGTTTAAATCAAAAAAATGTTGAAATGTGTTACTTTTCGAAACAAGTGCTGAAAAGTTCAACTTTTCAGCACCCATTTGAGTGCTGAATAGTAGAACTTTTCAGCATTTATTTTGAAAAGTGTTGCTATTCGATTCTGTTATTTTTGGTACAGAAAAGTAGGCTATTTCGTCGTTCAAGAATGACAGGAAAAGAAAGTAGTTTCACGACGGAATTGCAAAAATAATGTTAGCTAACTTTTTTGATTAAAACTTAATTATTAAAAAGCGTTAATAAGAGTAATAGTTATTTTAAAATAATCCCGTACTAGAAAATTACATAACTTTGGATGTCAAATCTCATCAACGATTTTGGGGCAGCGAATGACCACGTTGGTTAAAGCTGCCATAAATAAATAAATGAACAACAACAACAATATCAACGATTCGTAAACAACTATTCAATTGGAAAAGCTAAGGCGAACAAGTATGTATCTCACACATCCAATAAAAGATGACATTCTGCCAACCTTGCCTGGTGTCAGTCGATGATTGTCCGGTGTCAGTTAATTATTGCATACCTTAATTAATCGCTAACTGATCGATTCTCGCCGGTTTTTACACATCTCCGTACAGGTTATGGGCACGCCAACAGTGTCTATCGTAACCGAAGCCATAGATTGCCATAAACGAACCGGCTCTATCGCTGTGATGTTGTTAATGATGAGGAAGGTTTACCCGCGGTCCTTATCCCAAACAAAGCGATTGGGCACACCTTTGGAAACCTTGAATTGTAAGGTGTCGAGGGAAAACTATTGACAATGTACGAACATTTATTTTACGAAGTTAGTTGATGATTGGATCAATTTTTTTTGCAATTTTAAAGTGATAAATACAGTCGAAAGGATTAATCATCCACTACTTAAAAGAAAAATTCAAATATGTCAATAACCTCATCAAACCAGATCAAAACATTGCTACTACACAGATCACTCGAATGGCTCACGATTTCTCCACGAATCAAAACTTGTTGTCCCCAGTGTACCCCCTTATTTTCCATCGTCTACTACCTTTTTCTGCCTCTGCAGGTCTTTTCTGCTGATCGCAAGTTCGCTAGCGTTCAAGATCAAGGTCACTTGGGGCTTTGCTTTGCTTCGTTAAACCGCGCGGCTTCGTTTCCAGTGTGCCGCGGTTTGGAACCTGCTGGTCATTTAACGACGGAACATCTGTTTATATTTTTTTTTGTTACGGGGAGCCCACTCAAGAGTTGAAGATTCACCGGACTGGACGTCGTGCCGAGTACAAGGAAGCGAACCTGCCACTCTGCCAAGATTTATGGGAGGTCGTGAACATCCTCCATAAGGATGATCTTCAGCCTAATTTGCTGAATAAGTGTATCGCGTTTAAGGTTTCCCGATCGTGCTTCAAGTCTTAGAAACGTCAACGGTGCCGGTCGATGATCTATTGCCGTGAGAAGTGTTGTATAAATGTACGACTTGATTCGTGAGTCATCTTCGCATTGCTGCTGGCATAGTTTTTTGCTCGTTACATCAAATACAAACACGTCAAAGGTGTTGATTACAGATTATGTAGCGCACTTCACAGATCAACGCGGTGTCGTGAGAAGTCGCACACCGGCCTTAGAATACAATAGACGTCTTCTAGACGACGTCGTCGTCGTAACAGCACAAATTGCAATTGTATATTAGGGGAAATATACCCATTTTAATCACACTAAGCCGTTCGACCAATTTTCATCACTTTTGCCTTTTTCCGCTATTAAATCAACATTTTCAGATGTAACAACAATGATGAGTTGCTTGCTCACTTTTATTTGAGCTATTTATTACTTTGGAACAGTCAAAAACATTTTATTTAAGCTGTAATTCATGACCAAAGTGCTGATAGGCCGATAATAGAAATAGGCTGAGAAAGGGTATAGTTCCCCTATGTGATTAAAAAACACTGAACGATCTCCGACAGCTCTGATGTGCGCATCGGTGCATCCTCACAAGTTTTGCCGTTGTTGTTGTTGCTGCTGTGGTCGCAAGGCAGAAGAGCATCAAGCATCGTTTGGTTGATTGTTTTGCCGATGCCGGATGCGCTAATGCTAATTAATGATGGGTTTCCGCAACTGATGCGCGGTGACGCAGACCTTGACGGTTCCCGTCAGTTCGATACTCTTTGGTAATTCGATTTGCAAAGTGGGACTTGAGTAGAGATTTTCAGTCGAACTGAGAAGGAAAAAATGTAAAGAACTTTACACAAAGGCACGATGTAGTTTTGTTTGTTAATAAAGACCGTTTTTATAGTCACACAAAAAAATCCATATTCTTAATAAAATTTATATTCCAAAATGAAACAATTTTTTTCTTCGTATTTTGGAGGACAAAAAAGCTAAATTTTACGCAACATTTAACATAATGAAACAAATCTAGCTCCGCAGTAAAATTGCAATCCGATTATAAACCAAATATATAAACCCATATAACATATAAACATGAAAAAATCGGATGCATCTGTCCAAAATGGTGCAAATTCAAGAATATTGACTAAACATACATACACACTTTGAAACACATTATTCTCTAAATTTATTACAAAAAGGCCGCACTCTGGTAACGGGGTTTCCAGCCAAAAATATTAAAATAAGAATAAAAAACTTGACCAAAATTTAGCTTCTTGATTTTTTAACTAAGTCGATTCATTCTGTTATTTTTTTCGAAATTTTCTTTCATGCGTTTCATATGTCAGGAAATGCCGTGCTTTATTATCGATCGTGATTTTCTTATCGATTTGATATCTTCGATAAAATGTTGGTTTATCATTAGGACTGTGTTGAAAAAAGGTGAACCCATAAAATCGTTATATTTAAGTAATTTAGAATTGAATTCTATTTTATTTTATTATTTTTTTAAATTATAAAAAGCACAATAAAAAAACAGTTAAGGGTGACAGTTTTTTTTCAATATTGAAAAAGTTCTAACTATTGTAGAATCATAAATAAATGATTAGATGCAAACCAGAATTTTCAATTGATAACCACTTTGCAATTTATTTTAAAAAGTGCGTCGTTTTCAAGTTATATTCACTACTTAGGAATATTTGTTCAAAAAATGTTTATAAATTTCAGTGTGTGTGTGTGTGTGTGTGTGTTTTTTTTTTTACAAGGTCGGAATCTGCTACCAGACACCTGAGAATTCATTTCTCAGGTAGTGTGGGGTTGGGAAAACAAAAAAGAGTTTTCCCGACCCACTAAACCAGTCCTTGAACGCCGTGCCCTTGTCCCCCCGGGACCACCTTTCGGTATAACTTCGGGGGGAGGCGTTGCATTTTCTGCACTAGTCTACTTACAGGATCCATGGTGTGTGTGTGTGTGTGTGTGTGTGTGTGTGTGTGTGTATATGTGTTTGTGTGAGTGTGTGTGACTTGAGTATCCTTAATCATCAAACATAAATCACTTCGGATATTTGATTTATCATTTTTTTTATCGAGCAGTTGAACTAAAATATAGCACAAATATATATTTGTTTTCATTTGAAAAATAAACTTGAACATTATTTTTCTTTAAATTTTCGTTTCATCATTAATTTTAAAGATGGAAATTCATTCTGAAACAGACAAATGGGTAATTCTCCGCCAACTCACACAGCAGTTGCCCCGACCCCTCTTCGATTTGCGTGAAACTTTGTCCTAAGGAGTAACTTTTGTCCCTTATCACGAATCCGAGGTCCGTTTTCTGATATCTCGTGACGGAGGGGCGGTACGACCCCATCCATTTTTGAACATGCGAAAAAAAGAGATGTTTTTCAATAATTTGCAGCCTGAAACGGTGATGAGATAGAAATTTGGTGTCAAAGCGACTTTTATGTAAAATAAGACGCCCAATTTGATGGCGTACTCAGAATTCCGAAAAAAAGTATTTTTCATCGAAAAAAACTCTAAAAAAGTTTTAAAAATTCTCCCATTTTCCGTTACTCAACTGTAAAAATTTTTCGAACATTTTTTTTATGGGAAATTTGATGTACTTTTTAAATCTACATTGACCCAGAAGGGTCATTTTTTCATGTAGAACAAAATGCTTCATTTTAAAATTTCGTGTTTTTTATAACTTTGCAGGGTTATTTTTTAGAGTGTAACAATGTTCTACCAAGTTGTAGAACAGATAACTACAAAAATTTTAATATATAGACATAAGGGGTTTGCTTATAAACATCACGAGTTATCGCGATTTTACGAAAAAAAGTTTTGAAAAAATTGGTCGTCATCGATCATGGTCGTTCACGGTCAGCCGCGACTAGAGCGTCCAATTTCCCGTCCCGGGAAAAAATTTCCCGGGAATTCCCGGTATTTCCCGAAAAAAAATATTTCCCGTTTCTCGGGAAATTTGTAAATTTCCCGGGAATTCCCGAAATTCAAGCGGAAGTATACATTTTCTTAAATTTTTGGAACTATTATTTGAAAATGCTCTGAAAAAATAATAAATGAACAAACTCAACATGATTTTGTTCAATTAAATGTATTGTTTGGTTTATATATAATTAATTAGATTATCAAAATTATGATATCAGAATTATTTCTGATAATATCAATTTTTGAAGCAACTGGGAATAGATATTGCTTAATGAGTATTAAATTATTACAATTAGGTAAGCTTTTAACAGATTGATGTTATTTCATCAAAACAATATTAACTCCTTACCTCCAAATTAAAATTGAGATTTTTTACGTTTCTGTTTACCATGATCAAATGAGATGAAAATCGAATTTGTGCAAAAAGAATTAATTCAATTGGCTGAATACCTAGTACTAAAGAAATTACAATTTAGAGTAAAAGAATTATGGAGCACTGATGAACTACAGGTAAAGACTTTTTGTGGAATATTGTTAATTTATCGTATAATTTAAATCATATTGCATAATAATAAAAAAAAGTCATTGAAAAATTACTTTCTATTGTTTGTTCTAAAAAAAGGCAAAAGTTTATTCAAAGCTTGCTTCAGATATTTGAAAACATTGGGTTGTTTGGTGTAAAACCAACACTAAAAAGCTCTACCATTTGTTAATGAGCTGAAAATTTCTCATCAAAAAATACCAAAATACATTTTCTTGTATCTGAATGATTTTTTACTTGCAGTCAAGCTGTTAATTGATCTTCACACTTATTTAAAATTTCCCATAAAATGACATGTTCCAAAAATTTTTACAGTCGAGTAATGGAAAATGAGAGAATTTTAAAAACTTTTTTAGTGTTTTTTTCGAAGAAAAATACTTTTTTTCGGAATTCTGAGAACGCCATCAAATCGGGCGTCTTATTTTACATAAAAGTCCCTTTGACTCCAAATTTCTATCTCATCACCGTTTCAGGCTGCAAATTATTGAAAAACCCCTCTTTTTTCGCATGTTCAAAAATGAAAGGGGTAGTACCGCCCCTCCGTCACGAGATATAAAAAAACGGACCTCGGATTCGTCATCAGGGATAAAAGTTACTCCTAAGGACAAAGTTTCACGCAAATCGAAGAGGGGTCGGAGCAACTTTTCCCGATTTCGTGTGAGTTGATAGAGAATTACCCAAATACATGTAGCATAAAATAAAACAATGGAGCACCCACTGTCGGGCAGTTATTGATTTTTTTTACAATGAGACCAACCATATCCAACGTGGACACTTTTTTGAAATCTCTTTTTTTGTTTGGAGCGTGGAAAATCGCTATGGACGAAATATCATTTTTAAAATCTTTCTAAAATCGAATAATTCAACCATTTGATGTTAATTTTTCAATGCTTTCACTAAGAATATATTTTTTAGAATATCTAGTAAGTTTCAAAGTAAAATATGTACCCAAAATTGTTTACAAAATACCGTTTTTTTTTAGAAAATACTCAAATTATCATTGTTTGCAATATGGCTGGAAATCTAGTAAGTTTGAATGTATAAATTTGTACTGAATTTTTTTCATAAAATACCGTATTTTTTCGAAAATACTTAAATTTTCAAAATTTGCAATTTAGGTATCAAACGTAGCAAAATTATGCATGCTTTTTCACATTATTAGAGTTTTTTTAAATACAAAGTTTTACAATTTATCATATTTTTTCGAAAATACTCTATTTTTTAAAATATGCAATACGGTTATCAATCGAATCAAAATGTTGTATGATTTTCACTTTATTAGTTTTTTTTTGGAAAATACTAGAATTTTCACAAACTATCGTATTTTTTTTCAAAAATACTCCAATTTTTTTAAATACTCCAATTTACAAAGCGGATTCAGTGGCAGTTTCATTCTCAACTTAATGTTAACATGTTAAAGTTAATGTTAACATTCCAAAGGTCGCCTCCCTAAGGTGGCGTGATAAGGTCCAGTTTGTGACGATACACTACCTTCCCTTTACTAAGCAATCGTTTCCAGAAGGGAAAAGATCACCAGTTGTGTTGGTCCGAGCCGGGATTTGAGCCCCGATCTACCGCTTACGAGGCGGAAGCGTTACCACTGGGCTACGTGGCTCGGTCAATTATACTAAACATACACAATTTGAATGTATGTATGAAGCATGCAAACCCATATTGCATGTTTTAAAATTTTGAGTAATTTCAAAAACTCTACGGTAATTTGTGAAAATTTTAGTATTCTCCAAAAAATACTCTCAATAAATTGAAAAAGCATAAGAAATTTCAATTCATTTGATATCCTTATTGCATATTTTAAAAATTGGAATATTTTCGAAAAACTACGACAATTTGTGAAAGTTTTAGTATTTTCCAAAAAAAATCTAATAATGTCAAAAAGCATGCAATATTTCGTTTCGCTTGATACCCATAGAGCTAATAAGACATTTTTTAGTACTTTCGAAAAAATGCGGTATTTGGTGTAAATTTAGGTATTTCACAAAAATACTTTAATAAAGTGTAAAAAACGTACAAAATTTCGCTTCGTTTGATACCTAAATTGCAAATTTTGAAAATTTAAGTATTTTCGAAAAAATACGGTATTTTATGAAAAAAATGTAGTACAAATTTATACATTCAAACTTACGAGATTTCCAAAAAATATTCTTAGTGAGAACATTGAAAATTTAACACGATATGGTTGAATGAATCGATTATAAAAATGATTTATCGTCCATTATCGGCGATAAGATTATCGCCGATAGATTTATAGAAATAATGATAACACTAGAATATCGTTATCGTCCCGACGATTGGATATGTTTTCAACTCTTTTTTTAATATATACAAATATTTTTTTTTGCTTATTTCTGAATCGTCAAATTCAACTGAAGTTTTAAAAGAAAAGTTTGAAGTCCCAAAAACCAATGCCTATTCCATAACTTTTTTTTTCAGAAAAATTATTATATATTTTCAATCTAGGATTAACTGTTTTATTAAACAAAAATCTGAAAAAATATATCAGCTGAAAAAATCTAACTAATGTAAAACAGTCATTAAGAAATTCCAAGTAATATCAAATAACCTTCATTTTTCATTCTACGTTTTGATGTTTCAAAAAAATTACATGGGAAATGAAGGGCCTCATAAAAAATATTTGAAAACCAACTCATTATTTCAAATTGCAGTGATTTTATGTGAAATTTCATGTCCGAAAATAGCTTCAAAAATTCTGCAATTCATCGTTACTCGACTGTTACATTTTTTGGAACATGTCATCATTAGGGAAAATTTAAAGTACTTTTCGAATCTGCAATAACCCAAAAAGGTATTTTCTCGTATAGATTAAAAATTTAAATTTTAAAATTTCGGGTTTATTTTCTAATTTTGCAAGGTTATATGTATTTTAGAGTGTCTTAAAAAGCCAGTGAATTCAACTTGTAGTCGCAGATTTTGAGACCTTTTTCAACAAGTAGAAAGCATTTCCCAAAGTTATTGAAATCTTGTTTTAAAACTAAAATTGTACTGAAAACCTAAAAATAAATATTCTGCATTAATAATTTGACCCCAAAATTGAATTGACGAAAAAACGAAATTCGGTTCAAGTCGCCATTATTTGATGAACAACACCTTGGATGACTACTCCACGCTTCTTATGTCCCTATTTAGCCCATTGTTCTCGTTTGCCCATATTGACCCCCAGTTGTGAGGTTTTAACCCTCATCGTTTCAAAGTAAACTCGTTTCACACTAACCTTTCATGTAAGTCCTCAAACAGTGAGTTAAACATGTCGAGTGTACAAGTTTTAAAATTACCTCAAACAGTTTAAAGCTCAAAAAGCTCGTGCAAACACGCCTGCACCAAAACTAGCGATGCAGAACATTCTTCTAACCGATAAAAACCACTCCAAGTGTTGAGACTGGTCGTTAATTGTCGATAGATTTGCGCGCGGTGAACATGTTAGACCCAGTCTCGAAAACGCTCCTGGCCACCCTACTGGCCACGTGCGCAATTGTGGCCGCCAGCAGTTCGGGCAACGTGTTTCCCCAGTTCCCGATAGTGTTGCCAGCTCCGTTGGTTTGCATCAAGGATGGGTGCCTTATCGGGACCACACGGGATGCCCTCGAGGGGAGTCAGTTTGATGCATTCTTTGGCATTCCGTACGCGAAACCTCCTGTAGGGCGGTTACGTTTCAGGGTGAGATGAATGGAGATTTTTGTGTTGGTGATGTGCAAGTGTTTAATTTGAATTTGCGATATTTTAGGACCCTGTGGACGTTGAACCATGGGACGGAAATTACGATGCCAGTTTCGAACGAGGCAAGTGTGTACAGAAGAGTGACGCCCGGCCCATGTCGTTGGTGGAAGGAGGTGAAGACTGTTTGTATTTGAATCTGTACCGACCCCAGAATGTGCGCGAGAAACTCCCGGTGATATTTTACATCCATGGTGGCAGTTATGCATCCGGCTCGGCATCCTTTGCCGAGTACGGTCCTGAGCGACTGATGGACACCGGGAAGGTCATAGTGGTAGTGATTCAGTACCGTCTTGGAGTATTTGGGTTCCTCTCAACCGACGACAGTAGTTCTCCGGGAAATTACGGACTCAAAGATCAGAGCATGGCACTGCTCTGGGTACAAAGAAATATCGAAAGGTTCGGCGGAGACCCAAACCGAGTCACACTGGTTGGGCAAAGTGCTGGAGGAGCTGCAGTTCAAATGCACATGATGTCCCGGCTGAGCCAAGGTACTTTTCAGCGAGGTGTGAGCATGAGCGGAACGGCGTTAGCGTATTGGAATTGGAACATTGACCAACCGCGGCTTGCAAGACTGCAGGCAGCAGTTGTGGGTATTCCAGCAGCATACAAAATTTCCACAGAACAGTTGGTCGAAGCCCTCCGTCGGGTTGATGCCATAGAGTTGGGCAAAAGCATCGATGAGCTCAAATATTTCCACGTCCATCCAACGGGCCTGTATCAACCAGTTGCGGAACGACATCTAACAAACGGGTCATTCCTTAACGAAGAACCGCGTGTGCTCTGGGCGGCGGGAAAATACCAGCAAGTCCCGTGGATTACCGGGACGGTACCGAACGATGGAGCTGCCGATTCGCTCGGAATTGTCACGAATGCTACGCTGCTGTACGAGCTGAATGAGAAGTCAAGAGCTTATATTCCTCGCCTGGCCGGGGGAGTTGACAATGTTAATACCACCCCGATGTTGAAGGATCGATTCTTCCCCGACGGAATGGACGAGCGGTGGCTGACTGCACAAAACTTTCTGAATTTACAAGAAGTAAGTAAAGACGTTCTATTCTAGTTATGTGAAGCATAAGGTTTAAAGCTAAACAGCTGCTATAAAATGCTGTTAGTTCTTGCCCTTTTTTCGTGGATCTTCTAGGACCTACATTAACCGACTTGAACACCGACTTGTCACAGTGTTGATAGGAGAGTAATTCTTTATTTTTGAGCAATTCCAGCTCAAATCAGGAATTTTTCTGATACTTTTGTACCCGACCCTCTCCGATTTCAATGAAACTTTATAGACATGTTATCCTAGGCCTATATAAGCCATTTTTGTGCATATGGAGCAAATAGTACTCGAGAATAACATTTGAGAAGAGCGTAAGGTATTTAAATATTTTTGTATTCTGTAATTTAAAAATTACTGTATCTCGAAGCCGTTGCGTCGTATCAAAAAGTGGTCAAAGACAAACTTGTGGGAAATTGGACGGGCTTTCTGAAAAAAATACACTGAAACAAAAATACACGCCACATCTATGAGATTTTTCGATTTTTAAGTCTAAAACTTAAATTTAATGGTGATATCACGATTTTTTTTTCGTTCAAAATTTTTGAGGAAATAGCCTAAAATATTACCAAAAGACTGACGAAAAATTCAGGATGGTATGTCTCTCCTAAAAAATATACAAAAATCATTTGCTAAAACTGTTTTTTTGAAAAGTGGTCTAAACATCAAAATTTTTAAAAACCGGCAGTGGGAATCGATTCTCCAGACAATTTCACATAAAAGTCTCTGTATTGACCATTGTCCTATGTCCAATCCTTGGGAAGATATAAAACGAAGTTGACTTTATAGCTGTCGGCCACCATTGCTAGTACCAACCACTAGTGTCTTCCTTTTATCTTCAAGGACTTCGCCGCCCTGGGCTCCTTGGGAAGATATAGCGGTTTTAAAAATAAAAATGTTGAAAAAACGGGATTTTTGGTGGTTTTTGACAATTTCTATATGACAGACTTGAGTTTTCAGTCTCGTAAATATTTTTAACGGAAAGCTCGTCCAATTTCCCATAAGTTTGCCTTTGACAGCATTTCAATTGGATGTAAGGGCTTACAGATATAAGCTTAATTACATTGCTTATAACTGAAAATAGAATTTTTTTTTTCAGTGTGGTAGAAACCAGGATAATAAATTTCATTACGTGAATATAAAAACGATATCAATCAAAAAGCTGTCGAAAGCAAACTTATGGGAAATTGGACGAGCTTTCCGGTAAAAATATTTACGAGACTGAAAAACTAAGTCTGTCATATAGAAAATGCCAAAAACCACCAAAAATCCCGTTTTTTCAACATTTTTATTTTTAAAACCGCTGTATCTTCCCAAGGATTGGACATAGGACAATGGTCAATACGGAGACTTTTATATAAAATTATCTGGGGAATCGAATCGACTCGCACTAAACAGTTTTAGTAAATGATTTTTGTATTTTTTTAGGAGAGACATACCATCCTGCATTTTTCGTCAGTCTTTTGGTAACATCTTAGGGTATCTCTTCAAAAATTTTGAGCGAAAAAAAATCGTGACATCACCTTCAAATTTAACTTTTAAACTTAAAAATTGAAAAATGACAGAAAAGTGGCGTGTATTTTTGGTTCAGTGTATTTTTATCAGAGAGCCCGTCCAATTTCCAACAAGTTTGTCTTTGACCAGTTTTTGATACGATGTAACGGCTTCGAGATACAGTAATTTTTAAATTGCAAAATACTAAAATAATTAAATACCTTACGCCCTTCTCAAATATTATTCTCGAGTACTATTTGCTCCATACACAAAAATGACTTATATAGGCATAGGATAACATGTCTACAAAGTTTCATTGAAATCGGAGAGGGTCGGGTACAAAAGTACCAGAAAAAATCCTGATTTGAGCTGGAATTTCTCTTTTAACATTCCATTCTCCATTTTGCATAATTTGTTCTTCCATCCAAGCCCTAATGGCAATATAAATTCATACATTTCATTTCCAAAGTTAATTTTCTTATTTTCAAAATATTTCTATTTGTATAAAGCAATAATAACACATATAAAGTCGACTGAATATATCTACAAATTATACTGAATGCTGAAATTATGCAAATGCTTTCTTTTATCCGGAAGTAAGAGTAAGTTCTTTACTAGTTTATATAAATAAAGATAAGCAATAAAAAAAATCAAAATCTCTGAAATTATGAAATAATCATAACCAATAATTTTAATTTAATCAATTTTTGGTAAAAATATATCTGCACCCTATAAATTTGAATCAAAGACAAGATTGATCAAACACGTTATATTTTAGTTGTTTTTAATGTAAAGATTCTGAAACACAGTTAACTTTATCTTTAGCTTTTTTTTTGATTTCTTAGCAATTTGATTTGTATGTTTGTTTAGTTTTTTTCAATTTTATTATTTTCTTGTGGATATCTGCAAGAGCAATTCCAGTTCAAATCAAGAATTTTTCTGGTACATTTGTACCCGACCCTCTCCGATTTCAATGAAACTTTGTAGACATGTTTTTAAACCGCTGTATCTTCCCAAGGATTGGACATAGGACAATGGTCAATATGGAGATTTTTTTGTAAAATTGTCAGGGGAATCGATTTTCACTACCGGTTTAAAAAAAATTACTTTAGACCACTTTCAAAAATACAGTTTTAGTAAAAAAAAATAATATTTTTTTTTGAGAGACATGCCATCCGGCATTTTTCGTCAGTCTTTTTGTAACATCTAAGGCTATTTCCTCAAAAATTTAGAACGAAAAACAATCGTGACACCACCTTAAAATTTGACTTTTAAACTTAAAAATCAAAAAATCTCATAAAAGTATTTTTATTTCAGTGTAATTTTTTTCAGTGCGCCCGTCCAATTTCCTACAAATTTGTCTTTGACTACTTTTTGATACGATGCAACGGCTTCGAGATACAATAATTTTTAAATTGCAAAAAAAAAATAAAAATTAAATAACTTACGCCCTTCTCAAATGTTATTTACGAGTACAATTGGCTCCATATACTGCATTTTTTAACGTTGTCCACGAAATTGTACAAATCACTAATTTTGATTTATGAATTATTCAAATAATAAAAGTGTTCTAGGTTATCATGAAAAAAACGATCCTGTTAAAAAAAGAGTAGCTGTGCCAATTTGAAGCCAAATCATTTGAGCTTCAACTTGTGTTTAATTTTTAGAGCAGGGGTTCTAAAACAGGGAGATATTTCCTCCTGAGGAGGAATATTGCCATTCTTGGAGGGGATCAGCAAAGCCATGGAAATCTCATGAATTCAATAGGTTTTGTTGTGAAAAACAAAGCCTGAATAATTTTTACAGTTTAGTTATTTTTTTAACTTTATTGTAATAATTTAGAAATTGTGTTTAATTTGAGATATTACTATCAAATGATTTCTGATGTCAAAATTTACTGTCGAAAAAAAATGGGTTTTCAATATTATATACTATTCAGTTGAACTGACGATATCAGGCCAATGCAAAGTTTTAGCTAGTTTCCACAAAGCTTTGAAAAAACGGTGGCACGATTGAATAAACTATATTTTTTACATATATTTTGTTTCTAGTTTTTTATACCGTGTTTAAATAAGAAATTTTCAAACACAATAAAAGTGTTTAAGAGGGTATTAATTTATAAAAACTTTTATTCAGCTTATTTATGTCGAGCTATTAAAAGATTGTGAAATGGAATTTGGAAAAATAAAAGGAATATTAACGGGAGCATGAAAGTATGATAACAGATTTAAAAATTATTCTGCGAAATGCATATTCAGTAGAAGTTAGTTTCATCCAATTTCTTCCAAATTATGAATATTTTTGGTACATGTTTGGATGAATGTTCAATTTTAGGTGTCAAAATATTTTTTGAATAAGGAATGGGAAGTTGGGATTTTTTTAATGTATGGGAAATGCAAAAAATTCTAAATTCAAGTGTGGGATTTTTATGTAAAATTTTATGACAAACAACTTTGTGGAAGACCGCAAAATGATCAGAGTTAAACCTTACGTTTTGAATGAAAAGAGTTTATTCACCAACTTCGACGATGCTTAGCCCTTAACCGATTTCGCTCAAAATTTTCACATTGACTTATTTTGCCTAAGGAATCGAATCAGGGGGTCGCTTTTGAATATTGTAACCCGATTACACATCAGTAAAATTGTTTTCCAATTAACGTTTTCAAAAATCATTGTTTTTTTTTTGCAAGAAATAGCTTTCAGCTGTTTTTTATATTGAATTTAAAAAAAAATCTAAATTTAAATTTTGCAATAATATGGTTATAATATATTCATAACAGTGGGTAGAGTCTCGGGTAGAGTGCTCTCGGAAGATAATAGATTTCTCTGATTTTTTTTCTTGTAATATGTACCTTAAATATTCTGAAGACACTCTACGTATCATGAATCCGTGGTTGACTTTCAATGTTTATATATTTTTTTATCGACGGCTGGAAGAACTTTTAATGCAAATATGCTTTCTTGGACATAGTGAAAATTTATATAAACTTTGCCTTAAATTAAAAAAAGAAGATAAATCAACAAAATAACCCTTACAAAAATCTCTTCTCAACAGCTCCTGACCGAGTCAACCATCACCTACTCTACAACTCAAAGTGTGAAGCAGCACTTGGCGCTGGAAGCGCCCCACAAAGCTCCCATCGGGGTGTACTACTTCAACTACAAGGGACGTGCCTCGCACTCGTACTCGTACACCTACACGACCGCAGACTTTGGCGTGGTCCATTCCGACGAGCTGCTCTATCTGTTCCGGAACACCGCGATAGGAGCCGACTTCCCCGTTGGCTCACCGGAATGGATCGTGTCGAAGGGATTTGTTGACTATTTTGTTAAAATCGCTTACGGAAGGTACGATTATGCTTACGCGATGATGATAAAAGGGTCAAATAAATGTTTTTTTTTTCTTTCTTTTCAGAATTCCCGGTCCCACATGCAGTGCCAAAGATTGCAAAATTTTGGAGTTTACCAACTCTGGAAATCCCAAAGCTCCAGCAGCACTCAACTTGATCAATGGATTCGACGAAGAAATGTACAAATTTTGGCAAAAGTTTTACAGCTTGCAAGGAATTTGAAGAAAAAAAAAGTAATTACACAATGTTCACTCGTTTTGTCCTTGCACCCTGAATGGAGTTCTTCAAAAGATCTCGAGCATTACGCTTAAAGCTAAATTAATAAAGTTGGAGATTAAAACAAATAGATTAAATAAACATTGAAAACATATTTAATTGGTTTTATTTCTGAAAACTAGCGACACATTATAATTAAATTTTCGCCACCTGTTGGAATTTATTCAATGAGGTAATAATTTTCAATGAATATGTTTTTGAAATTGAATTGAATTATTTTTGAAAATGGAACTCGATTTTTATTTTTAAATGAGATATTTATTGCATTTCAAGTAGATTAAACTGAATCTAATCGAATAACCTCAACAAAACAATCAAATGCACAACAATTGACTTGAAAAGTAGCAATGACCCTGTGTGTATCGTTGATGACCCACCGCGTGATGGCTCTGAACAAGACCCGTTGCCAATCCTCCACAGTACAGCGACCTGTTGTCTGCCTGTGCCCCAAACAACCTTGCCAGCGTTCAATGTTTTGATGGTTTCGGTACGCTCAATTACCGGCGATTCGACGCCAAGCCTTCCAAAATGCACCACACTTTTGTCGGAGTGCGCCACGCAGATTATGTAAAAACATTCAAATAAGCTTCCAAAGGCGGTTCTTCACGGTGTTTTTGGAGCTTTTTAGTTACGGCCATTTGATTAGATCGTGATTAAAGGGGACATTAAACTACTAATGGCGGTGTGTCTTTTATTTCTTTCTTTATCGGGGCAATTCTGGTTTGACAGGAGCCAAACCCTTAAGAAGTGATGATGACCAGCTGTCGATGGAACTGCACCTTAACTAGTTATTACATGTTGGACACTTTTTGACGTTTAAAATTCACACAATTGTTCCACAGTGTGAGGTCGCGGTTGCAAATTTGGGCGCAACCCCAAAGCTGGCCTCGTTTTTGAACTCTCGAAGGCCCGCCACGAAGCAACGGTCGAAGATTCGCCCGCAGATTGTTGGACGTCAAGTGGTCACGACGCCCCCCACAACTGCCGCGCACAGCTGAAAGTGAAAGACCAGCCGAACCGATTGGCTATCAATCTATCGATTGCACGTGATGTAATACCTCTCCCCTGCACGGTCAAACCGAAAATGGACCAAATCTAAGCGGCCAAGGGAACACGGAACAAATTTGAACTGAGTTCAAGCGGCTTGGCCCCCCTTTTTTGGCCTATCACGAATTTCACGCTTATCGTCGGATCGAATGCCCGCGATTTCGTGGTTCGTCGACGACAATTAGGTTATTATGGTGCGGCGGGTGGGCGTTGATTATTACGTGTTACGGGGCCAAGTGGGATCAATTTTAAGCTCTTATCCGTGCCAGTCAATCACAATTCAGCTCGGGCCAGATGCCAGATCGAGCTCACCCTGGCTAATTTGCCATAAATCATGAAAACGGGCTGCCCTTTCTTAGAGCGACCGAGAACGAGCCGATGATGGGCGGATTGATTGACCATCACGGACAATAGATCTTTCGACACCTCGTTCTAGAAGTGATTATGTTATGTTATTGGAGTGATCGGAGATTTCAAGACCAGGAGTATTTTGACTAAATTGATAGGGTCGAGACTGAAATCGATTTGAGCAAATCTAAAAAAACTGACATTTATATTTGAAATTTAATATATTTATGTTTTGAGCAATTCTCTACGAAAACGGTCTTTTTTTTAGTTTTTATTTTTAATATTGGCATTTGCCTTTGATAGGCCCAAAGAAGCCCTTTGCATCATTAGTTTGTCGATATACTTTTCCATAGAAATTTGTCAGCTGACCATACAAAAATGATACATGAAAATTCAAAAATCAGTATCTTTTGAAGGAATTTTTTGATCGATTTGGTGTCTTCGGCAAAGTTGTAGGTATGGATAAGAACTACACTGAAGAAATGATACAAGATAAAATTTATTTTTGTTGATTTTTAATTTCACTTTTTGTCACTTAACCTTGATTTGCAAAAAAACTCTATTTTTAGTTCTTTTTTTCTGATATGTTTTAGGAGACATCAAATGCCAACATTTCAGAAATTTCCAGAACGAGCAGTAAATTTTTTTTTGAATCAATACCGATTTTTTCAAAAAATCCAAATACTGGTCGCAAATTGGTCGTGTGGTGTTCGTCGGGGGGATCGGTGTGTGACGTCGCGCGCGAGAATCCGCGAGAAAGTGGTGGAAGATTCTGGAATCATTGAAAAGAAGTTCGCGTCGAGGCCTTGGAAGTTGGGCCATCAGTCGTGTGGTGTTCGTCGGGGGGATCGGTGTGTGACGTCGCGCGCGAGAATCCGCGAGAAAGTGGTGGAAGATTCTGGAATCATTGAAAAGAAGTTCGCGTCGAGGCCTTGGAAGTTGAGCCATCAGTCGTGTGGTGTTCGTCGGGGGGATCGGTGTGTGACGTCGCGCGCGAGAATCCGCGAGAAAGTGGTGGAAGATTCTGGAATCATTGAAAAGAAGTTCGCGTCGAGGCCTTGGAAGTTGGGCCATCAGTCGTGTGGTGTTCGTCGGGGGGAACGGTGTGTGACGTCGCGCGCGAGAATCCGCGAGAAAGTGGTGGAAGATTCTGGAATCATTGAAAAGAAGTTCGCGTCGAGGCCTTGGAAGTTGGGCCATCAGTCGTGTGGTGTTCGTCGGGGGAATCGGTGAGTGACGTCGCGCGCGAGAATCCGCGAGAAAGTGGTGGAAGATTCTGGAATCATTGAAAAGAAGTTCGCGTCGAGGCCTTGGAAGTTGGGCCATCAGTCGTGTGGTGTTCGTCGGGGGGATCGGTGTGTGACGTCGCGCGCGAGAATCCGCGAGAAAGTGGTGGAAGATTCTGGAATCATTGAAAAGAAGTTCGCGTCAAGGCCTTGGAAGTTGGGCCATCAGTCGTGTGGTGTTCGTCGGGGGGATCGGTGAGTGACGTCGCGCGCGAGAATCCGCGAGAAAGTGGTGGAAGATTCTGGAATCATTGAAAAGAAGTTCGCGTCGAGGCCTTGGAAGTTGGGCCATCAGTCGTGTGGTGTTCGTCGGGGGGAACGGTGTGTGACGTCGCGCGCGAGAATCCGCGAGAAAGTGGTGGAAGATTCTGGAATCATTGAAAAGAAGTTCGCGTCGAGGCCTTGGAAGTTGGGCCATCAGTCGTGTGGTGTTCGTCGGGGGGATCGGTGAGTGACGTCGCGCGCGAGAATCCGCGAGAAAGTGGTGGAAGATTCTGGAATCATTGAAAAGAAGTTCGCGTCGAGGCCTTGGAAGTTGGGCCATCAGTCGTGTGGTGTTCGTCGGGGGGATCGGTGTGTGACGTCGCGCGCGAGAATCCGCGAGAAAGTGGTGGAAGATTCTGGAATCATTGAAAAGAAGTTCGCGTCGAGGCCTTGGAAGTTGGGCCATCAGTCGTGTGGTGTTCGTCGGGGGGATCGGTGTGTGACGTCGCGCGCGAGAATCCGCGAGAAAGTGGTGGAAGATTCTGGAATCATTGAAAAGAAGTTCGCGTCGAGGCCTTGGAAGTTGAGCCATCAGTCGTGTGGTGTTCGTCGGGGGGATCGGTGTGTGACGTCGCGTGCGAGAATCCGCGAGAAAGTGGTGGAAGATTCTGGAATCATTGAAAAGAAGTTCGCGTCGAGGCCTTGGAAGTTGGGCCATCAGTCGTGTGGTGTTCGTCGGGGGGATCGGTGTGTGACGTCGCGCGCGAGAATCCGCGAGAAAGTGGTGGAAGATTCTGGAATCATTGAAAAGAAGTTCGCATCGAGGCCTTGGAAGTTGGGCCATCAGTCGTGTGGTGTTCGTCGGGGGGATCGGTGTGTGACGTCGCGCGCGAGAATCCGCGAGAAAGTGGTGGAAGATTCTGGAATCATTGAAAAGAAGTTCGCGTCGAGGCCTTGGAAGTTGGGCCATCAGTCGTGTGGTGTTCGTCGGGGGGATCGGTGAGTGACGTCGCGCGCGAGAATCCGCGAGAAAGTGGTGGAAGATTCTGGAATCATTGAAAAGAAGTTCGCGTCGAGGCCTTGGAAGTTGGGCCATCAGTCGTGTGGTGTTCGTCGGGGGGATCGGTGTGTGACGTCGCGCGCGAGAATCCGCGAGAAAGTGGTGGAAGATTCTGGAATCATTGAAAAGAAGTTCGCGTCAAGGCCTTGGAAGTTGGGCCATTAGTCGTGTGGTGTTCGTCGGGGGGATCGGTGTGTGACGTTGCGCGCGAGAATCCGCGAGAAAGTGGTGGAGATTTCAGGATTTCATTGAAAAAGGGATTCACGTCGTCGTGTGTATATTCACTTTCATTTAGTTTTGGAAGCCCTTCCCATAGCATCGTTGCTCGGATGGCACGACGGCGGTAGACGTGAAAAATCGCGATTGAGGAATTGATAAGTCCTTCTCATAGCGTCATAGCTCGGAAGGCAACGATTATGTTTCCCTGATCTATTTAAAATTGCACGTCGCCGAATAAATCGATAAATACAATAACATTTGAAAGTCCTTCCCATAGCATCGTAGCTCGGATGGCACGACGGCGGTAGATGTGAAAAATCGCGATTGAGGAATTGATAAGTCCTTCTCATAGCGTCGTAGCTCAGAAGGCAACGAGTATGTTTCCCTGATCTATTTAAAATTGCACGTCGCCGAATAAATCGATAAATACAATAACATTTAATTTTGAAAGTCCTTCCCATAGCATCGTTGCTCGGATGGCACGCCGGCGGTAGAAGTGAAAAATCGCGATTGAGGAATTGATAAGTCCTTCTCATAGCGTCGTAGCTCGGAAGGCAACGATTATGTTTCACTTTCTGGTCATATCATCTACCAAGATGAATCCTGACCTTCCCTTTCCTTCCCCTACTAACACAATTCCCCCACTTCCCGTGATGCTTGAAGGAGATGCTGTGGATTCAACGGTCTCATGCGGTGTCAACAGGTATAGAGCGACAAACTCTGTGTCTGATGAGTCTGCAACTTCAACTATCGGACTAACATTCCTACCTTTGTTGAACTGCATCTCCTTGGGGGGGCGCCGGTATTGACTTGAAGCAGAGATCTTCAGGGGTTATACAGTGAGGATGATTAGCTCCCACTAATCATCTGTTGGTTCATTGTGTAACTTCAGCTGATCCGTCAATAACGGAGTAGCAGCTCATTGGCAGTCAACCATGCTCATGCTCAAATCCAAATACTGGTCGCAAATTATTTTCACCTTCATTTTTCGATGTAAAATCGAAATTAAAATCAAATAGTACTTTAGTGAAATCTTCATAAAGTTTTCAAGTTATAGTTATAGTTAGAGCGTCTAGTTTCCCGGGGTTACAAATTTCCCGGGAAACGGGAAATTTTCAGCCAATTTCCCGGGAAATCCCGGGAATTCCCGGAAAATTTTAAATTTATTGAAAGTTGTTATGATCTTGGTTTTAATTAATATTATGCAACAAAATTGTATAGGACATCAACGTTAATGGATTAAATAAGTGTGACAATCAATTAACAGCTTGACTGCATGTAAAAAATCATTCAACTACAAGAAAATTTATTTTGGTATTTTAAACTTGCCTCTGTGAGTAGTTTATTGAAATGAGAAAAAAAAACACGCAGAAATTATGTTTTTCATGACATATCGTCGCCATCGTGCTAACTTGTCGTACGTGCATTTTGGACCAAATTGAGTTAAGAACGCCATTTTGTGCAGCTCACAATGCCTCACCTTTTGACCTTCACAGATCCCCAAAATTCGATTTCAATCCTGAGATATTCAACAAAAACCGAAAAAACTCCGTGCATTTTTGTCACTTTACATATGAAAGTAGTTTCAATCTTGTCGTGCTATCTTGTCACTCCATGAAAATTGATGTAAGTGCGACAAAAGGCCAAAGGGATTTCAGGCCAGGAAAGTCAGGATGCGTTTGTCGCACGTACAAGCTAGACTACCGTAAACATTTGTAATTATAACTCGGGACTCCAGCAACCAACTTCAACCAAACTTTGGGACAATGCACAGAATGGTCAGCCAAACAAAACGTGTTTTTTATTGTTTACATTGCGTGCTCTCGTTTTTGAATATTCAAGGTCAAACATTAAAACGCGTTTTTCTCGGAACGTCAAAATGGCGGGTGCGACATGATAGCACGACGACGTCGATATACTGGTTTCAGCTCTTGAACAAATGGTAAAACTTTTTAGTGTTGGTTTTATTCCAAACAACCCAATGATTTCAAATATTTGAAGCAAGCTTTGAATATATTTTTGCATTTTTTGAGAACAAACAATAGAAAGTAGTTTTTCAATGATTTTTTTTGTATTATTATGCAACATGATTTCAATTATACGATAAATTAACATCATTCTACAAAAAGTCTTCTATTTTTTCACATTTAACCCTCTAACACCTGTAAGTTGCTTCAGCGCTCCATAGTTCTTTTACTTTAGAGCGTAAAAAAATCTCAATTTTAATTTGGAGGTAAGGAGTTAATATTGTTTTGATGAAATAACATCAATCTGATAAAAGCTTACCTAATTGTAATAATTTAATACTCATTAATCAAGATCTATTCCCATTTGCTTCAAAAATTAATATTATCAGAAATAATTCTGATATGTATCATAATTTCTGATAATCTGATTAATTATATATAAACCAAACAATACATTAAATTGAACAAAATCATATTGAATTTGTTCATTTATTATTTTTTCAGAGAATTTTCAAAAAATAGCTCAAAAAATTTAAGAAAATGTATACTTTTGCTTGAATTTCGGGAATTCCCGGGAAACGGGAAATATTTTTTTTCTGGAAATCCCGGGAATTCCCGGGATTTTTTTTCCCGGGACGGGAAATTGGACGCTCTAGTTATAGTTTAGGTAACTTTTCTGAAAAAAGTCATGGTTATTTTTTTTTAAATTAGTGCACATGTTTGCCCTCTCTTGAAAAAAATATTTTTGAAAAGCTCAGAAAATTCTCTATATTTACCCATTTTTGAACTTTGTTGAAACGACTCTAAGTTGCTGAGATATCGCCATGCAAAGATTTAAAATCATGAAAATTGATGTTTTCTAAGTCTCACCCAAAAAACCCACCATATTCTAATGTCGATATCTCAGCAACTAGTTTTCCGATTTTTAATTTTTAATATGAAACATTCGTGAAATTTTCTGATCTTTTCGAAAAAAAATAAATTTATTTTTTTTTTGAATCAAGACTAACATTTCAAGAGGGCGTAATATTGAATATTTGGCCTTCTTATTTGTTCTTCTTACAAATATACCCGGATATGTTTAAAAAGACTGAAATACTATCTTCTAAGCCATGCACAAGTTCTTCAAAATTCAGCAATGTTGCCTATTTTTAGAAATACGTGGAAAATAAATTAAAAATGTAAAATTGTCATTTTTGACTATACAAAATGTTAGAGTTAATAGTTGATGTTCGTCCAATTTTTTTTATGGCGCATGATTTGTTTGAAAAGTCGAATAAAAAAATGTGTAAATTTGTTTTAGAGTGTATTTATTTTTGGAGAAGTCAGAAGTCCTAAGCAATACCTTAGCCACAGAGTAACACAGAGCTACCACTGCCTCTTTATTTTTGGTTCAACATTATGGTACATACATCGCAGCCAAAGACACAAAATCGATCAGAAAATCCATAATCAAGACACATTTTTTTATATTTTGAATTTTGTATGGAAAACTGCTACATATATATGACAACTTATATGGACGCACTAATGATGCATAATAACTACTTTGGTCATAGAATACACAGCTAAAAAAAGTAGTAATCCAGTTGCGTGTTGGGTGTAAAATAAATAGTGCATTATTGTATGAAATTTTATGTAATTTTACGCCCTGAAATATGTAGCCCATCAGTATGGGAAACCTACATGACCAAAATGTCAAGTTGATATATGCGTTTATCCTTACAGCTTTTTATCGGTCTGATGGCCAAGTGGGCTATGGCGCCAGTCCTAACTGTTGGTGCTGGGTTTGAATCCCGTCGGCTGCAATTTTTTTTTGCGTTTGTAAAAAGTGTACATTCCGTGAGTAATATTAAGTGTTTAAATAAAATAAATTTTGTCGAAAATTTAAATTTGCATATGAAAATTTATACAAATGACTAAAAATTATTTGAATTATATTGTATAAAGAATAAAATTTATAATTAAATGAAGAACTTTTATTCTTTCTGGAAATTTTGAATTTTGAGGCCACCGATCGGAGATGTCAATAAACCTTAGAAAAAAATAATCTTAAGTTTACTTTCGGTAGAAGCATAAGTGTAATAATTTATAAAGGATTATGTGATATCTATTGCTTCGAAATTAAAAATGTTTGGCTTGATCAAAACCAAAGAAAAATGTGTACCAGCAATGGTCATTATAAAAACTGACTTAATTCACCTATGTGGTTGATGCCTTCCTTACTTTACCTTTACCAACAATGGGTAATATGAGTGGTTCGGACACAAATTTCAGCTATTTTGTTTAGGTCATGAGTAAAAAAGATACTTAAATAGAACATAAGAGATCATAACTCGAGACAGGGTTGCCAGATCTTCAATGTATTAGATTCGTTGGAAAGGTCTTTCAATTACCTAACCAACGATAGGTTGGATCATGGATTCGGACATCGTTTACATTCATTTAAGTGAGATCTGTAAAAAAAAAAAAAAAGTAAATCTTTCCCAGTTCCTGAGGGGAACACCCTTGAAGAGTATCGGGGCCGGCATCTACAAAGCGGTTTCAGTGGCAGTTTCATTCTCAACTTAATGTTGACATGTTAGGGTTAATGTTAACATTCCATAAGCCGAGCTCCTGTGGTCTATTGGTTACAGGTTTCGTTTGATAAACGGAAGGTCGTGGTTTGAAACCCACATGGCTTGGCACCACCTTTCCTCGTACTTTTCACATGTTTCGAGGACCGGCTGTGCTCTGTATATTTGCATCTGCGGAGTGCGCTGGGCCCAACCGCAAAATGTGCTTGGAGGGACAAAAAAAAACTGCTTAGCAAGAGTCCCGGGCTTTTGGGATTTCACTGGGAACACATCCTAAGTAGCGTAATAAAAAAGTGCACTTCAGTTCTAGCGACACATATGGAAAGTACAACAGCACAGAGGAAAGGAAAAAATGTTACGGCGTGTGGACAGATCAACACACTTGCTCAACAATAGCTCGTGTGCTTTGTTCCCCAAATGCCCAAGAACAGCAAATTGGCAGCCTCTGCAGATCTAAAAATAGATCAGCAGGTCGACAATAGATCAAATAAATGGTCGCAGTGGACTCATGGCAATCAAACAAAAAAAAAAAAAAAAAAAAACATTCCATAGGTCGCCTTCCTAAGGTGTCGTGAAAAGGTCCAGTTTGTGACGATACACTACCTTCGCTTTTACTAAGCAATCGAATCCAGAAGAGAAACGATCACCAGTTGTGTTGGTCCGAGCCGGGATTTGAACCCCGATCTACCGCTTACTAGGCGGGAGCGTTACCACTAGGCTACGTGGCTCGGTCAAGTGAGTGAGATCTGGCTTCAAAAAAATACATAAATATCACTTAACTGCCCATGTTCGTATAAATGTCCCATATGCAAAAACAGCAAGCTGAGAAAAACGCATTTGAAGTTTATCCCAAACATAAGGCTACATGTAAAGTTGTCGCGAAAAAACGGGATTTCCTCCTGATTTCTAGAACAAAGTAGGTACTGAATGTTATAGGCTCTTTTGAAAGAGCACACGATTTTGAACCAAACTGCATCAATAACTCGAAATTGATAAAAAAAAATGCATATGGGACATCTATGCGATCAGGGGCAGTTAAATGATCATAACTCGAGACAGGGTTGCTAGATCTTTAATGTTGTGGACTCGTTAGAAAGATCTTTCAATTACCTAACCAACGATGGGTCGGATGATGGATCCGGACATCGATTACATGCATATAAATGAGATGCGGATGTATGTGAAAATACATTTTTATACGTTACTTTTGAACTAGTTATCGAAACTTCAAACAATTCAATAGCGATGTATGGGACCCTAAACCAAGTCGAATGTAACTGGTTTGGTCAAAATCGGTTCAGTCAGTGCTGAGAAAACTCAGTGAGAATTTTGGTCATAACAAACATATACACAAATACACACACCGACATTTGTTCAGTTTTCGATTCTGAGTCGATATGTATACATGAAGGTAGGTCTTTGAGCTTTTAGTAAAAAGTTCATTTTTAGAGCAGGATTATAGCCTTACCTCATTGAGGAAGGCAAAACGGTAGGAATTAAGCTTTTCTTCATATAAAATTTGCTGACTAGTCTTTTTCAGTCTTTCTGGCATTTATGTATTTTTTTAACTTAATGATTTTTTGTTAATCTATTGAAAACATATTTCTGCAAGATCAACTACATAGCCATTATCGTTATCAACTTGTTATCAGTATAATCGTAAATGTTCTGGATCCCAATTAAAATGTTAAACATCATAATAACGTTCATATACATTCTCTTATGCTTACTGAACAAAATCAATTAACTGGTCTAAATTAAGTTGCTTATAGATTAATGATAATTTCTCGAACACACCTTGACATTTTGTCTCAAAACATGATCTAGAGATAATTTTCAGCCTTTTCTAAACTTTATACCAAACCAAAAATTATAATAAAAAGGTGTGACCAAACTGTGGTCGTGTATTATGGTAATCACCTAGAAGTACGCACTAAGCCACCAACGTAACCGCCACCAAATTGGATATTGATCGATAGGTGCCAGCTGAGGTCCTCCCCCCTCCCTCCCTAGCTGTTTCGAGTAATAGCAGTGAATATTGGATAATTACTAGGCGGTGATAATTATGCAAATTACCCTCAGGCGTGTGCGTCTGACAGTGTTGGATACGGCTCTGGTTTCGTTTTCGATGACATTGATGAGAAATTAAAAATTCACCGCTGGTGGTGGTGCTGGTTTGGGGCGTTTTGCAACATTTGTAACTCCGCTTAATGATTTATGATGTTTTTTTTTGTGAGACGCGGAAATCGTTTAAACATTTTCAAATTGCATCAGATCATCGTTGGAGGAAACGCCTTTTGCTGAACTTTTATCCACATTTACCTCCTTCCAGTGTGAAAGAAAACTGCCAAATAATGCTCCAAAGAAAACTTCATATTGCAGACCGGCCATTAAACGCCCATATTGTGCAATTAATAATCTATCAAGTTAACAATTACCCATTGAATTTTTTTGCGAACCAAACTGGCAGCATAAATTTAAAAAGCCAAAATGAAAGGCCAGTTTTTGGCGGCTTTTTCCACCCGACACTGACTGAGAGGTGGCGCTGAATGTAAATTAATCGACTAAATATTGAATGGACTGCGCACCACCACCGCTGAGAAAGCCGCCCGAGGAGAGTGTTAAATTAATATTTGGTGTACTTTTTTCCCCCAAAACTTACCACCACGTTATGCAGTACTCGCGCCATGGTCGATCACCGGGTTGGCCACACGGCAGGTGAGGCAGGTTCTTCTTCTGTTTAGGTTTGGCTCTTTTTGGGGGGAGATTTTTTAGGGTGTTTCAGATTGAACAGTGCACTTTTTCAAGATTTCACTTTGCGATTTACCCTCTGACTAGTAGGACACTTGATTTCACAAGACACTAATTTTACTGAAAACTTTTGCTCTTCAATTCTTTGATCTGCTTCAAAGTGGAAGATTTTTAAAACTGCACTTAATTTTTCTGAAAATAAGAGAAGTTGCGTTAATATTAAGATATTACAATTAAGCATGAGTATTCGTTGAAGCATTGATTGTGAGACACTTTTATTGTTGAAATAGCAATATTTGAATTTTATTTAATATTTTGAAATTCAGCTTAAGGCAAATAATAAGTTTTTTTTTTCAAAAAATCCTGGGGCAGAAATAAAATTTCTGGAAAATATCAAGGTAAATAAAAACTTTTGCAATTGATTGTAAACTATTTGAAATACGTTTAATAACTTTCATTTTTAATTTTTTTTTATCAAGTGAGACATTTTTAGAATTGTTGACAAACTTTGTATTTTTGGAATATAGACCGGAAGAAGGCATAAAACTTAAGGAAAAAATATTTCATGATGCATTAATATTTTGAATTTTTTGATAGTAGGGGAAATTCTCGTATTTTTGGCAGGTTAAGCAATCGCTCCTAACTCCATCGAATTTGCTGATTTTCACTATTTAAACAACTAATTTTGCAAAACTTTTGGTAGAAACTTGCTTGCTTACTTCTTATTGAGCTATTTATCATTCGATTTCAGTTGAAAACGCTTTTAATTAGCTTTAATTGAATGTCAAAGTTCTGACCTGCCAACATTAGAAGTACGCTGGAATTAGATGCTGTTCCCCTACACAGAAAAAAATAATGTAAATTTGGAAGCTGTAATTTTTGAAGGTTGAATATTACCTCTTTTATGATGTAATTTAAATTCAATTTAGACTGAAAAAGTGACATTACACCAGAAAAGTGGTGAAATTACACATTTCCAGAGGTGAAATTACACCTTTTTTCTGACATAAAAGATGTACCCCTTCCCAGATGTAATATTACCATGATTTTTTTTTCTGTGTAGGATGACTGAACTATATTATCTTAGTACTATGAGCCTAAAAAAATTGAAACAATAAAAATATCCAAATTTTCCTCAGTTTTCAACTGAGAATAGCTCGGCATCATTCTGTCGAATTTCGAATGCTCAAAAAATATTTAAGAAATTTTGAATAACAATGCTCTGAATATTTTTAAATATTCCGAACAAAATTCTTTTTAGAACACAATATTGATTTAAAGGGATGAGAACTTCTATTAACTGATCAAAATTAAAATTCAATAAATTCTAATAACTTTTGATGTATGAATACAAATCCGTTATCTCTGCTCTACTTTTTTTTGAAAATTTATAAAATCGAAATAATTTACAGAAACTCAAAATTCTTGATTTTTTGTGTCCTAAATCAAAAAGTGCTTCTTAAACTTAAACATTTTAATGGAAAAAGAAGTGTAATTAAAATGCGTTTTTAATAAAATTTTGAAAATTTTAGATCAATCAACAATATTTAATTTTTATTGGGAAATTCCGTCGACAGAAATTTTCACCAAAACATTGATATTATAAAAACTGAAAATTGCCAAACATCTGGGCAGGTGTAAAATGCAAATTAAAACAATTATTTCATTCAAATTTTAAAACCATGGCTTGTAATTTAAATTTTTATATTTTTTGATTTGTAAACGCAGGGAACACGCGTTTAAATGGTACGAAAGGCTGTAAGAGCAATGTCGTACCGCCCCTTTCAAATGTTGCTCCAGAGTTGGTCTTTTCAAATTCCTTGCAAAACATATTTATCAGATAAAAGATCCAAAGGCTTTCTAAAGCTTATAAAATCCTTGTGTTGTGTTTGTGCTTATAGGACCTTTTCAATAAAAAACTCTAGAAATGTTTTCATGAAAACACTGACAACGATATTATTCGCAAAAGCAAACTAGACACTTCGTAAACTTTAAACGTTTAACAAAAATTTGTTTGGTTCGCAAATTCCAAACTTCTCCAAATAATTTCTTGACAGTTTTTGTTATACCATGGTTATACCATTTACTCAAAATTCTCATAGGAAACTTTTTTTTTCGTGACGGTTTTTGCGGCACGCTCCTTTCAACTGTTCTAGACTAATACTTGAACGTGGCGTATCTCTGAACATGTTTTTAAAGAAAATGATTCCAGAATGCTTATTTTGTCCAGATAATATCGAAGGCCGTCATCTTAGGCCTACTGGGCCCACAAAACGAGGTACGCTCAGTTTGTATGGAAGCTGTCAACATGTTCCTGGGCTGGTAATGAAAGGCCGTAAGAGCAATGTCATACCGCCCCTTTCAAATGTTGCTTTAGAATTATTGATAATCAAGTTTGAACTGAGGAAAACCTGGAAACTATGCAAGTTATGTGTGTGTGTGTGCAACCAACCAAACGGGACCACGCGGCCGCTTCTTACAAATTGAGTTGTTTCCATGTATTTTTAGATCTACATTCTATACATGCAAATAACTCGCATAGGCATTTTGAAGGTGTTAGCTCTGCCGAGCTTCGGTGATCCATTTCTACGCTGGCTAGCCGAGCGCGAGGTACTTCAGCTTTATCGACAAGCCCCGCCCTGAAGAACGTATGGACCCATCGGATTCAAACGTTATTTAGAACTTCCGAACCCTTGTCAAATGGACAAGGGACCCAGCGCGTATATAGTTGGTAGTAACAGTATTCCTAATTCCAATCATAGCTCACCAAGTCGCGATGGCCTAGTGGTTAGCAATTTTGCTTACCAATCCAAAGGACGGGGGATCGAACCCCGACTCGAGTGACTTTGATTTTTCGTTCATGTTCAGAGTTTCAAGATTTATATTTCCTATGCTTTCAAGTTGGGAACAGATGGGAATCGAACCCAGGACCATTCGCTTACAAAGCGAACACCGTAACCAGTCAGCCACGGCCGCTCCCGAAACTATGCAAGTTATCACTTTAAAATCAACCTGACAGTTGAATAAAAACGTCTAATTGGCAAAAACTTTTGCCCAATCAAAAGGGCAATCAAGTTTTTTAAATTCTGTACAAATACGTATTATGCGAAAAATTCCGTACAAAATTCCGGCCTGTTAAAATCCGCGGAGAGGGTTGAAAATCCGTATGGTAAGGAAAAAATCCGTACAGTTGGTAGTCTTAATTATTACAGACTGTTGAATATTTAGCCAACATCATTATCCACATTCAATAAAACTGCCACTTTCCGTAAAATCGCTGCGCGTTAATGAACGGGCGCTCACCGAAAAGCTATGAATCACACCAATTTACAGTGACACATAACGTCATGATTCGAATTCCCGGACGCTTCGAAACCCGGACACTTCAACTTGTTTTATCAATTATTTGGATATAAGTTCGCATTATGAATGTCAAAACTGTGTTATTTGATTAATTCTAACATCAACTTTCATTTAAAGTTTGTTTGAACGCTGTGGTTAATGCCAACACAATTAAATTAAATAAAAATATGAGTTTACCAAAAATGCGAAACATTTCAACGGAAATATTTCATAGGCGTCCGAAGCACCGGGAAACAAAGCAGAAATTTATGTTTTTGATTTCCTGAAATTCTAGCAAATTTTTATATAAACTATCGATTGTTTTGATGTTAACAGCTTATTTGAGGCTTAAAGAATGCCATTCACTAACATTTCAGTCCAAATTTGTGCGATTCATAAGCAAAATCGAGTGTCCGGAATTCGAAGCAAAAGTGTCCGGATGTCGAATCAGCTTTTAACAGTGTCCGGGATTCGAAGCACAACAAGTCATTTTAATTTTAAAATTCTGATGAAAAATTGTTAGAAAAGACATATTTTGTATGCATTCTCTTAAAACTGACTGTTTATACTAAATCCTGATGATATTTCTACATTTCCAACTTATTACATGATTTTTTGCCAGCTATAACAAAAATAATATGCTACTAAGTGTCCGGATTTTGAATCATGACGTTATTGAATAAATACGCAGAGAGAGAGGTAATCACAATTTTGCCGTTTTATTACCGCTTCACTGAGCCGTCATCGATGCGGGGCTTGACGATGCTACTGCCCGAGCCATTGATTGCAGCCAAGACCATTCATGCCAAAATCAACCACAATATGCAGTGGCACCCTCAAGTCTTCGTGCTTTTTTGTGAAGGGTGATGGAGGGTAAAATGAAGATTGGATTTAATGTAAGTACAATTTTGACCATTCTACGCAAATGATATACTTTGTTTTGAGGATCTCAAAAATTTAACTTTTACATATGAATTAAAACTTTTTTTTTTAAACATAAAATTAACTCCACATCTCTCCCACAAATCAGGCAAGGCAAATCGACCAACCACCCAACTCAACCCAGTCATTGTGGAGGAATCATGTACGGTGCGCGACTTTACAAGCCGTGCCACATTGGTGGGGCAGGTCGTGGCTCGCCATGCTCCCAATAAATTATGCATCAATGAAAGGTTTCTTTCTTTTCTTTGCTTTTCTGCTATTGCATTCTTTTTTTCGTTTGTCTTCCCATTCAGTTCAAAGCTGAACTGTGTTTAAGCTCTCGATTTCAGTGAGTTTTCTTTTCATTGTCTTTCTTACTGGGGGGTGCAACTTCGGAGTCTTGGATTGGAAATTGAATATTAAAGTGACCTGTAAGTGAATCGATAAGAAGAGGGCGGTAGCTGTTTCTTTCCTTAAACAGTTATCACTGTGGGTCTGTTATGTAATTTTGTTTAGCTTTGCTTTTGGTATGGTCTACGAAGTTGTTGAGTAAATACTGAAATTCTGGAGTTTTTTTTTTAAAGGTTCAATAAACCAAATTTCCAGTTTTTGCTTTTTGGGTGTTTTTGAAACCGCCTTGAGTCAGGGGTATTGAAAAACACCCAAAAAGCAAAAACTGAAAATTTGGTTTATTTGACCTTTTCAAAAAAAAAAAAACTCCAGAATTATAAACATCAAGACGTAAAATAGGACAAACAATCTAAATGATTTGAAAATATAATTTTTTTAAAGCACTCATGATAACAATAATATTTAACTTGAAATCTAAATTTAACCTTGTATTACATTCATTTCAACGTGACATTCATTTCCCCCATTCCAAGTGAGATAACTCCAATGACGAACGAAACTGAGCTCATAAATCAACAGCTTCATATTCGTATTAGACCAGCTGACGCGTACATCCGTTCCCCGAAGCCGGCCGAAGCTCTGTATCGCGAAAAACTGAGGGGGTTTCACTTTCTGTCGGCACTCCGGGCGGCGCTATTACTGATGCAACCGGGCCCCGCTCTTCTGATAATAATTGGCCTCAATTAGCAATTTGTCTCTCGGGGGAGACCCCAACCCCGGCCGGCGATTGAATATACATCGCTCAAAGACGGGGTGTTATTTGGATCATGCTGGGGGTAAACTTGAATTCGCCCAGATAACACTCATGTATGAGTCGAAATGACTTTGTCGAAAAGGACAATCGTCAATCAAGAATGATGTACAAGTGGCCTTGTGGATGACATAGACATCTTGAAGTAATGTAAGATCTGGGTGATGAATAGAGAGAATGCGTAACGTGATTTTCGAATGATCCCACTTTGTTTACATCTACAAAGTAGGAGGATGTTCAAGCACAAGCATGACTTTTTTCTTACTGGTAAATGAGCTGTTTTATAATCAGTAGTATGTGTTTTATTTTGTCTAGTTTTTGACATTTTTTGCTGGAAAATTGTCGCGTTTCGATCGGTTAGAAGAGATTTTTCTTTTTTACGGGTGACGAAGAACTGCGGCGAGAGTGTAATTCTGCGATGTCGCAGATAAATTCCCTGGCTGATTTTGGAATCCTGCAGCTCTTCCTGATCCAGCGAAAAAACATCGCTAATTCTAGCGAAGCTGATCCAACAAACAGAAAGGATTTTCACTAAACCAGGTTTTCAAACGGAATCAAACAAGCTTCTGGATGGATACAACTGCATCGACTCCATAAACAACTTCATAATTATAAAAAAATACGATCTCGCCTTCAACTTTCTTAAAGTTTCTTGACTTCAACCCCAGGTCCTCAAAAGCCACACATTTTTCATTCTTGCAAAAAAATACCTATACAATTTTTAATGATCGATCACAATACTCTCTACTTTTGGCGAACAGTAAATTGGTTCCACTTTGACAGTTCAAAATTGAGGCCGTTTTGCGAACCACTATTCAGCACCCAGTGTAAGATAAAACAAATTTTGGTGATTTTTAATTTTACTTTTTGTCTTTATTTTTTATATGTTTTAGGGGACATAAATTCCAACTTTTCAGACATTTTCAGAATGGGCAAAAAATCTATGACCGAGTTATGAATTTTCGAATCAATACTGATTTTTTTCAAAAAATCGAAATAATGGTCGCAACAATTTTTCAACTTCATTTTTCGATGTAAAATCGAATTTGTCATCATTTTTTTTAATAAGTTGCACCATTTGCAAGTTATAGCCATTAAAAGGTAACTATTTTGAAAATAGTCGCCTTTATTCATTTTTTTAAATTAGTGTCCATGTTTGCCCAAACCTGAAAAATATATTTTTGAAAAGCTGAGAAAATTCTCAATACTTTGCTTTTTTGAACTACGTTCATACGACCCTTAGTTGCTGAAATGCAAAGGTTTAAAAACAGGAAAATTGATGTTTTCTAAGTCTCACCCAAATAACCCACCATTTTCTAACGACGATATCTCAGCAACTAATGGTCCGATATACAATGTTAAATTATGAAACATTCGTGAAATATTCCGATCTTTCCGAAATTAATATTTTATTTTATTTTCAAATCAAGACTAATATTTAAAAGAGTGTAATATTGAATGTTTGGCCAAATATGAAATAAAATAAAAGATTCTAACATAAATGTTGATCAAGTGAACCGTTCTAAAAATATGGTTAAGTTTAAAATTACATCAAATATTTCATGAAAGTAAAATATACTTTCCAAAAAGCCAACATAAAAAAATGATTTTCCCGAAACTATGAAAGACATTTGGGAAAATCTCTACCAACTCACACAAAATCGGGAAAAGTTGCCCCGACCCCTCTTCGATTTGCGTGAAACTTTGTCCTAAGGGGTAACTTTTGTCCCTGATCACGAATCCGAGGTCTGTTTTTTGATATCTCGTGATGGAGGGGCGGTACGACCCCTTCAATTTTTGAACATGCGAAAAAAGAGGTGTTTTTCAATAATTTGCAGCCTGAAACGGTGATGAGACAGAAATTTGGTGTCAAAGGGACTTTTATGTAAAATTAGACGCCTGATTTGATGGCGTACTCAGAATTCCGAAAAAACGTATTTTTCATCGAAAAAAACACTAAAAAAGTTTTAAAAATTCTCCCATTTTCCGTTACTCGACTGTAAAAAATGTTGGAACATGTCATTTTATGGGAAATTTAATATACTTTTCGAATCTACATTGACCCAGAAGGGTCATTTTTTCATTTAGAACAAAATTTTTCATTTTAAAATTTCGTGTTTTTTCTAACTTTGCAGGGTTATTTTTTAGAGTGTAACAATGATCTACAAAGTTGTAGAGCAGACAATTACAAAAATTTTGATATATAAACATAAGGGGTTTGCTTATCAAAATCACGAGTTATCGCGATTTTACGAAAAAAAGTTTTGAAAAAGTTGGTCGTCATCGATCATGGCCGTTCATGGTCACCCGCGACAGACACGGACGACGAAACAAAGAGAAACGCAAAAAGTAACTTTTTTCAAAACTTTTTTTCGTAAAATCGCGATAACTCGTGATGTTTACAAGCAACTTTCTTATGTCTATATATCAAAATTTTTATAATTGTCTGTTCTACAACTTTGTATAACATTGTTACACTCTAAAAAATAACCCTGCAAAGTTAGAAAAAACACGAAATTGTAAAATGAAAAATTTTGTTCTAAATGAAAAAATGACCCTTCTGGGTCAATGTATATTCGAAAAGTACATTAAATTTCCCATAAAATGACATGTTCCAACATTTTTTACAATCGAGTAACGGAAAATGGGAGAATTTTTTAAAAAAAAATTAGTATTTTTTTCGATGAAAAATACGTTTTTTTCGGAATTCTGAGTACGCCATCAAATCGGGCGTCTAATTTTACAAAAAACGGACCTCGGATTCGTGATTAGGGACAAAAGTTACCCCTTAGCACAAAGTTTCACGCAAATGGAAGAGGGGTCGGAGCAACTGCTGTGTGAGTTGGCGGAGAATTACCCCAATGTATTTAAGCTAAATATCTATTTGCCCAATTGAAAAGCTGACAAAGGAAAACTTATGAGAATTTGGACGAGCTTTTCGGTAAAAAATATTTACGCGACTGAAAAATCAAGTTTGTTGGATAGAAATTGCCAAAAAAACATTTTTTTCGACATATTAATTTTTTAAACCGCTGTATCTTCACAATGATTAGATAAAGGACAATGGTCAATATGGAGACTTTTGTGTAAAATTGTCTGACGAATCGATTCCCACTATCAGTTTAAAAAAAATTACGTTTAGACCACTTTTCAAAAAAACAGTTTAAGTAAAAAAAATGTTTTTTTAGGAGAGACATTCTGCATTTTTCGTCAGTCTTTTTGTAACATCTTAGGCTATTTCCTCAAAAAATTTTAACAAAAAAATTAGTGGGCTCACCATAAAATTTGACTTATAAACTTAAAAATCAAAAAATCTCATAGAAGTGGCTTGTATTTTTAATTCACTTTTTGATACGATGCAACGGCTTCGAGATATAGTAATTTTTAAATTGCAAAATAGAAAAATGTTTAAATAACTTACGCCTTTCTCAAATGTTATTTTCGAATACAATTGGCTTCATATACACTCAAATGGCTTTTATAGGCCTGGGATAACATGTCTTCAAAGTTTCATTGAAATCGGGTACAAAAGTACCAGAAAAATTCCTGATTTGAGCTGGAATTGCTCTAATGTAAATGAATTACAATTAAAAATATGTAATATTACTCATTTTCAGAGGTTAATTACAAAACTTTTGCAAATAAAAGTTGTTTTGAAGTTCTAGATTCATTTCAAACTCATAATTGGTAAGTATTTTTTTTCAATTTTAAATTTATTTATAATTTATTATTTTCAATCGAAAAATCAAATAATATACCATGCTAAGTTAAAAAATTTGACAAATATTTGTCGCGAACTTTGTTCGCAAACGGTCGTTTTGAAAAAGTATTCTAGATTTCATGAAATTTAAATATAGTTTCCAAAGCCGAGGTACAGTGCATTTTATCGATATTTTGGAAACTTTTTGCTAGTTTATCAATGACAAAAAAATTGTGAAATATTCTCCGATTAGTAATGAAAGTATTTTCGAAAAAATGATTGCAACGGATTATGCAATGTATGGTTACCGTCATCAGAGGTAACATTGAGTCTGGGGTAAAATTGGGTGCTGAAATTTGTATGACCCATTTTGACCCCTGATAACGGTACCCTAATATTTCAGCCTTTTTGCGTCGTTTTAATTTTCAATTAAATTTTAGTAGCAAAGTATTTAATTGTAGCAATATTTTTAGCCAAATTCATGTTGGAACAGTTATATTTAATAAATAATAAATAACAGAAAACATAACATATTTGCCCAAGGTTTTGAATCATTTAATTTAAGTTTTTTTTTTCTCGACTCTCTGACGCAAAAAAAAATCTGGACTTTTTTTTATTTTTAAGTACTTTTTGAACTACGTTAACCTTGATTTTATCTTTTTTTACCTTTTTAGTACCGTAAAACGGGGTGACTTTGATAGCCGGGGTGACTTTGATAGGTTTGCGATTTTTCCGCAAAATGAAGAGTACAATTAAAATACGTAAGGAATGGTTCAGAAACATACTGACCGTGGTAGAGAAGTGTTCAAAGTACCTCAACAAGAACTTTTCATAAAATTTTGACAAGTTTAAAAAGTTAGTTAACTATAGCTAAGAAAACCTTGATGAAAGCCATTATTTTAAACTTCTCAAAGTGTCATGATTTTCTCAATGAACATGATTTTTAATCGGAAAACGGAATGCATTTTCGGATTCTTTGGACAATTTTCCACTAGGAGAAGGTTAAAAAAGTTTGTAAATAATAAATAATATGTGGGTAATTCTCCGCCAACTCACACAGCAGTTGCCCCGACCCCTCTTCGATTTGCGTGAAACTTTGTCCTAAGGGGTAACTTTTGTCCCTGATCACGAATCCGAGGTCCGTTTTTTGATATCTCGTGACGGAGGGGCGGTACGACCCCTTCCATTTTTGAACATGCGAAAAAAGAGGTGTTTTTCAATAATTTGCAGCCTGAAACGGTGATGAGATAGAAATTTGGTGTCAAAGGAACTTTTATGTAAAATTAGACGCCCGATTTGATGGCGTACTCAGAATTCCGAAAAAACGTATTTTTCATCGAAAAAAACACTAAAAAAGTTCTAAAAATTCTCCCATTTTCCGTTACTCGACTGTAAAAAATTTTGAAACATGTCATTTAATGGGAAATTTAATGTACTTTTCGAATCTACATTGTCCCAGAAGGGTCATTTTTTCATTTAGAACAAAATTTTTCATTTTAAAATTTCGTGTTTTTTCTAACTTTGCAGGGTTATTTTTTAGAGTGTAACAATGTTCTACAAAGTTGTAGAGCAGACAATTACAAAAATTTTGATATATAGACATAAGGGGTTTGCTTATAAACATCACGAGTTATCGCGATTTCACGAAAAAAAGTTTTGAAAAAGTTGGTCGTCATCGATCATGGCCGTTCATGGTCACCCGCGACAGACACGGACGACGAAACAAAGAGAAACGCAAAAAGTAACTTTTTCAAAACTTTTTTTCGTAAAATCGCGATAACTTGTGATGTTTATAAGCAAACCCCTTATGTCTATATATCAAAATTTTTGTAATTGTCTGCTCTACAACTTTGTAGAACATTGTTACACTCTAAAAAATAACCCTGCAAAGTTAGAAAAAACACGAAATTTTAAAATGAAAAATTTTGTTCTAAATGAAAAAATGACCCTTCTGGGACAATGTAGATTCGAAAAGTACATTAAATTTCCCATTAAATGACATGTTCCAAAATTTTTTACAGTCGAGTAACGGAAAATGGGAGGATTTTTAAAACTTTTTTAGTGTTTTTTTCGATGAAAAATACGTTTTTTCGGAATTCTGAGTACGCCATCAAATCGGGCGTCTAATTTTACATAAAAGTCCCTTTGACACCAAATTTCTATCTCATCACCGTTTCAGGCTGCAAATTATTGAAAAATACCTCTTTTTTCGCATGTTCAAAAATGGAAGGGGTCGTACCGCCCCTCCGTCACGAGATATCAAAAAACGGACCTCGGATTCGTGATCAGGGACAAAAGTTACCCCTTAGGACAAAGTTTCACGCAAATCGAAGAGGGGTCGGGGCAACTTTTCCCGATTTCGTGTGAGTTGGTAGAGAATTACCCATGTGTTTTTTAAACACAATTATAAAAACTCTTTTAATTTATAGGCAATTTCAGTTGAACAAATTTCATGTAAAATGTGAAAACTTGTGATTTGTGCTTCGGATTCAGTATAAAATGCAATATAAATCGATAATTTTATAAACAAAACTAGTTTTAACAAATTTCAGGCAAAATTCCGACTTTTTAGCAATTTTACCTGAAATTTATATGTATTTTGCTTAAAAGCTTATACACTTAGTTAACTAATTATAAACATTGATTTTTTTTTCTTTAAACCTATATCAGCTACTTTAGTGATGGTACATTTAACGTACAAATGAAGTTTGAACCTCTTAAATATGATTTTAACTAGAAAAACTATGACTATCAATGTCACCCCGGAATTCTAACTAAGAATTTTTAACGTAACTATTTTTCTAAACGTTATTGAAAAAACTTTTTTTCCGAAATAGTGCATGGACTTTGTGTGGTCCACCCCAGTACATGTTTTAAAAATAATAATCTTGAGAAAAACCTTACCTGTTGGAAAATATTCTAAAAACAAATTGAAATCCTATCAAAGTCACCCCGGTTTACGGTACTTGTTTTTTTATTGCTAAGTTTTTGTATGTTTCTGATAGTTTATGGGTAATTCTCCGCCAACTCACACAGCTGAGTAGTGCGGTGCTTGTGTGGACGCTCAGTCCTGTTTTTGCGTGTTATTTTTCGTCTCTTTTGTGTCGCTATTTGTGTACATGGGGTGATTGGATTTCTTCTTCTTCTTTTTTCATTTATTTTTTGTTCGCGCGTTCGTTGGCCGATGAATTTTATTTTTGTTCTCTTTATATAGTTTTTTCCGATTTTTGTTTTTTGAGACAAGCAAGTCGTATTGCTGGATTAAGTCCTTTCCATATCATCGAGGATCGGAAGGCACGTCGACGGATATGTTTTAAGGCTTATGATATAAAATAATTTTAATGAATGAAGCCCTTTCTACATCACCGTTGATCGGAAGGCACGCCGACGGAGAATTTCTGGAGAATCGCGGTCGAATTAATACTATATTTAAATCCCTAGATAGGTATCTTTCCGCAGCCGGCTGCCTAAGATTTTTAAAATTTCAACCGATAAACAAATTGCTCATGGTCGCATCACCTACCACAGTGAATCCTGACCTCATACCCATCTTACTAACCCCTCAAAACTCATGTGATACTTTGTCGGAGACGCAGTCGATTTGGCGGTCCCATCACTCAAGTATCGGCTAACATTCCCATCCACTTCCCCGTGTCTTACCACTGGTTGTGGCCGGCGTCGGTATTGATCAGCACGATAGGGACCTTTGAAAATTGCGAAGGGGTGATGATTGGTTCCTACTTTTCATCTGTGGTCCACGGAGCAATGTTTGGGGGTCCTGGTCAATAACGAAGTAGCAGCTACGGGTAGACACCAATGCTATGCTATGCTAATTCTCCGCCAACTCACACAGCAGTTGCTCCGACCCCTCTTCAATTTGCTTGAAACTTTGTTCTAAAGGATAACTTTTTCCCTGATCACAAATCCGAGGTCCGTTTTTTAATATCTCGTGACGGAGGGGTGGTACGACTGTCAATCGCAGACTCATAACTCGTGATGTTTATAAGCAAACCCTTTCTGTTTATGTATCAAATTTTTTGTAATTGTCTGCTCTACAACTTTGTAGAACATTGTAACACTCTAAAAAATAACCCTGCATAGTAAGAAAAAAACACGAAATTTTAAAATGAAAAATGTTGTTCTAAATGAAAAAAATGACCCTTCTGGGTCAATGTAGATTCAAAAATTACATTAAATTTCCCTCAAATCGACATGTTAATAAAAAAAAAATTACGTTGGAGTAACGGAAAATGGCAGAGTTTTTAAAACTTTTTTAGTGTTTTGTCGATGTTAAATACGTTTTTTGAAGTTTTGAGTACGCCATCAAATCGAGCGTCTAATTTTACATAAAAGTCCCTTTGACGCCAAATTTCTATCTCATCACCGTTTTAGGCTGCAAACTATTAGAAAAACACATGCGAAAAGTTAAAAAATGAAAGGGGTCGTACCGCCCCTCCGTCACGAGATATCAAAAAACGGACCTCGGATTCGTGATCAGGGACAAAAGTTATACCTTAGGACAAAGTTTCACGCAAATCGAAGAGGGGTCGGGGCAACTATTCCCGATTTCGTGTGAGTTGGTAGAGAATTAGCCATATAGCTTTATCTACTAAATCCTATCATTAACTTTTGTCTTTTAAGTAGTTTTTTTTGTCATTTTTTGCAGTAAATTTTTCATTTTTTTTCTTGCTTTTATTTCAAAATATTCTACTTTATAATGATACTATCAAAAAAATTCAAGTAAACTTCTCCATCTCATTAAACCCCAATCCATCTTCCACTGTACCTAATCCACCCCACCCCAAGTCACTCCCTTATCTCACCCTTAGGGCAACCATAACGCAAGGAGCTTGGTTTGAAAAATTGGTTCAACATCGCCGCGGGCTTCTAATCTATCGAGCGCACACGCCCGGCTTTTGTCGGCCTTCTACCTGGTGCTTTCTGCTTCTGGTGGGTTGAAAAATGGACCCAAGGTAGTTTGCAAAAAAAGGCAGCCAGCTACTGTGTGTACTCGTACTGCAACAACCCAGTTGGCAAAATCCAACCTGCCAGACTTCAACCCAGAGGCCAGGTTCGTCGCTTGGTGGTGATGCGATAAATTGCAAATGCGTCGTTGAAGTCACCCGCCGGTTGTCGAATGTGCATAGGCTTAAGGTGACGCAATTGCCAGTGCCGACACTCCATGTGTTTTGGCGGGTGAGTGTGTGTGTGTCTGTTCGTGCACATTTGCATGCAGTTATCATTTATTAGCACTATGTCTTGTGTTTTCTGCATGAGAAGGGGGTGATGTGCGTTCGATGCGTTTATTTACAATTTCAGTAGAGTGCATCGACCAGCATTTTCGATACTGATACATTACAGCTGGAGTGCATTGCAAATGATACAAAATTGGAATACAGTAACGTTAAATTCAGCGGAAAATATTTAAATACCTGGAAATTGATATAAAATCCTTAGTTCTGCGTGATTCGCCAATTTTCCATCAAACATCAAATCTTGATCATTAGCGAGTAATTTTGCACTACAACTACCTTATTACATCCTTATTCAGTGCACGAGATGTTATTTCGAGATTATATTACTCTAATTCCCACCCATAATTACGTATCATTTTTTGTGCCCTGATGCAAATATCCAACTACGCCAAACAGCTCACGTATTCAAATTGGAATCGGCAACAAGGCATCTACATCGAGAAACCGTCTGCCGCAAACAATCATCTCGGCTGCGGTTTGCTGGAGTGTAGCAGAGCAGTGCATCGGAATTAATAGGACCGATTAATGAGTGATTGCTTGGAGCGTTCAGAACAGAACACGAACCCTGGCTCTATCGTTGCAGATGGAAGGTTCTCTGTAAATGTTTATATTTTATTTGTTTGTGATGCGTCTCGATATGGAAGTTCTAAATTTTTGTAAGAGAAATGAAAAAAAAATTAACTTTACAAAATTAAATACAACCCAAGATAATGACAACATAACATACTGTACACATAAAATTGAAAATACTCATATTTGGATATGTTTTAGATAACAAAATATAGAAAAGAAAATCTTTTGGCAGTGTTGCCAATTTTTCGAGCAAATGATTTTTGGAAAAAGTCGATTTATTTTTAAATGCAAAATAAAAACAATATAGAGACTCGTAAACTTTATATAAATTTCTATTGTTTTATCCCATATTCCCGAATCCCATTTTCCCGAATCCCATATCCCCGAAAATCATTTCCCCGAAAATTCCACATTCCCGAAAATCATTTCCCCGAAAGTGCCATTTCCCCGAAAATCATTTTCCCGAAATTTCCACATCCCCGAAAATCATTTTCCCGAAAATTCCATATCCCCGAATGTCATTTACCTGAATGGCCATTTTACCGAACTGTCGTTTTCCCGAATTTACATATACCCGAATGGTTATTTCCCGAAAGTTCCATTTTCCCGAATGATATTAACTTAGATATAAACTAAATTGTTTTTTGGGATATTTTTACAAAAGTATGACCTTAATATTAAATTCTCCTACGTGTGTTTTTAAATATGAAAAAAAAAAAAAAAACAAATTACCGTATTCATAAACCACGCGGAAACTTCAAGAAAGCGAGGTTTTGAGATCATCCATGTTCAATAAAAAAGATTTTTTTTGTATCGGACAATTTTCAGCAAAGCACAATTTTCTAAAACGGTATCCACGTGGTAAGGATTGCACAGCACCGAAATGATCAATGTATCAAATCGACCCTGTCGTGCTATCTTGTCGTTTGTCGCTTTTTGACGTTCCGAGAAAAATGCGTGTTAGTGTTTGACCTTGAATAAACGAAAAATAGAGCACGCTATGTAAACTATAACAATCACGTTATATTTTGTTGACCATTCTGTGCATTGTCCTGAAATTTGTTTGAATTTGGTTGCTGAGGTCCCGAGTTATAATTACAATCGTTTACGGTAGTCGGGCATGTACGTGTGTCAAACGCATTCTGATCTGAAACCTCTTTGGCCAGTTGTCTCACTTACAGCAATTTTCAGAGTGTGTCAAGTTAGCACGAGACAAAATTTTTCGGTTTTTATTGAATATCTCAGAATTGAAATCGAGTTTTGGGCAATGTGAGCTGCACAAAATAGCTTTCTTAATTCAATTTGGCCCAAAATCGACGTACACGGAGAAAAAAGAGTTCTCAAAAATCGTGAACAAGCGTTCATGAAAATGGGAACCACGAACAAAGTGTTCAAATTGGGATTCGAACACTTTGTTCGAGGTTCTCATTTTCATGAACGCTTGTTCACGATTTTGGGAACTTTTTTTTCTCCGTGTACGACAAGTTAGCTCGAATGCGACGAAATGAGAAAAATAGGCAAATGAATTAAGCGGCACGCAGCTATTTAGATTTGTTCATTAGAAATAAGGGAGCGTTCTTTTATTACGTAACGCAAAATTTGGGATTTGGGAGAAACTCAAGAAGAGCTGGCCGCGCGGTTCTGGGCAACGGGCATACCCGCCTGACCGGGTTCGGGGAAGTGGCGATCAATGAAGTATCATGTCCACAATTGAACGTTCAAAAAATTTCGAGATTTTTACGAGCGTTTTATTCCAGCTCCACTTGAGTTTCTCCCAAATCCCAAATTTTGCGTTACGTAATAAAAGAACGCTCCCTTATTTCTAATGAACAAATCTAAATAGCTGCGTGCCGCTTAATTCATTTGCCTATTTTTCTCATTTCGTCGCATTCGAGCTAACTTGTCGTACACGGAGAAAAAAAGTTCCCAAAATCGTGAACAAGCGTTCATGAAAATGAGAACCTCGAACAAAGTGTTCGAATCCCAATTTGAACACTTTGTTCGTGGTTCCCATTTTCATGAACGCTTGTTCACGATTTTTGAGAACTCTTTTTTCTCCGTGTACGTCGATTTTGGGCCAAATTGAATTAAGAAAGCTATTTTGTGCAGCTCACATTGCCCAAAACTCGATTTCAATTCTGAGATATTCAATAAAAACCGAAAAATTTTGTCTCGTGCTAACTTGACACACTCTGAAAATTGCTGTAAGTGAGACAACTGGCCAAAGAGGTTTCAGATCAGAATGCGTTTGACACACGTACATGCCCGACTACCGTAAACGATTGTAATTATAACTCGGGACCTCAGCAACCAAATTCAAACAAATTTCAGGACAATGCACAGAATGGTCAACAAAATATAACGTGATTGTTATAGTTTACATAGCGTGCTCTATTTTTCGTTTATTCAAGGTCAAACACTAACACGCATTTTTCTCGGAACGTCAAAAAGCGACAAACGACAAGATAGCACGACAGGGTCGATTTGATACATTGATCATTTCGGTGCTGTGCAATCCTTACCACGTGGATACCGTTTTGGAAAATTGTGCTTTGCTGAAAATTGTCCGATACAAAAAAAATCTTTTTTATTGAACATGGATGATCTCAAAACCTCGCTTTCTTGAAGTTTCCGCGTGGTTTATGAATACGGTAATTTGTTTTTTTTTCATATTTAAAAACACACGTAGGAGAATTTAATATTAAGGTCATACTTTTGTAAAAATATCCCTAAAAACAATTTAGTTTATATCTAAGTTAATATCATTCGGGAAAATGGAACTTTCGGGAAATAACCATTCGGGTATATGTATGTCGGTGGCGAGAGCGAGACCGATGCCGACGAGGATTAGAGCGAGACGGCAGACCCGAGGTCGGCCGATCACTTGACGACGAACGACGAGCAGAGTTCCTTCGACCGCCGCGAGAATCGGACGTCAAAAGTGTTGTCGCGTGTACTCAGCCGGAAATCTTTATATTAAACTAACTTAAAACTAAACAAACGTGTTTTGCTTTATCACATGGGGGCTCAACCACGATTTCCCGCGAGTTGTTGAGCTGCGTGAGAGTGTTTCCGCGTGCCAAATCGCGAAAAGTTGGAATTTGGCTGATGGCGTCACCAGAGTCCGCCATTTTGCCTGAGTGAAGAAGGAACGTGTGTGCGTGTGTGTGACGAACGAGAGAGTTCACACATACCACAGTGAGAAACGAGACTCCGCGAGTAGTGAGAGAAGAGAGAGCATCTTCGCACTCGTAGTGCAAGTGTGTTAGTGAGGCGAACGATGTACGACCGGGAAAAGCTTCAAAAGCTAACGGTGAAAGAGCTGCGCGAGCTGTGCGCGAAGAAGAACGTGTCAGTGAGTGGCAGAAAAGCAGCGCTGGTGAATCGGTTGCTGGAAACGGTTCGCGAAAGTGATTCCGAGAGCGACGACTCGTTGTTTTCGGCGCTCGACGTGATGTCGTCAACGAAGAAGGAAAAGAAGAACGCGACGGCGGCGAAGAAAGAGGACGCGCCGCGGGCATCGCAGTTCACCTTCAACGACATCGGAGACTCCCTCGAGAAGTTCTCTGGGGAAAGTGCCGACAGTGATGTGTGCGAGTGGCTGGAAGAGTTTGAGAAAGCTTGCGAAACGTTTGGGTGGAATGATGTGCAGAAGTTTGTGTACGGCAGACGGCTGCTGAGTGGCACCGCTAAGCTTTTCGTGCAGAGTTCGACCGGATTGAATGACTGGGGCACGCTGAAGAATGCCCTGGAGGAAGAGTTTGAAGTGAAAGTGTCAAGTGCCGAGATCCACGAGCTGCTGCGTGGCCGAAAGAAGAAGAGCGACGAAAGCTTTCTGCAGTACATCTACCACATGCAAAGCATCGCAAAGCGCGGCCACATCGACGAAGAAACCGTGTGTGAGTATGTGGTTCGGGGCATCGTCGATGATCCCGTCAACAAAGTAGGCCTGTACGGTGCACGCACACTGGCAGAGCTGAAAGAGCGTGTGAAGCAGTACGAGAAGATGAAGAGCCAAATGCGCGACGTGAGCCGGAGCGCAAAAGTGTTTGTGAAGAGCGAGAGAGTGAAGAAAAGTGAGACGCCGCGAACGGCGAGAAGTGAGAAGAGTGAGAGTGCACACACGGCGAGCGACGGCGTTCGTTGCTACAACTGTGGAAGCCGAGGCCACTACGCGAACGACTGCGAGGCGAAGTCGCGCGGGCCGAAGTGTTTCGTGTGCAGCGAGTACGGGCATCGAGCGAGAGAGTGTCCGAAGAAGGAGGTGCGAGAGAGAAAGGAAGACTCCGAGCTGCACACCGTTGCCGAAACGAAGATGCCTGTGGTGGAGATTGCGGTGGGCAATTCTCTGCTGCGTACGCTGTTCGACACGGGTAGCCGTTACAACGTGCTGTGTGTGAGTGCGCACAAGAAAATCGGTGAACCGCCGATGAACACGACGCCGATGATCTTCCGTGGTTTTGGTGCTGCCGAGACGCGAGCGTGTGGCACGGTGACGATCGACGTGTGCGTCGACGGCGAGACGTACCCGAGCATGATGTTTTACGTCGTGCCGACTGGATCGATGTCGTACGATGCGATCCTGGGTATGCAGGCGTTGCACCACCTGGATGTGTGCGTGAAACCGGACGGAGTCGTGTTCAAGAAGAAGTGTGAGGCAGAGGAGGAGGTGGAGAGTGATGAGGTCAATGACCTGATGGCGTTGACGAGCGGAAAAAGTGGCGTTACTCTCGACGTGGCGCCGCGGTATGCTGCTGAAGTGGGAAAGCTGGTCGCAGATTACAAGCCGAAAAGTGAAGTGAGAAGCCGAGTGGAGACGCGAATCATTCTGAGCGATGAGACGCCCATTCACATCGCGCCGCGACGATTTGCGCCGAAGGAGAAGAAGATTCTGGAGAAAACCATAGACGAGTGGTTGAAGGCTGGAATCGTCAAGGAAAGTGTGAGTGAGTTCGCGAGTCCAGTGACGCTGGCCCCGAAGAAAGATGGTTCGATGAGAGTGTGTGTGGACTACCGCCAGCTGAACAAGCGCATCGTGAAGGACTGCTTTCCGATGAGAAACATCGAGGACCAAGTGGACAAGCTGAAAAGTGCCAAAGTGTTTACCACCCTCGATTTGAAGAACTCCTTCTTCCATGTGCCAGTAGAAGTGTCAAGCCAGAAGTACACGAGTTTCGTGACACACGCCGGACAGTACGAGTTCGAGAAAACCCCGTTCGGGCTGAGCAACAGTCCAGCGAGCTTCAGCCGTTTTGTTGCGGATGTGTTCCGTGAGCAGATCCGGAAGGGGCACATGATGATCTACGTGGACGACGTGATTATCCCGTCCGCGACGGAGGAGGAGAACATCGTCGTGCTGAAAGAGGTGCTGGCAGTGGGTGCAGAGTACGGAGTGCAGTTCAACTGGGAGAAGTCGCAGTTCCTGAAGAGTGAGGTCGAATATCTGGGTTACGTGATCAGTGGCGGAGGCTACAAAGTGTCGCCCGCGAAGATCAAAGCAGTGAAGAACTACCGTGAGCCGAGAAGTGCGAAGGAAGTGCAACGTTTTGTGGGACTAACCAGCTACTTCCGCAAGTTCATCCCCGGATACGCACTGATAGCAAGACCCTTGACGTCTTTGCTGAAGAAGGAAGCTCAGTTTGTGTTCGGCGAGACCCAGAGAAGAAGCTTCGAGAAGCTGAAAGAGTGCCTTGTGAGTGACCCAGTGCTGAAGATCTACGATCCCGACGCCGAGACCGAGCTGCACACAGACGCCTCGAAGGAAGGTTACGGAGCTGTCCTGCTGCAGAAGAGTGACGACGGTAGGTTTCACCCGATCTACTACATGAGCAAGCAGACGACGAGTGCCGAGAAGAACTACAGCGCGTACCTCCTCGAAGTGCTAGCTGTCGTACGTGCCGTGGAGAGATTCCGCGTTTACCTGCTGGGAGTGCCGTTCAAGATTGTGACGGACTGTGTGGCGTTCAAACATACCGTCAAGGCGAAGAAGCTCAACCCGACTGTGGCGAAGTGGGTGATTGCGTTGGACGAGCACAAGTACCACGTGGAACACCGCGCTGGGAGCAGGATGAAGCACGTGGACGCCCTGAGTCGAGCACCAGTGATGCTGACGGTAAGTGACCCGCTAGTAGAGATGATCAAGAGTGCACAGCAAAGAGACGAGAGGTTGCGAGCGATAACCGAGCTGCTGAAGACGCAAGAGTTCGAGGACTACTTTGTCAACGGAGACGTCCTGATGAAAGTGGTCAACGGTCGCGAAGTCGTCGTAGTTCCTGCTGAGCTACAAGGAGAGGTGATCAAGCAAGCGCACGAGAACGGGCACTTTGGTGTGCGCAAGCTCGAGGAAGTGATCAAGCGCGACTACTACATTCCTCAACTCACCACGAAGATCAAGCGCCAGATCGAGTGTTGTGTGAAGTGCATCCTAGCGGAGAAGAAGCGCGGCAAAACCGATGGTTTGCTGAACCCGATTGCGAAGGGCGAGGTCCCGTTCGATACTTACCATGTCGACCACCTTGGCCCAATGGACGTGACCGAGAAGCAGTACAAGTACCTGTTCGTGGTTGTGGATGCGTTCTCGAAATACGTGTGGATCTACCCGACGAAGACGACGAACGCACAAGAAGCCATCCAGAGATTGCGCCAACAGAGCGAGCTGTTCGGAAACCCGAGAAGAATCGTTAGTGACAAAGGAGCAGCGTTCACTTCGCACGACTTCAAGGAGTACTGTGCGGAACAGAACATCGAACACGTGGAGGTGACAACAGGCGTGCCGAGAGGGAATGGTCAAGTCGAGAGAGTCAACCAGGTGATCTTGGCGATGCTGACGAAGCTGAGCGTGCACGACAAGACGAAGTGGTACAAGCACGTGGCGAACATACAGCGGTGGATCAACGCGAGTTTCCACCAGACCACCGGAGTTTCCCCGTTTGAGGCCATGTTCGGAGTGCAGATGCGTCACGAAGGTGACCTGCGCTTAAGTGAGCTGCTGGAGGAGATCAAGGTGGCGCAGTTCGACGATCAGCGAAACGAGATCCGAGCGAAGGCACGAGAGTCCATCGAGAAGGCCCAAGAAGAACAGCGACGATCGTACAACCTGCGGGCGAAGCAAGCCCCAAACTACCGAGAAGGCGATGTTGTGGCGATCAAGCGAACGCAGTTTGGCCCTGGCAAGAAGTATGCGGCCGAGTTCCTCGGTCCGTACAAGGTGACGAAGGTGAAGCCGAACAACCGTTACGACGTCGAGAAGATCTGTGGGGAAGGCCCACGGAAGACGAGCACAGCGGCTTCCCACATGAAGCTGTATCGGGTCCGGAGCCCGGAACCTCTTCAGGATGACCGTGTCGGTGGCGAGAGCGAGACCGATACCGACGAGGATTAGAGCGAGACGGCAAACCCGGTTGGCCGATTGTCTGACGACGAACGACGAGCAGAGTTCCTTCGACCGCCGCGAGAATCGGACGTCAAAAGTGTTGTCGCGTGTACTCAGCCGGAAATCTTTATATTAAACTAACTTAAAACTAAACAAACGTGTTTTGGTTTATCACATGTAAATTCGGGAAAACGACAGTTCGGTAAAATGGCCATTCAGGTAAATGACATTCGGGGATATGGAATTTTCGGGAAAATGATTTTCGGGGATGTGGAAATTTCGGGAAAATGATTTTCGGGGAAATGGCACTTTCGGGGAAATGATTTTCGGGAATGTGGAATTTTCGGGGAAATGATTTTCGGGGATATGGGATTCGGGAAAGTGGGATTCGGGAATATGGGATAAAACCATTTCTAAATATTATGCTACCAAATGGCTTGAACATTAAATTTCAATAAATTCTAATTTTTTTTAATCCCTTTTGAAATCAATCGTTATGTTCAAATTATGAAAATATTTTTTTTATGAGAAAACATCACCAAGGTTTTTATTTTTTACTTTGCAACACAGATCAATATTTTTTTAGATATCGTCGATTTTAAAATGAAGGCTAATTTAGATAGCACTTTGAAATATGTAGCTTTCCTGTATTACAGATACCAAAGTTCAGATCAACAATATCAAAAAAGGATAGTGTAGAGATTTTCTTCAACTATTAAAGAAGAATCAGTTCTGGACAAGGACACTGTTCATATAAACTGATTTAAGACATTTTATTTCGAAAAAATAAATTTAAAACGATGCACTTAGATAATCTAATCTAATTAGACCCTAGCGCAGCCAATCTTTCGAAGGGATCCTGGAGAGTGCCTTAGGTTAGATGACAATTCTGAATCAACAGGGCCGGAAGAAGCGTGGGGACTAGCGTGGTTCACGTTTCTATGAAAAAGACAAAAGTTGTTATTTTGTCTTGCATCAACCGGAATTTCGTTCTTTTATGTCCCCAGAAGCACTCCTGAAAATTTGAGCCCATTTGGTAAGGTCTAGGAGCTCCAGTTTTAATTTGAAATTTATATGGGATTTTGATTTATTTTCCATGGGAAACTATCTTTTTTTACATTGTATTAGGATTTTTTTTTATAAATCGATGAAATGACTTGATTCTTATAGTACGAGATAGGTTTTGAACTGGGGAACAACTTTGTAGAACATACCAACAAGCTAGGAAGTGACCCTTTAAAGATACAGATACTTTTAGATGGTGGCTGGCCCCTTCACTTCCTAGCTTGTTGGTATGTTCTACAAAGTTGTTCCCCAGTTCAAAACCTATCTCCTACTATAAGAATCAAGTCATTTCATCGATTTATAAAAAAAAAATCCTAATACAATGTAAAAAAAGATAGTTTCCCATGGAAAATAAATCAAAATCCCATATAAATTTCAAATTAAAACTGGAGCTCCTAGACCTTACCAAATGGGCTCAAATTTTCAGGAGTGCTTCTGGGGACATAAAAGAACGAAATTCCGGTTGATGCAAGACAAAATAACAACTTTTGTCTTTTTCATAGAAACGTGAACCACGCTAGTGGGGACACACCACCATACGCTCCGAGATTTTGGTTGTATTCGTTGGGAGCACCATGATAAGAATGTTTGGTACTCCGGGACCCTCTGGGATGGGACATTGTATTTCCACGAATGCCCTGGACACTATTTGCCATGGTTATAGCGCCACAACTCGCTCAAATTGAAAACTCACAATTGCACTCAATTAAAATTACTCAAAATTACAGTGAAATTCAATTTCACATATAAATATGACTTCAAATATCAGAAATATAATAGCTATTGACAGTGTAGCCGAACATGATTTTTTACTATGAACAAAAAATATCTGTTAAAAATCTATTCTAGAAATTTCGATAATTTATCTTTTAATAAATAAAGCTAAACTATATTTTTTAATCCAGTTTGCCTTTAGAGATTTTTTAATACAAAGATTCAATGAGAATATGAAAATATTAAGTATTTTTTTAATAAGTGAAATGTTTTGGAAAAGACTAAGTTTAATTAGATTATTTCTTATTCTATAAATTATATAGAATTTGTACCATAAACCAGAGTGACATTGAAAGGTAATTGTTTTTTTAAACAGATAAAAAAAATGATTGGGTATTGATACTGAGCTTGGTAGAGAAGTTATCTTCTGAACAATTCTCTACGAAATCGGTCTTTTTTTAGAATTTTAATTTTTGGATTTCTTATTCCGTCTGAAACTTTTTTGGTGCCTTCGGTATGCGAAAAAAAGCCATTTTGCATCATTAGTTTGTCCATATTATTTTTTGATCGATTTGGTGTCTTCGGCAAAGTTGTAGGTCCGTATCCATGACTACACTGTAAAAAAATATTACACGGTAAAAAAATGTTGGTGATTTTTATTTAACTTTTTGTCACTGAAACTTGATTCGCAAAAAACACTATTTTTGATTTTTTTTTTTTACTTTTTGATAAGTTTTAGAGGACATCAAATGCCACGTTTCAGAAATTTCCAGGTTGTGCAAAAAATCTTTGACCAAGTTATGAAATTTTTTGATCAATACTGATTTTTTCAAAAAATCAGAATAATGGTCACAAAAACTTTTTAACTTCATTTTTCGATGTAAAATGAAATTTGCAATCAAAAAGTACTTCAGTTAAAAGAGTCACCGTTTTGAAGTTATTGCTTGTTTTAGGTGATTTTTTTTGAAAAAAGTCGCAGTTTTTAATTTTTTAAAATTAGTGCACATGTTTGCCCACCTTTGAAAAAAATATTTTTGAAAAGCTGAGAAATTTTTCTATATTTTGCTTTTTTGAACATTGTTGATACGACCCTTAGTTGCTGAGATATTGCCATGAAATGATTTAAAAACAGTAAAATTGATGTTTAGTCTCACCCAAACAACCCACCATTTTCTTACTTCGATATCTCAGCAACTACAGGTCCGTTTTACAATGCTAAAATAAGAAACATTCGTGAAATTTTCCGAGCCTTTCGAAAAAAATATTTTCAAAATTTTAAATTAAGACTAACATTCCAAAAGGAACAAATATTCAATACTCTGCCTTTTTAAAATATTAGTCTTGATTTAATTTTTTTGAAAATATTTTTTTCGAAAAGATCGGAAAATTTTACGAACGTCTAAATGGCAAGTGCGATAAGATAGCACGACGACGTCGACTTGTTTAAAAAACTAAACTTTTGACAAGTTTTGATTTATATTTCAATTCTTAATTAAAATCCAAATCGAAAAATTCAAGTTTAAAATTGAAAATCCAGGAATAATACACTAAAACTAATCGAGACCTTAATTATAAAGTTTATTTTGATAGACCATTGAAACAAAATGGCAGATTGGATGACAAATATTTCCTGTTTTTCTAGATACTACAAATTTCAATCAAAAAAGTTCAAACCAAGATCGTATCACCGATTCCCAAGAGAACTCCAATCCCAATCCCCCCGAGAGAATGGCTTGCAAATTACTGTAATCAAAGCCCCATCGCATCGAGATTGTCCAGAACAAGCCTCTATACAGCTCTGCCAGTTCATCTCCCCCGATCCCGCTCGCTCGCTCGTTCGCAGATCTTCCGCGTTCTAGAAGCCCACAGAGTCGCTCCACTTTCCACTGCGGCGTATGATCCAGTTTGTCACTCTCAAGGTCGAGTCCCCGCAGGGACGTCTCAAAATGGATCATGCCGCAGAACTGGTTCCGCGGAGTGGCAGATGCATAATATTACGATAACTCATCTGGCGAGTGTCTTGTCAGCAGGGGGGTTGTAAAATCGCTGCTACGTCCAATCGATAATTAAGGTTAGTTCTCTATTCATCGGGTAATGCGCAATCCTGCAGAGATGTTCAGCGAGTCACTTAGCGTTGCATCATCGAGCAGCCGGTGCATCGCAGCTTAGATTAGCTCAACTCAGCTGTTCAGAAGGTGACCAATTTAATGTCAACGGCGGTGTCGTCTACGGCGATGGAGGTCGGCCCGAGGATGATGTACGGCCCGGCAACGTGTTCAATGCTAATTGTTTGCCAAGAAACAAGCTTCCAAACACAAAGCAGCACTACACACATCTGTTCACATCGAACTACTAGCCGCGACGCGCGAGAATCTCAATGATAATGCACTTTTTTCTGAAGGGTACAGAACCTGCTGAAACTTGTAGCATGTGTCAAGCATACGAGAACATGCGAACAATTGACATGTTTGGCTGTAAACTACAAGCTAGACTGAGTATTTTGAATATTTTTAAAGAGTCGCAGTGGATTCCACGGCGGATTGTTATCTTTTCTTCCTTCAACTGTTATCTACTTCAATGCTTCAACGAATCACAATTTGACACTTCAAAGAACTTACAAAATTTGAGGGTAATCTGAAAACCTGGCTCTTAAGCTCACACTGTCAACACTTTTGGCCAAAATTGCTCAATCTTCACAGGTTAGCAAATAAATCACCACTAAGCAAAAACACCGCAAAAAAATCGCTTCACCAATTGCACAAAATTTGAAGAATCCCCCTTTACAAAAAAGCAAAAATTGTCACCCCTGAAGAAACGGTTCAACGAGCAAAGACGCGCGGCGAACGGAGCTCGGTCTCGAAGAGGGGCGCGTGATAAACCCGGTGACGACAAAAATCGTACTAAAAGTTTCAAAACAGAGGAAACGTATTAAAGTTTGTTGTGATTCTGCGGCTTCATGGGGTGATCTGTTGGGAGGTTTGAGAGGAGGAAAAGGGAGGTGCGCGAGACGAGCCAGAGAGTGAGCAACAGATCGGAGAGAGAGCCGCCAACTGGCGAGCTCTTTCTCTTTTGTGTGAGCTTTTTTTGGTGGAGTGTAGAGTGCTGTAGAGCTCACAGATTGGGGTGACCCAAAGGTGGTGTGGAGTGAGGTGATCGAAGTGAGCTTTTGAAATTGAGAGATGAAAAATGTTTTTTCAAAAACTGAAACTATGTTATTTCTGAATGTTTTGTTTTAAAATAAATATTCTGTTGTGTGCTTTCCTTTGTGGACCACTGATCAGTGAGGTACTCCTGGATATTAGCTCCTGAAAAGTGCTTTAAAAGTGCAAAAAATGCCTCACGGCAAGAAAAAGAGGCGGTCCTCACCAGCAGGATCGGCAGATTTGAAGAAGCTAAAGAATGCCGAAGCGCTACCTCGTCAGCTGTGTGCTATCTTGTGACATAGACCATTTTGGTCGAAAATGAGATAATGATGACGTTTTGCTATACTTAACAAACACTACAAGATGCTTTAACACGATTTTGGAAACTCGCTTCCGTTTCCCGGATATCGCAATACACACTTGTGACATAGACCAATTTATCATCAAAATGATCGTGCACACTTGTGACACGTCATACATGTTGTTGGAAAATATGGAAAAAAATTCTTGTTTTTCACAAATTTATGTTGCTACACATAGGGAGCAGCTGTGGCTGAATGGTTACAGTGTTTGCTTTGTAAGCGAATGGTTCTGGGTTCGATTCCCATCTGCTCCCATCGAGAAAGTTAAGGACATAGAAATACTTGAAATGCTGAATATAAACGAAAAATCAAAGTCGCCGAAGGCGGGGTTCGAACCCCCGTCCTTTGGATTGGATTGGTAAGCAAAAATGCTAACCACTAGGCCATGGCGACTTGGTGAGCATAGACTGGAATTAGGAATACTGTTACAACCAACCCGCAACGTCTTTCGAGGTGTATCCTAGGGTTCTACCTCTCCTACTAACATTGAGTCTAAAACCTCCCTACAAACATCTATACCACTAAGGTGACGTAGGGGTCCTTGCGCACTTTAGATAGGTGTTTACTAACGATCCTTCATATCCCTGAGGATAGCTTGGACCCGGCCTGGATCCCCTTATGCCCTGGGCTGTATTACACACTCATCAAAAGATGAAGACATGGTATCTCCCGTGTTGGATTATTGTTCCGGATGAGGGTCTACCCAAGTAACATTTTTTTTCCAAGAGTTCTACAAGAGCTCTTCAAGATAGCTACAGCATAGCAGTTTGGACCGTGGTAGGATAAAACTCTCTTCAAGTACTCTTCCAAACTCCTGAAGAAGTTTTGAAGAGAATTTCATCCTACCGCGGTCCAAACTTCTATGCTGTAGCTATCTTGAAGAGCTCTTGTAGAACTCCTGGAAAAAAATGTTACTTGGGTAACACAACCAGACCAAACAGAGGGATAAGCGTTGTGGAGCCTTCCGGTGGTGGGGCGTCCTCCAAATGCTAATGCTAATGCTAATGCTAATTTATGTTGCTACACATTTTCTGAAGGCAATGCAATCTTTTGTTTTTGAAAATATACTGATTAAGTCGGTTAAACTATTGATTTAAGTCTATTTTAGTTTGTATGGAAATTCTGTGCACACTTGTGACACGTAGTACAATTTTACTTTCGAAACACACTTGTGACACGTGCTTTTCAGATTTTTGATTACATAATTAACTGTATCTTTTAACTGGTGTAACCAAATTAGTTGAAACTTGGAGCGTTTGTTAAGCGATAGTATACGAACCGATTGCTTCAAAAAGTTTGGCTCTATCATTCATAGTTTTGAAAATATTTATCATCAAACTTTAAAAATCGATTTTCTCGAAAAGTACTAAATGGTCATTGTCACAAGATAGCACACAGCTGACGACCTGCAAAGCCAGGCAGTTTGAGCAAGGACGCTCAAAATTCGTCTGGAAACCAGTTCGCTACCCTCCCTGTGGAAGTGAGCGAGAAGGAAGAATTTGAACGACGGGAAAAGTTGCCACCCATTTTTGTGAAAACATCGTCATTGGATTCGGTGCGAAAGTGGCTGACCGGGTTTATCAAATCTGGTGCTTTACGAGATTCCATTCGCTTGTGTGCTGATGGACTCAAAATTTTGCTACCTAGCAGAAAAGATTACAACTACGTTCGGGATTTCCTGAACAACACAAAGATTGAATACTACAGCCATGACGATCCCCATGAAACAGGTCCTCCGAGGTCTGTACGACATGGATGTGAGTGTGCTGAAAGAAGAGCTCAAAACTCTTAAGTTGAACGTGATCGAAGTCTTCAAGATGACGAGACACAACAAGGACATCAAGTATCGTGATCAACTGTACCTGGTTCATCTCGAGAAAGGATCGACAACGCCGTCTGAGCTGAAAGCAGTTCGGGCAATTTTCAACATCATCGTGACTTGGGAACGTTATCGTCCAGTGCACCGTGTCGTGACGCAATGTTCGAACTGCTTGCAGTTTGGTCATGGTGGAAGGAACTGTTTCATCAAGAGTCGTTGTGCAACCTGCGGAGGTGAGCACAAAACTGAAGCTTGCGAAACAATCAACGAGAAAATCGAAGCGAAATGCTTCAATTGTGGCGGCAACCATTCTACCAAGAATCGGAGCTGCCCAAAACGAGCTGAGATTGTAAAAAATCGGCAGCAAGCGACGACGAGGCACCAACCAAATCGTCGCAAAACACCAGAACTTCTGAACATTTTCATCGAGATGACAACAACACTGCGTGGTTGCAAAACTCGACAGGAACAAGTAAGAACGCTTGGAGCATTCATCTTAAAATACAGTTCGTAGTTTACTCGTTCTAGTGATTTTGAATATTTCAATGAATTTATTTTTTTAGTTTTAAGTTAGGATTAGTTGTTAAAGTGATTTTTTTTTTCTTTTTTACCCAAATGTATTCGATTCAATGCAATAATGTAAAACAATTTGAAGTAAATAAAATAAATGTGATCAGTTAATAATAAAACGAAAAATACAACAAAGATGAAGAGCATTAGGCCATACCAAAAAAAAAAGCAAAGCAATCCACTTTAACGACCCCCGGGTCTTTTGTGGGCTCTGTTGCAAGTTTCTGCTCAGTTCTAGGCGTCCGAAGGTTATGTGTGGTGAGTCACTCAAAACCTCTTTTACGCTAATGGACCGACGTTTTACTTCCCCATCCGATAGAAGGCGTGGTCAGGCAAATCTCGTCTCGAAAAATGCCACCGGGTCCGTCTGGGATTGAACCCAGGCCATACTGGGGTTTGGAGGCTACCACGCTAACCACTAAACCACCGGACCCGGAGGCCATACCACTTAGCATGTAAAAGAAATGTAATTATTATAAGAAAGTTCAATAAAGACATATTTAATTTCAAAAAAAAAAATTCTGTTGTGTGCTATTTTGTGACAACGACCATTTAGTACCTACTATTCGAGAAAATCGAATTTTAAAGTTTGATGATAAATATTTTTAAAACTATGAATGGTAGAGTCAAACTTTTTGAAGCAATCATTTCGTATACTATCGCTAAAAAAAACGCTCCTAGTTACAACTAATTTGGTTGCACCAGTTAAAAGATACAGTAAATTATGTAAACAAAACGTCATCATTAACTCATTTTCGACCAAGATGGTCTATGTCACAAGATAGCACACAGCAAACGAAATGGTTAGTTTGATAAATTTCAATACTGTTTTTTGTAATGTTTGTTAAAAAATATTTTTTTTTCTGGCAATGTTTGGGCTTATCACCTAAAATTGTTTATTTAAAATATAAATTATTCAGATTTTGGCAAACTAACAATAAATCCTGATTTTGATCTATACATTTTGATCTTCATGGGCTAAAAACAGTTAAGTTAAGTAGAATAGATAAATTGTGTAGAAAAAGAACGTAACTTAGTGCAACCAAGAAAACTGGCTGGGCTGTTATACGTTGCAATGAAGTTGTTTATTCACCTCTGATATAGAAACGTTAACACACCGTAGATGTTTAAAAACTCCAAATCATACGGCTGTTATGGTGGTGAGAATCTGTTTCAGGTGATATTGGTTCTATTCCGAATTATCAATTCCTATTAGGGCGTCTAATTTTCACGGGCTTAGAATTTCCCGGGAAACGGGAACGGGAATATTTTTGAAATCCCGAGAATTCCCGAGATCCCGGGAAATTTTTGAAACAGTCATACAATCTATGTTTTTATTATATTTGTTGTTTTTCGAGCTTAAAATCATAGAATTAGCTTAATAATATCAATTGATGATCTACACTTTAAGGACGATAGTTTTTAAATAGCTTAAAATAAATTAAAATTAGATGTTTTTTGATCTTTGTTATGCTTTGGATTTTAAATGATAAACAAAATTATGTAAATTAAATCAGTCTTAAATATTTTTTAAAGAGCTTAAACAGTTTCTTAGAAAATGTCAAACAAGAAAAGAAAAGACAAACAAGAAGCGACAGTAAATAAAATGATACCAGTCAATGTTAAATTTTAGATATGTTTTGAATTTCATGTTTTATATGATAAAAGTTAATGCAAATAGTTACAAAAAAAAATCGGTACGAGTCATACATGGAAAAATACCACAAATCGTCGCTTGTGTGATATCTTGTGACACGTCTGCTGTAAAAAGATAAGACGTGTCACAAGATAGCACACAAGCGACGAAATGCTTTTTTATGATACCGAAATACACCTTTGAAAACATCTTTGTGTCAAGTAAATTCACCGTTTGAATTTAAAAATGTGCTGAAAAATTTAACTTTTCTGAACTGGAATTGATAAGTAATAAGTAGGCCGTTTCGTCTTTCGACAATGATAGAAAAAAGTAAATTGTTTCACGACGGTGTTGCAAAAAAAAAAAACATATTTTTCAATGTATACATAACTTACTACAGCCAAACGGAAAAATCAGGGCTACAGTCTTTTTTTCTGTCTGCAGTCTACAGTCTGAATTGGTACATGAGATCTTAGGGCAATTAATTTGGAAATCGGTGTACTTATTGTTTTATTTTGTTCATGTTTTAACCGAAGTCATTAAAAACATTATGCAAAAAAAATAATCTAAAACGGCTGTCTTAACTCGTTTCATTTGTTCTGATTTGTCTCATGTTCCAGTGTTTGATGAAAAATAATTGAATTTGATTTTTTTTAATGTTAAATCATAAATATACGTGAATATAATATCCAGTCATTTGAAAATATATATAACCAAATAGAAAATATCTGAAGCAACACAAGAAAAGGGCGGATAAGCTTTTTGACAGTTTGAACTATTTTGCTATTTCTCAAGCTTCAGGTAACTTTTTCTCAAAATTCGAAATGGGAAATAATAGCTGATCTCCCCAGCTACCATTTAACTAATCTGTAAACTTAAATTTAAAAAATTCTATAATACGTTAAATTAATGCTGATATATGCCGAATATCGATTACTAAGTATTTAACTGTTCATCCATTTCCATAACCAAATCATAATTTCTATACCATAATATATTTTTTTTTAGTTTCGAAAATTCCCGGGATAAATTTTAAAATTCCCGGGATTCAAGAATTCCCGGTTTTGGAAAAATCCTGAGAATTTTGTCCCGGGAATTCCCGGGATGGACGCATTAATCCTAGACAACTTGGGCTTAGACAATCATCATTACCCATGGTGAAATCCAATCTGCAATCCGCTCAGTTCACCGTCTCCTAGCAACAGGATTGCCAGGTTGCCAGATAAATCTGGGAATGCTTGAATGTTTTCAAATGTCATCCTTCTCTGTGCCAGATATTGCCTGATTTTGCCAGATTTTTCGTTTTGTGCCCATTTTAATCTACTTTTTGATAAAAATGAACGAATTTAATTTAATATAAAAAAATAATAGTTTGATTTTCTTGAAGAAAATTTAAATAAAACATTTTTGAGGCCATAAAATCAATTTAACCATCTCAATTCTAATAAATTTTGAATTTTATCATATCCTTCCTCCCCTGCACCATTCAAAATTTTCATATTATCATCCGCAAAATTTTTCCAGATATTTAATCGAAACCTTGCCAGATTTTTCAAATTCTGAACTTGTAACCCTGCCTAGCAAAGCGAATTCTGTTTAAATTGTCAATTTTCATGTCAAACGTCAAGTATTGCTCAAATTGGTATGGATCGATAATACGAACCATAAATTGTAAATTTACAAATTTTACCCCGATGGCCAATCTCTCAATATCAGTCGATGTCCGGCGACACCAAGTCATCACCATATCATCAGCTTGCTACTCCTGAGTGGACACCGGCTCGTGTAGGAGAGTCGCTCACTCTCTGCAATCTCACCACGTTCTGCACACCCTTACCAAAAATCATGATTTTTTGAGTTCCAAATCCCACTTTTCATACGAATTTTTCAGTTCAACCCATATAACCATTTTTATGGTTGTAGTACCTGAACTCCAAAAATCGTATGAAAAGTGGGATTTGGAACTCAAAAAATCATGATTTTTGGTAAGGGTGCATATCGCGAGTTGTCGGCGTAGTGCACCGGAGAGTGATCTCCCCCAACGAAGACGCGTGCCGCCAAAGATTCTTGACCAGCAGCGGTGTTGCGTGAGTTGAGCAGACGCTGCAAAGCGAGAGCGAGAGTGCCCCCACAGGTGAGTTATGTCACTTTTTGTTTACACAAGATGAAGAGCGAGAGTGATCTTAGCTGGCTGCAGACACGTGTGGGCACCGTTAACACGTGCGTTGATCGCGAATCTCTGAGTGACCACTCGGTGGAGATCGCGAAGTGTGTTGACCAAGCAACTTGCATGCAAGTTGGCATTTGCTGGAAGGCGACTTGAGGGGAGCAAAGTGATCTCTGGCATTATCGTTGTTCTGTTCTATGCGTTAGCTCCGTCCGTGGATTTTTTTTCTGCTAAAATTTTACAAAAAGGCATATTTAAAGTGAACACGTCATCGCATGTGTGTTCGTAAGGAGTTTCTAAAACGAATAAATTCAAAGCAGACTTCATGTTCAATAAGGCGTGACAGAACTGCTTCTTTCAACATCGCAGCTCGCGCCGCGTGGCTCATCATCGCTTTAATCATACGGTCGAGCAAGTTGAGGAGGCCGGCGTTTGCAAATATTCCATGTTTGGTCCTTTTCTCGCCAATTTCAGGTCCCCAGGAATGGCATCTATCGCCGGCAGTGAAGCTGTTATTTTGGGATCCAAACATTCTCCCAGCCATGGTTTCATGCCAAGAAGCTTCAAGTGCACGTTCAAGCTTTACACAGGGATTACATTGCGTTCAACCTCCCCCTCAAGAAGCTCGCGAGATCAGCAATTATGGACCCCTTCTTAGGAGGATGCAATCGCGCGGGCCGCAAAAACCGGTTCCTCTCACCTCCTCTTAGAAAAGAGAGGTTGCATGTAATAAAATACTAGGTTTAAGTTACCCGCAAGTCGTTCTGAAAGTTGGCGCGAGGGTCTTCTCACTTTCAAAAGTCATAACTCGAACAAAAGGTACCTACTACCAACTGCCGGGTAGCAAAACCTCACCGCCGTACGATCTCGGTCATTATGATGAACTCCGACACGGCTGCTGCTGCCCACAATCTGCCACTTCAGCTCAGATTAATCGTCTTTCTTTTTGTTCTACAACTCTCCGGTACGGCAAGAAGGCCACGTGCCACTTTGCGGGGATCACATCGCGATTCCGAGTGTCACCTCACGCCGGTGGTGACCGGGAGATTGATTGGTTCTGGCGGAGTAGGCATACATGCGGAGGAGTTTGCGGGCATTTGTTTGCTGTTGGGGGGGTTGGGTTAACTCACCGAATGACTTTACGTTGAAACTATGCTCTTGACAGGGATCATTATCTAAGGATACAATATGACTTAATAAAGTGAAAATTTGTACACCCAAAGTTAAAGAACGAGGGGATAGTTCTCACGAAAAGAAACGTGAGGAAAGTGCTATTTTGCGAGAGTAAAGTCCTCTCGTGTGTTCATTCGTTCATTGGAACAGTTCATCCTATTGAGTGGCTTATATGGAAAAATGACCGCCACTTAGTTACCGAACCATGGTGGCCCATACGGCAAATGCACGGTTCAATATGCCGAAGATCTTGAGTTCGAGGCTCGGTACCGGTACTTTTTTTTTTGATAGATGAACTTTTTTTGAAGATGAACCATGAGTAAAGTCAAATTATTCGCTCTACAGCATTGCCTTGGCATTCTCGATTGCGAGATTCCTACTCGAAACTAGGTGTCCGAAGGCTTGATTGTTGAGGCAATTGCAAACCTCTTTTTACACCTAAGCTTCCATCCACCCCGGGATTCGAACTGACGACTTTTGGATTGTGAGTCCAACTGCCTACCAGCGACTCCACCGAGACAGGACCCAGGGAGACGATTCCTACACCTGGACTGAGCTATCGACCTAACCTCTAGGTTAGACCGGGGCCAACATTTACTTCCCTGTCCGACGGAAGGCGTGATCAGACAAATCTCGTCTCAAAATTTGCCACCGGGACCTTCTGGGATCAAACCCAGGCCGACTGGGTGAGAGGCAACCACGCTTACCCCTACACCACGGTCCCGGCATGAGTAAAGTACTCTCACTAATTTCGGTATTTATCCTCTACGTCCGCACACAGTACCATTTTACTACCGAATCGTGCTCTTTATCCTCTCGTATGCCGATACCCAGTTCTGGGTGTATGAAACGACCTTTTCGTGAAAATAGAAAAACAATTGATCCATTCGATGAAATGATCGAGCCAGAGAAATAACCATTTCGATGAACAGATCCATTCGATGAAATGACCAATTCGATTAAAAGACCCATTTGATGAAACGACCTTCTCGATGAAAAGACCCATTCGTTGAAATGATGCATTCGATGAAATAATCTAGCCAGAGAAATTACCCTTTCGATGAACAGACCCATTCGATGAAATAACCAATTCGATGAAATGACCTTCTCGATAAAATGACCTATTCGTGGAATAGATCCATTCGATGAAATGATCCAGCCATATAAATGACCAATTCGATGAAATGACCCATTTGATGAAATGGCCTTTTGGATAAAATGACCCATTGGTTGAATTCATCAATGAGATAATATTACCCAGCCGGTGAAATGACCTTTTCGATAAACAGACCCATCCGATGAAATGACCAATTCGATTAAAAGACCCATTCGATGAAATGACCTTCTCGATAAAATTACCCATTTGTTGAAATGATCCATTCGATGAAATGATCCAGCCAGAGAAATGACCCCTTCGATGAACAGACCCATTCGATGAAATGACCAATTCGATTAAATGACCTTCTCGATAAAAAGACCGATTTGTGGAATAGATCCATTCGATGAAATGATCCAGCTAGAGAAATAATCATTTCGATGAACAGACCCATTCGATGAAATGACCTATTTAATGAAATGACCCATTCGATAAAATGGCCTTTTCGATAAAATGTCCCATTCGTTGAATTTATCAATTCGATAAAATGACCCAGCCGGTGATATGACCTATTCTATATACAGACCCATTCGATGAAATGACATATTCAATGAAAAGACACATTTTATGAAATGGCCTTTTCGATCAAATGACCCATTCGTTGAATTTATCCATTCGATAAAATGACCCAGCCGGTGAAATGACCCTTTCGATAAAAAGACCCATTCGGTGAAATGACCAATTCGATTAAAAGACCCATTCGATGAAATGACCTTCTCGATGAAAAGACCCATTTGTTGAAATGATCCATTCGATGAAATGATCCAGCCAGAGAAATGACCCCTTCGATGAACAGACCCATTCGATGAAATGACCAATTCGATTAAAAGATCCATTCGATGAAATGACCTTCTTGATAAAAAGACCTATTTGTGGAATAAATCCATTCGATGAAATGATCCAGCCAGAGAAATAATCATTTCGATGAACAGACCCATTCGATGGAATGACCTATTTAATGAAATGACCCATTCAATGAAATGGCCTTTTCGATAAAATGACCCATTCGTTGAACTTATCAATTCGATAAATGACCCAGCCGGTGAAATGACCTTTTCGATAACCAGACCCATCCGATGAAATGACCTTCTCGATAAAATTACCCATTCGTTGAATTTATCAATTCGATAAAATGACCCAGCCGGTGAAATGACCTTTTCGATAACCAGACCCATCCGATGAAATGACCTTCTCGATAAAATTACCCAATCGTTGAAATGATCAATTCGATTAAATGATCCAGCCGGTGAAAAGTTACTTTCGTTGAATAGATCCATTTGATGAAATTATCCAGCCGGTGAAATGAACCTTTAAATGAACAGAACAATTCAATGAAAAGACCCATTCGATGAACAAACCCATTCGATTAAATTACCTTTTCGATTAAATTACCCATTCGATGCAATGAACTTTTCGATAAAATGATCCATTCGATATAATGATCCAGTCGGTGAAATTAACCTTTCGATGATCAAACCCATTCGATGAAATGACCAATTCGAATAAAAGACCCATTCGATGAAATGACCTTTTCGATAATGACCAATTCGTTGAATTGATTAAAATTCGATTAAATGATCCAGATGGAGAAATTTCTTTTTCAACTAACAGACCAATTCGATTATATGACCCATTCAATAAAAGACCCATTTGATGAAATGGCCATTGCGATCAATTGACCCATTCGTTGAATTGATAAATTCGATAAAATGACCCAGCCAATTTCACCCTTTTCGATAAACAGACCCATTCGATGAAATGGCCCATTCGGTTGAAAGACCTTTTCGATGAAATGACTTATTCAATGAAATGCCCCAGTCGATGAAATGACCTTTTCGATGAACAGACCTATTCGATGAAATGCCTATTTGATGAAATGACTTTTTCGATTAAAAGACTTACTCGGTGAAATGACCTATTCGATAAAATGACCCATTCGTTGAATTGATCAATTCGATGAATTTATCCAGCCGGAGAAATGACCCTTTCGATGAAAAGACCCATTTGATTAAATAAAGAGTCGTGAGCTTGTTGTGGGTTGCATTCGATGAATCGGCCAACATTAACCGAAATCACAAATTCGGTGAATCACAATTCGACGAAACGGCCCACCCTCTCTATCTTCAGCGCAGAGAATGTACGCTGATTAGTTCAGCAACGCTGGACTAGGCTAGGTTAGGAAAACGACGCCGCAGGATCGACGACAAAGTATATTGCGATCGCGATGGTGAGATTTGTTCTTGAACCTTCATAATTTTCCATGGAGCAGCAGCAGCGGGTTTGTGGTTTTACGCTGGCAGCAGCAGCCTCAGCTGATCAATAAGCCGTCAATAAAAAGCGTTATTAATAGTTTGCGGGGTTCGGAGTTATGATTTGAGTTGTCATGGCGTGTTAGATTTTGCGCGCGACTGACCAACCAAGTGCGCGGATGAAGCTCAGGATTAATAGTATATTTTACTGTTTCAAGTGGGGGATAGATGTAGATCATGACCGGCTATGGATGGAAATGCTAAAGTTTATGTGAAGTTCTTTCAACTTTGTAGGTTTTATTTACAAAGTAGATCTAGAATCATGACCCTTGTTTAGAAAACTGTTGACAATATTTTATTTTTTTTAACTGACTTATTTCGTCAAAGCAATTAAGATCATCACCACTTATTCCACAATATTTTAAACAATAACAAAGTTCAACGACCCCATCATAACCACAACCCCAGCAAATTTAAATCTTTCAAGTCGCGATTCAGAAGATTTAAACTGATGGATCATTATACCGTAGAGGCGTTGAACCTTCCAAAAGCCGATCCCAGAACTAAGCGCCATCATTGTGTGGATCCTATTCGTCATGGGAATTACACCAACATCAGATTCATCGCCAAAAAGCTAAGAACAACGACCTATTGTGAGCACACCATTCCCAATTCCTCTAGCTAGCTTCGAACTGAGGTTCAGCCCGTCAGCATTCTGACAGCTGGTTAATTCGAAAACTTAGCTATTGACATCCTGGAACGTTTAACCTTAGACTAAAAGGTGTTTAGATCATTATCCCAAATTGCATGTGCCAACTAAGAGCAATGAATCATCATCAACTACGGTTGAGCCTGTCACTTGAAGCATGAAGAACGTGATCATCTCTGGGTGAGGTGGATCTCCAGATTCTCTCCAACCACTCTGATCAGAACATCAGACTTTAAATTAGTGGCACTAATGGGAACTTCCTCTTCTGAGCAAATTTTATTGGTCGCATTACAATTCGAATTTATTTACGCTACTCACTCTGGTGACAACCGGATGGGACAGTAAATTCCATTGTTTGAGTCTACAAACAGGCACAAGAAGATCAAGGCACGAGTCAGGAAGTCACCGTGCTAAATGTGGAGATCGTGTGGTTTGGATTTTAGCATAAAGTTGGATTTTTTAGTGGAACCGGGTAAAACCTGTGGGTCACGCTGCGTCAGAGTTTGGAATTTGCCGAGAGGGTTTTATGGGTGCAAATTTTGTGGTGTTCAAGGTTGAATCGGGAATTGTTGAATGCTTCAAAAACATCTTAGTGAAGTTCGTGTCAAAGTATGGAAAAGGTTAATGGAAAGTATTTCAACTTAACCCGTGTCACTTTAATAACCCCCAGATTTAACGCCCATTAGGCAGATATATGTAACAAACACGTGTTTCATTCAATTGCCGCCAATCCTTTAACTGTTACGAATGCCCGTCATAAACCGAAGCGTACGGCGCGGTCTAGACGTTCCAGTTGGACGCCCTTCTTGGGGAGGGCACCTTCTAGCGCTATAGTACCTACTTCTGCCCATTAGCCGTGATGACGTCGGTACCAGCTGATACATCACTCGAACAAGCCATAGCTCACCATGCAATCAACACCCGAGGGCCCACCTTGTTTCACAGATAGGGGGCTTGAAATGAAAGTGAAATTGTAGGTGGTAGCTCTTGGTGAAGCTAGTCGCAGTACCGTTGTCTGTGAATTGTCAGCACCCATGCTAAATCGGCTCAGTGTGTTATCATCAATGCCTTCGAATAAGCTATAATCGATCGATACCGATTAAAGTGTACGCGTAAGATCAACACACCCACACTGGATTCTCTGTAGGAACGGAGGTTTGGAAAATGTGCTGTTTATTCAACCTTTCTCGTTTTTTATGATTTATGGGTTCTCCTATCCCGACTCTCTCTCCTTATTCTGACGCCGGGGCTTCAAATGTGTCAACTCTACCGAATCTGACTCGACTCCGACTTTTCAAGATTAAAGTTTGACTTCAACTTTGACCCCGGGTATTCAAAGAGTAACGATTCCAACATCGGGTTCAACACCCAAGTTTATCAACATAAACCAACTCTGACTCCGGATTCTAAAACATGGTCCAGAACATCCCAACATAACAGCAGAGCGGTCAAACATACTCACTGAAGCTACAAGGCCATGTCCCAGTGTCAAACCCAGTCGACCTCTAGCTTGATACGTCGATAGACCCACCGATCTTAACTCCAAGGAGTCCTTAAATGACCCAAAACATCCCAACACATTAATAAGGTAGTCTACCATACTCACAGAGGCTATGCGGGTGTGTTCCGGGGCCAAAAACCGTCGACATTCAGCTTGCTACGGCTGTAGAACCACATGTCTCAACTCCAAGGAGTTCTTGGATAACCCAGAACATCCCAATGGGTTGTTACAACAATGCGTTGTAGCCTTTACACTGACTGGGTAGGATCCGTAGTCAAAATCATGAAGTTTCGACTTGTTTCTTTGGTAAGTCTCTTGCACAAAATTCCACGAAGTTACGGATGATTTACAACATCCGAGATGTTCCAAAACCATGCTTGCATGTTTTCATAACATAACTGGACAACATTTGATGGATAATTTGAAAATTCTTCGACAAATGACGAAATCCCATACATTATAAATTTAAGTTATGGACATTTTTTTAAACGATTCTAGATTTAAACACCATTTCTTTGTATGAGTTTATATGTTTTGCAAAATTTAGGAACTCTAACTTCAAATTACTAAAATGCTCCAATGCTGATATCAGTTTCTCGAAAAAATACTCCAAATGATTGATTTTGATATATGGGCATCAAATGATCGGATTTTTTTCATATATTTAGAAAGTTATAACACATTAACACACATTTTTGAAAATACTCAAAATTTTCACAAAACAACGTATTTTCAGAAAAATGCTTAAACTTTCAGTTTTGTACAGTATGGGTATCGAATTATCGGGATTATTTCATACATTCCGACAGTATTTTTTTATAAAATACTCAAAATTTTCACAAACCTACGTCTTTTTGAAAAAAAAAATCAACATTATCTTTTCTGATGGGTAAAAAATGATTGGGAATTTTTTATACATTTCGATAGATTTTTTTTAAATATTCAAAATTTTCACAGAACTACGTACTTTTGAAAAAAAAAAACAGTGAAAAATAGTTACTATATGGTCTGATTTTTGTTTGTAAATAACCGACATTTTTAGTATTTTTTTAAATAATAGTTTTGGGAATATTTTGAGTGTTTTAAAAAAATGTGTGTTATAAAGTTAAAGTTCTTTCTAAATATATGAAAAAAATCCGATCATTTGAACCCATATATCAAAATCAATCATTTGGAGTATTTTTTCGAAAAATGTGTTTTTACTTTAAAAATCTCGATCATTTGATACCCATTGCATAAAAACTTGAATTTTTAGTATTTATTTTTTACTATTTTCAAAAATTTGTGTAATAACTTTCAAAATGTATGCAAAAATCACGATCATTTGATACCCATATTGTAAAAAATTAAAGTTTGGAGTATTTTTTTTTGAAAATACGTAGTTTTGTGAAAACATTTAGTATTTCAAAGAAAATATTATAACTATCGAAAAGTTTGAAAAAATCCCAATCATTTGATACCCGTATTGTAAAAAAAACTTAAATTTTCAGTATTTTTTTCCAAAATTAGTTTTTGAAAAATTTGAGTATTTCACAAAAAATATTATTACTATCAAAATGTTTGAAAAAATCCCGATCATTTGATACCCATATTGTAAAAAACCGAAATTTTGAGTATTTTTCCAAAAATACGTATTTTTAAGAAAACTGTGAGTAATTTAAAAAAAAATATTATAACTTTCGAAATTTATGAAAAACTCCCGATCATGCAAGATCACAACTAGATTGCTCCAGTGAGAAGTGTTTGATGAAGTTTTGATTCTGTTATTGAAAGATTTACGTCTGTTTTTCAATTCATGTGAAATAAGTAAAATCACACATAAATTTGATGTGAAGTTACACATTATTATAGGTAATACGGTACGGTTAGGCTAACAAAATTCATAAAAATCAATATAAAACTTTTAAACTAGGAACTCCTTCATTAATCTCTAGTACAAGTTGAACAAACAACAAAATGTTGCACATTTTCCAGAGACCCATCCGTTCTTTCTCCGATCGCGCCCACAGCAGTCCGAAAAGGGCCCCCTTTTTGCAAATGTTCGGCCGATGTTTGGTTTTCCAGCGCCCATTTCCTCGATTGTTTATCGGTAGTTATGCGAGTACAATTATAAATAGTTTGGCAATCGCGGCGAAAGTGGTCAGTCCGTCGATTGTTGCCTGCACGAGAAGGGTGTAGCGTAGCGAGTTTGTCAGTAGTGGTCGATTTCAGCATGGCCCAGGTGAGTTCTGGGAAACTCGCCGCGACGAGTCGGGAGCATGTGTTGATGAAAATGAAGGGATGTGATTGGGGTTTGAAATTCGGTTGGGAATGATTCTGAAGCAAGTTTAATTGAAAGTTTCGTCAACATGTGTTTTCATTGTGAGAGTGATAGCGAGAAGAACTTGTGTGATAAGTGATGTGATTCCCTTTCCTCTTTGCAGTGGTTCGTCCCAGTGCTACTGCTGGCAACACTGCTGGTAACGTCTGAGTGTGTTTCCAAGAAGCGTGAGAATCAGTACGAGATCAACGTGCGGCATGGTCCGTTCGAGATTCACCAGCGGCACGTGAACACGAAGCCGTTCAAGCGAACCAACCCGAACGATGAGGGCGCCATGGATCAGCTGGGCTACCGGAAGGAGGCGTCCCTGTCGGAAGAGGTTGTCACGGAGCAGCAGCCGAAGAAGGAACCACCGCGAAAGCACGCTGATAACAGCGGTTCCAAGGGGTCAAAAGTGAGGGGAGCCAGTGTCTACAGGGGTCAGAAGAAGGCGCGTCATAGTTGGGGTTATACGGCCAATTACGGGCAAAGTGAGTTCGTAACTACGACGAAGCGACCTCAGTCGTTCTCAAAGTACGGACAACGGAAGAAGAAAACTCGACGACCTCATCACAGTGTCAATTTGGAAGACGACGATGTCGAGTTCAAAACGTTGCTGTCCTCGGAACGAACCCAGATGGAAGAGCTTGCCGAAAAGGAGCTGATGGCCGGAATGAAGAACTTCCCGTTTGAAAAGCACATCTTTCCGGACGATCAGTTCAAAGCTCAAAAACATCATAAGAATCACAACATGGATGAGAACTACTTTCAGCGGACAACAAAGGCTCCTCCGGAATCCAGGTACGTAACGCCAACAGTGCTGCACAACCCTCAGCTGCGAGTTCCGTCCGGCAAGGAGAAGAAAGGTCCGGTAAAGTTTCCAGCAGCTGCCAAGACCACCCAAAAACCAACCATCCCACCACCGGTTATGACAACCCAAAAGCCAAGAAAGTTCCGGCTTCCATCTTCAAAAGAAAGCGAAGAAAAAGACGACAAAGACGAAATCTACCTGCTGGTAAAGTACGAGAAGCCCAAACCAGGCGGCAAGGCAAAGGCCAACATTCTGCAGATCAATGACAGTGATAACGAGCTCGCGAAATCTGCGGCCAATCGGGGTCGGACTCGATACACGTCCGACAAAGTCGGATCTTCTTCGTCGGAACTCGACGACACGCTACGGAGCGTGAAGCAGAACAGTGTAGAGGTGTCGACACCAAGCTATTCAGTGAGTGAGAATTTGGAGAGTGGTGAGCGGGTGAATCAGGCTCCGACGCCGCAGCCGCTGCTGGGAACTACGGCGGGTCAGGGAGTTCCGAATACTGGCAGTGGTAACATTGGACCTAATCAGAGCGGAGTTGCGCCCGGATTCCCGGTGCAGCAGGATCGTCTAGCTCAAAAGTATTTGCAGCTGCAACAGAATCAACAGAACCAACAGCTTTCGACGACGCAGAGCAGTCCTGTACAACAGAATGTACAGATCATTCAGGAAGCTGTAACTCCTGCGAGTCCTCAACCAGTTGGTCCTACGCACGCTACTCCAACGAATCCGTGGGCTCAAAATACACCACCAACTCTAAACCAAAACTTCCCGAGCCAGCCCAACCTGCAAAGCGTCTGGAGTCAGAACCAGCAGAGCTTCCAGAACATCCAGAATCAGCTCAACCAGCAGAATCTCCAAAACCAGAACCTGTTTTTTCAGACCCTCCAGAACCAGCAGACCAACCTCATCAACCGGAATCGAATGGCTGAGGCGCTTGCTAGGCAAACTAGGCCAACTCAACCCTTTTTCAACCAACCTAACCTTCCAGCCTTTCCCAACTTCCCGAGCGCGCCATCCTATCCAAGCCAAAATCTGGATTTTACCGGACCGATGGCTAATCCGATGATACCGCCACTGAACCAACCAATGTACCCCCAGACGTACTTCAACCAACCGGGTCCGGCATTCCCTCACAACTCACTAAACCAGCATGTCTTCCTCGGTCAAAGCCACAACTACATGAACTCGCCACAACACCTGTTCACGCGAAGTCTGATGAACTCGCTGAGCTCGGCAAACCATCTGAACCCGCAGGCCTTCCTCAACCAGCTGGGTCACTCGTGGAACAAACCGGAAGGGCTTCACAAGCCGCTTAACTTCCAAAGTTTGAGTCAAGATTTTGACAATCTGATTGCCAAAACTAAAGAGTCTCAAAACAACAAGAATGCTAACCAACTCAACGCGAACAGTGATCAACCATCAAACCCACAAACCTTTTTCGAGCAGAATCAAGCAACAACCCAACCTCCACCGCGCAGCTTCCAGAGCTTCGACTTTGTGAACCAGAATAAGGTTTCGAACAATGAGCGGGGAAATGTGCGATTCAACCAAGAGAATGCCCAAAATCAGAACCAGCAGTCAAGACCGCAAACGTTCTTCAAGCAGGATGACGAGCAAAACAGTCAGAACAATCAGAATGAATCCCCCAACTTTGGCAATCGAAACATCGAACTGAACGCTGCAAACGCTCAAGCAAGTCCGGACAACGCTCAGCGGCAAAGCCAGCAGGACCAAACCGGTCCCCAGCTCTTCCCAACCGATTCGCAAAACACCCAGAACTCCCAAACCTCAATCAATCAACAGTCCCAGGAGGAGCAAAGCAGCGCCCCGAGCCTTCCGCCCACCTTCCTCATCCCGGACCACATCCGGAAGATTCCGCCGAACCAGGGCATGCAGCAGACGGTGCACCAGCCGGACGGGCTGATGGTGCAGCACAACGCGATCCGCATCCAGCATCAAACCCAGCAGCAGCAGCAAGCGCAACCGGAAGCGACTCCGGAGCTGAAGCTCGCCGACCAGGGCGATACACGGGTGCAGCTGGATCGCAGCGCCAAGGGTTCGGTGGAGGAACCGGCGGGGAACTCGCTCCAGCAGGATTCGCGCTCGAGCGAGCAGCGGGAGTACGGGGGAAGTTCGGGATTGAGGGACAGTTACGGGGACGTTGTTGGGGAGGAGTTTGCGGATTTTGGTGAAGGGGCGAGGAGGCCGGACACGAAGAGTGCGGAGGAGGAAGAGGATGCGTCGCTGGAGGAGTTGAGTGAGACGACGGATCCGTTGGAGTTGAGTCGGATGTTGGTGCACAGGAATGGCGGGCTGACGGTGGAGCAGTTCAATAAGCTGTTTAGGGACTATTTTGACAAGGATTTGACTGAGAGTGATGTGCAGAACTTGGAAGAGGAGACTGGGACTAGTGGACGATCGGCAGGGGTTGACGGGAACGAGCTGACTCCTGCTTCGGGAAGCAGTGGATCGGTGGAGGTGGGAGGGGAGGTTGAAGAAGATCTTCCGGGGTCGTTTGAAGCGGACGATCAAGAGCAGAACATCCGAGTGCAAATCAACAAGGCAGGAGTTCGTCACGAGCCGATCGTGAAGATTGGCTACGGGAGCTCCAAGTCGCACCAGGGGGTGTACAAGTCGCCCAAGTTCTTTGAAAAGCTCAAAGAGTCCAGCGTGGAGGACGATTGGGCACCGCCGGAGCATCTGCAGGAGATTGCACCGAGTGGAGAGCAGGACGGGGGAGAGTATGAGCAGCAGGAGCAGAGTGTTTCCGGGGAACCGGAACAGCAGCAGCAGCAGGGAAATAGTGTAAGCGAAAACCCTACCAACAGTGGCCATCAAGGAGGACTAAGTTATATTAAGTTCGAAAAGTTTAACTAGAAGTACATATGCGGAAGATATCAGACTGAAAGCTAGCGCGTAGCATTGTTGAAATAGTGTTAGTTGCAGTTGTTATTTGTCAATAAATCGAATGTTGTTCACACGAAAGCACCACCCCTCCTCGACCGATTCAATGCCCTTTTGGTTTCTTTCACGGATGCCCCCCTCGAAATGTAAAGGAATACCAATGAGGAAGCATTGCACGCATATGTACCTTGCGGATAGTGCACGTACCTGGTATGCATGTTGGCTGCGCTTGCTCTATCACGTGTTTAACCAGCTTGATCGAACGTTTTTACATGATAGCGGTAGGCAGTTTCTTCCTCGCATGGGAATGTTATTGAGCATAGCGAAGTACACACGTACAAACCCCTCGTTTTACATGATAAGCCCAATTTATAACTACCGTGATATGGATGCATATATATTTAGTGTTTATTTAGGTATAGATAGGGAGTCATTAATTCATTAGCCGGATAATATACTGTTCTTCAATTGTTCGCAATTAATCAATTTGCTTCACCCTGATGTAGCTGTGGGCAACTCCATCCGACTTCTCGCGACGTTCCTTGTTCTCCTTCTTATTCTTGGGAAGCTCCTTCACGACGGCTTCGATTCCGCTCTTTCCGTCACCTTCGTACTCAACGACGCGCTTCTTACCATCGGGTTGTTCCAGCGAGTACACTCCCCGAACATGATCACCAACGCGCTTCTCCCACTGATCCTTGTGGTCACCAGTCACTGGGTCAAAAACCCCGTACGCATACTCGTAGTTTGGCAGCTTGATTCCCTTCTTGCTGCCTTCTCCGTTACCACGCTGCTCATCGCCACGGTTCTCTGCAGCTTCTCCAGCTTCGCTTTCCACTGATCCTTCTTCCTGCGCTTCCTCTCCTCCTTCATTTTGTTCTTTTCCAGCGTTCTCTTGCTCTTCCCGCTGCTGCTGCTCCCTACGAGCTTCCTGGCGACTTGCCTGCTCGCCTCTTTGACCCTCCTGACGAGTTCTCAACCATCCTTCCTGGCGTCCAGCTTTGCCTTTTCTTCCTCCATCTTGCTCAGCTCGCTGAGCTTCTTGACGTTTTCCCTCACCTTTCTTGCTTTCCTGTTTACGCGCACCCTTGTTCTTGCCAAAGCTCTCTTGCTGTTCCTTGCGCTGACCTTTCTCGCTTCGCTTTTGCTCAGCTTGCTTGCGTTCTTCCTTCTTGTTGACCTCTTGTTTGCGGGATTCTTTCTTCTTCTCTTCGCGCTGGGCTTCAACCTTGCCCTTACTCTCACCCTTGCTTCGCTCTTGACGCTTCTTTTCCTGCTTTTCGCGAGCTTCTACTTTGTCCTTTTTCTCACCCTTCTTTCGCTCTTGACGCTTTTTGTCCCCTTCCTCGCGAGCTTCCACCTTGCTCTTTTGCTCTCCCTTCTTACGCTCTTCACGCTTCTTCTCCTGCTCGCGCTCCTCTCGCTTCTTGTCGTTTCGTTTGCTCTCCTGCTTCATTTGAGCTTCCCCACGCTTGTCTCCCTCTCGACGTTTCTGCAGCTCCGACTTCTCCTCTGCCTTACGGTGCTTCAGCTGACGTCCCCAAACCGTTATACGAGGTTTTTCCTGCTCTTCACTTTCCTCACTCTCATCGCCCGAATCTTCCTCCTCACCATCATCTCCAGCTTCCTGATCCTCGTCCTCTGCTTCCGCTTCTTCCTGCTCCTCCTCCTCCTCCTCCCCCTCCTCTTCCTCCTGCTCCTCCTCTCGTCCTCGACTTTCCGCCTGCTCCCGTTGACGTTCGCGCTCGGCCTTCTCGTCGTACCGCTCGATCTGCTGCCAGGACCATTCGCCACGTCGGGTGTCTACGGCGTTACCCTTTTCCCGATCCTGGCGTGATCCCTTGGGGGCCGCCAGTACGGCAGCCACCACCACCAGGGCTAGCACCGCTGCAACCTGTGAAATGATTTTGATTAATTTCGAATCAACTTTGTATGAAAAAAAAAGCTTTGATCCTACCTTAAGCATTGTGCTGCTTCAGTAAGTTAGATAATTACTCTGAGAACTCAAATGATCGACTGATATCATTCTTGCTGCATAACATGGTTTTTATACCGAAGCATTTTTTGCAACTTTGAAAACGCGTAGAAATCTGCAACTTGGTCTAAACTTCAAAAATCGTGTATGAACATTCCGGTAAGTGCGTTTCGGTGAACTTCTAGCGGTAGAGCGAGACCGGGTTGGCTGGCAACAGTCTAGACGGGCCGGAATTCGTACCGTCTGCTGTTTGTTCTACTAAGCTTTGGTACAGGGTTGTTCTTTGGCAGCTACACATCGGTTGATGAAATTTACCAGGGTGGAGTGCCCAGAACTTGGTAAGATTTTTAAAATTGCTCGTACAAGCAGTTTAAGGCAAGTTTTGGTCACATTATCCTATCTAAGGTAATATTATCAAATCAGACTTAAATGGTGTATCACTGTTAACAACTTCGATTGAAAACAACAACCAATGGTTGGAAGGAAACACGGCTGTGAACAGCGCAGCGCCTAAAGGAAAGTACAGTCATCCCTCATATTCGGAACAGTTTACAGATCGGCCAATGTTCAAAAAATCATAGAAAATCGTTAATTGAACTTAATGACTTGCTTTTACCTTTATTTGAAAGCTTTTCTTGCGATCTTTCGAATGCTGTATCAAACAACTTCAAATTTTAACTTTTATATCAAGTTTTTGAGAAACACTTTGACCCTTGAAATCCACAAATTCGGAACACTTTTTTCTTACGGATGTAAACAAACTTTGGTTCTCTCCAGGAGTACATATTTTTTACAAAATAATGACTTCACACACTGAAACCAATGAAACACAAACTTAGTTATGTTTATGAATGGTCTGATAACTTTTTTTGTGAAAATATCAATTAAATTCAGGTGTTCCACAATTGTGGGAGGCACAATAACATCCCACAATTATGGAACAGGCAATTTGGAGGCAGTGTTTTGCTGCTCTGAATGAAATAGTCTTGAGATGCAGTAGTTTGATTTAAAAGTACTACGTTTATTAAATAAATAACAAGAGAATGGCCTAATAAAGGTCCTAAAAATAGCAGGGTCGACAGAAAAAATGCATTTGGCATGCTTTTGACAAATTATCACAAAAGTGTTCCAATATTGTGGGTGTTCCGAATATCTGGGATGACTGTATTATTTCAGTTAAATTATAACTTAATAATTTGCTAAACATAGACCATTTATATTAAAACCTTGATGGTTTATTTTTAAATTTTCTATTTACATTCCATTCCATTCAGATCCGTTGGGACCATCCACAAACCACGTGCACTGAAACAATAAAAATGCTAAATTCCTAAATTCTAGGAATTTTGCCTCCTTTTCTTATTAAGTAATCCGAAAAACCCAATTACTAAATAAGGAAACGAGCCAAAATTCCTAGAATTTAGGAATTTGGTACTTTTTTTTATTTCAGTGTGAACACTTTTTTGAAACTCTCGAACCCCCTCCCCCCCCACATCGTGAACAATTTCCATACAAATAAAACCTTTTTTGTATGGAGCGTGGACAATCGCCAAATCCCCCCCCCCCCCCCCTAAGGTGTCCTCGTGGTTTATGGGTGGTCCCGTTACAAAATCTAGATGAAATATATTCAAATTCAATTAAGTATAACATGAACCATATAAATTTCTAAAAACAAAGTTATGAACCGAGACAATTCTTCGATCGATAGTTCTAAACTTTGCTAAGGCTTTCAAATTGTCTTTATTTTTTGTTGTCAGCACCAAACGACAAAAAGCTATAGAATACTGATTAATTAACGACATAACAAACACTTTGCGTTCTGAATATTTTAAAATAAAGACAGCTTTGTTTTTTTTATACCTTTTGAGGTCATCATTCTGTATTTCTCAAATTTTTATTGTCAACATTATCATTATTAAAGATAAAAATAGAAACTTGTGGTTTGGTTGAGCGTTTTAGCAGAAATAGCGTTTTGTCAGAATCAAAGAAGAAACTCTTCCAAGAATGAATAAGTTGTTTAAAGTCTATATAAAAATATGTTCTAATTGAAAATAAATTTAATATTCCATCTTAGCAATCCTCTACAAAACTTTCGAAGGTGTAACTTTTTTCCTTCAGTAGATTTATTCGATTCATTAAGCACCCACAAACTCTGTTCCCAACTTTGAATTAATCAGCTGTTGAAAGGTAGTCCACATTTCAGCTTGGGATAGTAACTTCACACAAGTAATGCTTAAGAGCGAGTCCACGAGCAAAGCATACCCATCTCGCATCGACCTCACCAATCTGCCTGAAATTTTCAGGGGTTGTTTGTACATACATATAAAACTAGCATCTGGCCAAAATATGAGCACTCTAGGTCAACGGGAAGTGGGGCATATCGGGACACAAAGTTTGAAGGTTCAAAAACGTCAAAAATCTTAAAAAGGCTATAACTTAGGCAAAATTCAATTTATTTTCAAAATTCAAAATGCATCTGAAAGGGCTTAAAAAATGCAACAAAATGCAGGGAGAAACATCCCAATTGGTTAAATCTAAAGGGAGTTATTGGCATTTTAGTGAAAAAATAGCATAATTTTCAAACTCAAATAAAAAAGTGTTCCATCCAGATATCAACTCGGTTCGACCTGCAGCTTGTAGGGGACATCTGGGACTACCATCTGAGCTTGAGAGCTTGAGAACGCTTTGGGTAAGGCAGATTAACATATTCAATAGACACTTTTACTTTTAGTGAATTTTTTGGTCGTAAATTTTTGCTCGGGGGACCCCTTAGATCCCATTTTCTGGTGATAATTTTATCATATTCGTGTTCCTGAGTCAATTTCACAATAGAAACATGCGTAAAAATGTTTATTTTGATCCATTTTAACCCTTTAAAAAATAAAAGTTAAAAAAAAATCTTCGATTCACATTTATTGAAAATCAAGTTCGTTTCCAAGGATACTAGATGACACCAGAAAAAAGAAGCTTTTTAAATTTTTTTTACTTTTATTTTTTAAAGGGTTAAAATGGATCAAAATAAACATTTTTACGCATGTTTCTATTGTGAAATTGTCTCAGGAACACGAATATGATAAAAATATCACCAGAAAATGGGATCTAAGGGGTCCCCCGAGCAAAAATTTACGACCAAAAAATTCACTAAAAGTAAAAGTGTCTATTTAATATGTTAAACTGCCTTACCCAAAGCGTTCTCAAGCTCTCAAGCTCAGATGGTAGTCCCAGATGTCCCCTACAAGCTGCAGGTCGAACCGAGTTGATATCTGGATGGAACACTTTTTTATTTGAGTTTGAAAATTATGCTATTTTTTCACTAAAATGCCAATAACTCCCTTTAGATTTAACCAATTGGGATGCTCTATCCTGCATTTTGTTGCATTTTTTAAGCCCTTTCAGATGCATTTTGAATTTTGAAAATAAATTGAATTTTGTTTAAGTTATAGCCTTTTTAAGATTTTTGACGTTTTTGAACCTTCAAACTTTGTGTCCCGATATGCCCCACTTCCCGTTGACCTAGAGTGCTCATATTTTGGCCAGATGCTAGTTTTATATGTATAAACAACCCCTGAAAATTTCAGGCAGATTGGTGAGGTCCAAACGACGTCCCATACAAAGGGGTATGCCCTGTTCGTGGACTCGCTCTTAAACAACGAAATAAATGAAATGAAATGAAAAGAAATTCTCTACGAAATCAGCCGGTTTCGACCATTTTTATTTTGTTGTATTTTTTTATTTGGCTCAACCTTTGTGAGGGCCTTCCCTGTGACCAAAGAAGCTATTTTGTGTCATTGGTTCACGCATACAAGTCTCCATACAATTTGGCAGATTATACAAGTTCTTACAAATAGCCACAATGAAAAAAAATCCGATTTTCAGTTTACTTTTTTTTCACAACAAATCAATTTCCCAAAATACGTTTTTTTTTATTTTTGAGAATTTATATATGTTATAGGGGACCAAAACCCGCAACTTTTGAGCTATAGAGCAGTATTGTCAAACAGTCTGCCGCCGAGTTATGATTTTTTGAAAAAAATAAATAAATTTCATGCATATTTTTTTAATTTTTTACGACCTAATGTTTTAATGTAAAATTAAATTAGCAATCGAAATGTTCTTTACAGATTTTTGATATAGGGTCCCGTTTTCAAGATATAGCCACAGAAAGTTTGGTTTCAACATAATATTAGCAATTTTTCGATTTAGCAAAGCATAGCATAGCATTGGTGTCTACCCGTAGATGCTACCCCCAAAAATTGTTCCGTGGATCACAGATAATATTGAATGATTGGCCCTTTTGAAATGTTAGTCTTGATTCAATAAATTTAAAATATTGTTTTCAAAGAGATCGAAAAAATTCACGAATATTTCATACTTTAATATTGTAAATCGGACCATAAGTCACTGAGATATTGACATTAGAAAATGGAGGGTTGTTTGGATGAGATTTAGAAAACATCAATTTTCCTGTTTCTTTTTCTTCAAGCCGCTGGCTGGATTTCAGCAACCATAGGTCCAATTTTTAATGTCTCTTATACAGTTTTATAAAATAATTTCTTAACCTTCAGAAAAAAATATTTTCAGAAATGGTCACTAATTTTCACTATTTTTAAAGATCGAAAAATTGCACATATTCTCTGTAGTCCACGGAACAATTTTTGGGGGTCCTGGTCAAAAACGAAGTAGCATCTACGGGTAGACACCAATGCTATGCTATACTAGATAGAAAAATTGCAAATATTTCGCTGAAACCAAACTTTCTATGGCTATACCATGAAAAAGGGGCCCTATGTCAAAAATCTGTGAAGTACTTTTCGATTGAAAATTCAATTTTACATTAAAAAATTAGGTCAAAAAAATATATGCATGAAATTTAGATTTTTTCCAAAAATCACTATTTTTTCAAAAAATCATGACTTGGCAGCATAATTAGTATAGGATTTTTCATAATTTTTTTTCGATTTTTCCCATACAAATTTATTCTCCGAGTACCAATGGGTAAATATTGACCGATTTGGTCATATTTGGCCCAGAGTCCTAACATAGCTCAAGGAACAATAATCAGCTTGTGGAGCGAGATTTTGAAAAAAAGTCGCATATTCTGGGCACCCTAATGTACATTGACATTTCGAGAGATAGATCGATATTGAAAATGTTGGCAACGATATTAGAACAAAACTTAACTTCATAAATTGAAAGAATTATAGCGTTTAATAGCGTTTAATTATTTGAGGGAATTCATGACCTGCCACACTCAACCCACTAGTAATACTTTTTCAAATAGCTATAACTCTCAGCCACTTTTTCCCCACCGTCAAACTTCGTAGCCACCTTTTCCTCTTCCTCTTCGCTGAACTTGCCCTGCTCCACATTCTTCACCTTCGCCTCAAAACCCTTATCATCATCGGCCTCGTACTCCACCACTCGCTGCGTACCGTCCGATTCCGCAAACTTGTACTGGCCCTTCACTTGACCCCCAACTCGCTTTTCCCACTGCTCCTTCCGATCCCCGGTCTGGGGATCCTTAACTCCATAGCTAAACTCATACCGTGGAATGGCGACCTTTTCATCCTTCTTGGGTTCCTCGTACGAATCTACCTTGAGCTTCTCCTCCGACTTGGGCGGAACCTCAGCCTTGACCGAAACGTCAGTTTTTCGGCTTTGCTGCTGCTTCTTAAGTATTTTGCTTAAAACTTCCAGTTTGTCCTCGAAGTTCTCATCAACCAGCTTCTTTTCGGGCAGGATGTGCACAGTTTTGTACCGATATTCGCTGACCTGGGAGTCCGACCGGCGAAACGAGACAACACAGTTGACGGTGATGAGGATCACCACTGCTAGAAGGTACTGCAAACAACAAAAAAGAATCTTAGAAAATTACATTCACCTCTCTTTAAATTGAATACCTTCATCTTTCTGACTAGAACTGCTAAATCTGCTGTTGATGCTCGGAAGAGTGATGGCTGATGTCTGATGATGCTGGGCAAATTTCTACAAACTTTTATACTTGCAATGTTCATTTGAGAACACTTTTGTTTGTTTCGACCAAGAACTTCTACCGCACCTATAGAACGTGTGAAATTTTGCGGTGCGTGTAACGCTCATTCAATAAAGCTCATTTAACCTATGCGTTTGGGTTAATGCAATGCCAAGTTCAGTTCATCTCTCTCTGTTTCCACGTAAAAGCTGTTTGTTGTTCAAAGAAGCAGCATGCGAGTTTGACCCATATTTTATCAGACAGACTTGAAAAGGTTATCTGTTTGAATGAAGAATTTTACATTCATCTTTCTAATTTAATGTAATTTGGATTTTTTTTTTTATGTTTCTAAGGTAATTTTTGTTTTTGTTTTTGTTTTTGTTTTTGTTTTTGTTTTTGTTTTTGTTTTTGTTTTTGTTTTTGTTTTTGTTTTTGTTTTTGTTTTTGTTTTTGTTTTTGTTTTTGTTTTTGTTTTTGTTTTTGTTTTTGTTTTTGTTTTTGTTTTTGTTTTTGTTTTTGTTTTTGTTTTTGTTTTTGTTTTTGTTTTTGTTTTTGTTTTTGTTTTTGTTTTTGTTTTTGTTTTTGTTTTTGTTTTTGTTTTTGTTTTTGTTTTTGTTTTTGTTTTTGTTTTTGTTTTTGTTTTTGTTTTTGTTTTTGTTTTTGTTTTTGTTTTTGTTTTTGTTTTTGTTTTTGTTTTTGTTTTTGTTTTTGTTTTTGTTTTTGTTTTTGTTTTTGTTTTTGTTTTTGTTTTTGTTTTTGTTTTTGTTTTTGTTTTTGTTTTTGTTTTTGTTTTTGTTTTTGTTTTTGTTTTTGTTTTTGTTTTTGTTTTTGTTTTTGTTTTTGTTTTTGTTTTTGTTTTTGTTTTTGTTTTTGTTTTTGTTTTTGTTTTTGTTTTTGTTTTTGTTTTTGTTTTTGTTTTTGTTTTTGTTTTTGTTTTTGTTTTTGTTTTTGTTTTTGTTTTTGTTTTTGTTTTTGTTTTTGTTTTTGTTTTTGTTTTTGTTTTTGTTTTTGTTTTTGTTTTTGTTTTTGTTTTTGTTTTTGTTTTTGTTTTTGTTTTTGTTTTTGTTTTTGTTTTTGTTTTTGTTTTTGTTTTTGTTTTTGTTTTTGTTTTTGTTTTTGTTTTTGTTTTTGTTTTTGTTTTTGTTTTTGTTTTTGTTTTTGTTTTTGTTTTTGTTTTTGTTTTTGTTTTTGTTTTTGTTTTTGTTTTTGTTTTTGTTTTTGTTTTTGTTTTTGTTTTTGTTTTTGTTTTTGTTTTTGTTTTTGTTTTTGTTTTTGTTTTTGTTTTTGTTTTTGTTTTTGTTTTTGTTTTTGTTTTTGTTTTTGTTTTTGTTTTTGTTTTTGTTTTTGTTTTTGTTTTTGTTTTTGTTTTTGTTTTTGTTTTTGTTTTTGTTTTTGTTTTTGTTTTTGTTTTTGTTTTTGTTTTTGTTTTTGTTTTTGTTTTTGTTTTTGTTTTTGTTTTTGTTTTTGTTTTTGTTTTTGTTTTTGTTTTTGTTTTTGTTTTTGTTTTTGTTTTTGTTTTTGTTTTTGTTTTTGTTTTTGTTTTTGTTTTTGTTTTTGTTTTTGTTTTTGTTTTTGTTTTTGTTTTTGTTTTTGTTTTTGTTTTTGTTTTTGTTTTTGTTTTTGTTTTTGTTTTTGTTTTTGTTTTTGTTTTTGTTTTTGTTTTTGTTTTTGTTTTTGTTTTTGTTTTTGTTTTTGTTTTTGTTTTTGTTTTTGTTTTTGTTTTTGTTTTTGTTTTTGTTTTTGTTTTTGTTTTTGTTTTTGTTTTTGTTTTTGTTTTTGTTTTTGTTTTTGTTTTTGTTTTTGTTTTTGTTTTTGTTTTTGTTTTTGTTTTTGTTTTTGTTTTTGTTTTTGTTTTTGTTTTTGTTTTTGTTTTTGTTTTTGTTTTTGTTTTTGTTTTTGTTTTTGTTTTTGTTTTTGTTTTTGTTTTTGTTTTTGTTTTTGTTTTTGTTTTTGTTTTTGTTTTTGTTTTTGTTTTTGTTTTTGTTTTTGTTTTTGTTTTTGTTTTTGTTTTTGTTTTTGTTTTTGTTTTTGTTTTTGTTTTTGTTTTTGTTTTTGTTTTTGTTTTTGTTTTTGTTTTTGTTTTTGTTTTTGTTTTTGTTTTTGTTTTTGTTTTTGTTTTTGTTTTTGTTTTTGTTTTTGTTTTTGTTTTTGTTTTTGTTTTTGTTTTTGTTTTTGTTTTTGTTTTTGTTTTTGTTTTTGTTTTTGTTTTTGTTTTTGTTTTTGTTTTTGTTTTTGTTTTTGTTTTTGTTTTTGTTTTTGTTTTTGTTTTTGTTTTTGTTTTTGTTTTTGTTTTTGTTTTTGTTTTTGTTTTTGTTTTTGTTTTTGTTTTTGTTTTTGTTTTTGTTTTTGTTTTTGTTTTTGTTTTTGTTTTTGTTTTTGTTTTTGTTTTTGTTTTTGTTTTTGTTTTTGTTTTAGATCTGATTTTTGTACAAACTTTGGTAAAGACGGGCATTTATACTCGAAAAAAAACTTGTTGAACAGAAATCAAAAATGTATAACATTTGTATTAACCCTCATTTCATCTTATCCAAAAAAAAATCGATGAGGGGCCTGTTTTTGTACCAAAAATAACAGAATCGAATTGTAATATTTTTAGCACATGTATCGAAAAGTTCAATTTCTCAAAGTTGCTTTGATTTAAACGCTGAATTGACTCAACTCATGGACATATTACTCAATATTCCATTCAAACGACGACTAAAACTTTTCGAAAGACAGTGCAGTAACAACTGTCATTCTAAGTCAGATTAAATGAACCTAGAATTTAAACATGTCTTCCGCTTTTCATAAATTCTACGGGATCATGCTATCTAGACGTATGTATGTCGTTTTAAGAACTGTCAACTCTAACATCAATTCTGAGTCCAAAAATGATTTTTTCTTGACATAACATGGAATAAGAGGTTGGTTCATTTTTTTTTCATTCATGTACGCCATATTACTCAATTAACCGCCGATCAGAAACTCATTCCACCATGCAAATGCGGCCGCGCCAAAGTGATGAATGTTTTAATCTAGCGTTAATTGAAGTTTATGCCCAACTGACGACGTGCCGATAACACGCTGAACAAATACGCCTACCAGCTCAGCGGGAGCGACGTTGCAGATTTTCTAATGAGTCGAACTTGTAAAACCCCCTGCCGGGTTGTTACTGATGGCAGGTATGCTGGTTGTGATAATTAAAGTCAAACCCAGTGAAGTTTCTAGTGAATACAAAGTTTAGACTCCAAGTCGGTGTCGATTGCAGTACCAACTACATTCCGAGCTGCTTTAAATTTGGTTCAGTCGAGCATTGCTGCAGTGCCACCGCTGAGGAGGCAAGACGAATCTTTGCCGAGGTGGGTTCATGATTTATGGTGCGACGATCTGTCGAAAATGGGTGGTGATGACGGTTAACACGATGGGAATTGCCACTCTTAAATCAGACTTTGAAGGGTTGGTTAGATTCAGTTAAAAGGCAGTTGTGGAATGTTTGTTGTAAGAGAGAGAAATTTAAAGTTTGAAGTACTGATGAAACACATTAAGTAAAAAGACAAAAAATATAAAGAACGAGCAATGAAACTTCACATATTTATCGAACCCACGATTCGTTCTTTCCAGACACACACAATCACATTCAATCATTAGCATAATTAGGCCCAATTTCAGGCAAAAACAAACTCAACTTGTATCGCCATAAGCTACGTACGACCAATCAATGCTGGCGGTATTCCTTTCACTTATCACCACGTGCCATCGTCGCTCGATATATCTCAAGCTCGGTTCAGTGCTAGCACGCAACGGCCCAGTCCGGGTCATTACATGCTCCAATCAACCTGATTTTGGGCCCCTTCTAGACCCATGGTAATTAGACTTGACTTCTAAGGCAGAGGACCATGCATGCAACGACTCCCGGCGGGGACAACTTGCCAACTCTAGGAGCTAGGACTTTCAAGTTAATTGAACTCTCTGCATGGAAGCCGTTTTTCAACGATTTTATTTCAGATCAGTTTAGCTTCTTGTTCACCATGTTGTAGCTGGTTGCAACTCCACCGGCCTTCGACTTCACCACGCCCTCCAAATCCGCATGTTTGTGGCCCACGTTGGTCACCTTGGCGTGGAATCCCTGCTTGTCATCCGCTTCGTACTCCACGATCCGCTGGGTTCCGTCCGACTCTTCAAACATGTACACTCCCTGCACGTGATCTCCAACCCGTTTCTCCCACTGATCCTTGTGATCACCGGTCTTGGGATCGCGCACGCCGTACGCAAACTCGTACTCCGGGTAGGAGTTGATCTCGTCCAACAACTCGGTCAGCTTCTTCTTCTTCTCGACGCCAACAGAGCGATCAACTTGTTGTACCAACTTTGCGCTAGAATCTTTATGAAGAATAGTATTTTCATAGCGTAAAATTTGTTTCTCGCCACTTATTGGGGAACTCTGTACCATTGCCAGTGCCAACGCCAAAATCAACGCAAGTTTCAACATTCTTGAACAAGTTGTGCGATCCCTTCGAGCGCTAGCAAACTGATAATAATTCTTCACCCTTAGGCAAGTGCATTTATACAACCAATTGGTTCTGACCATTCTTGGCCGAACGGCTACCAATCAATTAATGCCGAAGACCAAGTTTGAACTCGGAATGAATGAGAGCGAAACCCCGCCAGCCGCGAGGAACTTTAGTGTCCATTAGAACGATGGGAAATTGTCGGAAATGGTGAACTAGAATGGAGCGTTAACGAGTGCATTCGGCGAATGTTCTTGGTGGAATGGCTTCCAATTGCATTCTAACATAGATAATATAGAAAAAAAAAAGACTTGCTGAAGCCACTTACTCACATTGAAATGTGAATTGATTTGAGCTTTAGTTCCCTGAATACCAGAAAATCTTTCAAACAAGATGTTAAATGCAATTTTATTTTTGAAAAAAATCTATAAACCACTGAAAAGACAGAATCTCAAAGCAGGATTTCCAGATTTCCGTGGTTCTTTATGTCATGTTTATCCAACTTCACAAATTACAGCCATAAAACTGGGTTCGGTGGTGTAGTGGTTAGCGTGGTGGCCTCTCATCCCAGTAAGGCCTGGGTTCAATCCCAGACGGTTTTAAAGTTTTTAAGTTTTAAAGTTTTAAAGTTTTTAAGTTTTTAAATTTTTAAGTTTTTAAGTTTTTAAGTTTTTAAGTTTTTAAGTTTTTAAGTTTTTAAGGTTTTAAGTTTTTAAGGTTTTAAGTTTTTAAGTTTTTAAGTTTTTAAGTTTTTTTAATTTTTTAATTTTTGAGTTTTTAAGGCTATTTTCTCAAACATTTTTGAAGAAAAAATTCGTGACATCACCTAAAAAATTGACGTTTAAATCTGAAAACCAAAAATCTCATAAAAGGGACGTTTTTTTCTTTCCGTGTATTTTTTCTGTAAGCCTTTGTCTGTTTTTTTTTATGTTTTTTTTTATTGTTTTTTATTGTTTTTCTTGTTTTTTTTCTGTTTTTTTGTTTTTCTGTTTTTCTGTTTTTCTGTTTTTCTGTTTTTCTGTTTTTTCTGTTTTTCTGTTTTTCTGTTTTTCTATTTTTCTGTTTTTCTGTTTTTCTGTTTTTCTGTTTTTCTGTTTTTCTGTTTTTCTGTTTTTCTGTTTTTCTGTTTTTCTGTTTTTCTGTTTTTCTGTTTTTCTGTTTTTCTATTTTTCTGTTTTTTTTTTGTTTTTCTATTTTTCTGTTTTTCTGTTTTTCTGTTTTTCTGTTTTTCTGTTTTTCTGTTTTTCTGTTTTTCTGTTTTTCTGTTTTTCTGTTTTTCTGTTTTTCTGTTTTTCTGTTTTTCTGTTTTTCTGTTTTTCTGTTTTTCTGTTTTTCTGTTTTTCTGTTTTTCTGTTTTTCTGTTTTTCTGTTTTTCTGTTTTTCTGTTTTTCTGTTTTTCTGTTTTTCTGTTTCATAAAAGGGACGTTTTTTTCTTTCCGTGTATTTTTTCTGTAAGCCTTTGTCTGTTTTTTTTATGTTTTTTTTTTTATTGTTTTTTATTGTTTTTCAGTTTTTCTGTTTTTTCTTGTTTTTTTTCTGTTTTTTTGTTTTTCTGTTTTTCTGTTTTTCTGTTTTTCTGTTTTTCTGTTTTTCTGTTTTTCTGTTTTTCTGTTTTTCTGTTTTTCTGTTTTTCTGTTTTTCTGTTTTTCTGTTTTTCTGTTTTTCTGTTTTTCTGTTTTTCTGTTTTTCTGTTTTTCTGTTTTTCTGTTTTTCTGTCTTTCTGTTTTTCTGTTTTTCTGTTTTTTTTTCTTTTTGTCTGTTTTTTCTAGCTTCTTTTTTCTTTCAATTATTCTGTTAATGCGTTATTATTTACTTACTTTTTTCTCTTTGTCTGTTTTCTCTAATATTCTGTTTTTATATGTGTACTTAGTTTTCTGCTTAAATATTTGTCAGTGGGTTTTTTGTTGTCTGTTTTTCTGGTTTCTCACAAGGGTTTCCAGAAGCGTTTATTACTTGCCAGTCTGCCAATTAATTACTCAAATTACTGGTCCAAAATGATTAATTACATAAATTACTTAATTATTTTTCACTACAATAAAAACATTTAATTTAAATTTAAGTATTCATTTCTACGGTTCTAAACTAAATTATTTATAAATAGCTCATTCGATAGCTCTTTCAAAAATTATGCTGTTTGTTTTTTTGTACCAATCTGGATATTGTGAATTTCGCGTATAATTTTTATTGAAAATAGCTATAGGCGATCAAACGTCAAAAATGCCCCGCACTAGAGGGCGCTGAAACTTTGGGTGATGTTTACATAATATCCTACAGCGAGTTAATTGGTTTGAAATTTGGAATTGTTTTATTTTATTATAAAATTGACATTAGTATTTAATTATACCATTTTCAGGTAAAAAATAAGTTGCTCAATTGATATGAACAATAATATTTGCTTTATGGCCAATTTAACCTGGTCATAATCTGATTCGAAATTCCATTATGTTTCACGTTTCAATCAACCGTACCCTTATCAATCAATTGCAAAAGATGAAAAAATACTGTACTGCTTTACTTCAATATATGAATTTTAATATAATTAATTAATAATTTAAAATTGTTTTCAGTTTATTGCAAGCCGAATGCCATTAAAATATAGAAGTTGTTTGAAAAAAGGCCCCCTGATTTTTCGAGCCAAAAAAAAAAGCTTTGCAAATATTTGCAGCGGCTCTTCATGAAAATTGTGTGTGTGATGTGTGTCATCAAAATAACATTGAGTTTTAAAATGTTTTTCAAACATTGGTTTGACATTACTTCACATGTTTTTTTCTCAAGCAAATTAAAAAAAATCCGTTACTGAAAATACGAATAATGTGAAATGTGACATTTACATTGGATTTAATTTCTGCATCTGAATATTAGTCGATTTTGATTTCGCTGAGTTTGATTTTTAACATTGAAACATTTGTCTCAGAAATATTTGGATTTTTTTCGGGAAAATGACATAGCTCTTAATAGAGAGATATTACAGGACTGTCAATTTCTGCAGATTATGAAAAAATATAAAATACATATTTTATTTTTATGATTTTTAAATGGCTATCACTTGAAATCTTTGTTTTTATCAATGATAATTAGGTACATTTTGGTTTTAAATATTTGATCCACATAAACTTCAAATAATTTTGACTGCCTATCAGAAGGAAAAGCATAAAAAATTAATCAATTCTAATGTAGCTCCTGCAAAAAAAAACATATTTTTATAATTACTTAATAAAAATGAATAGATTTTGGGTTCACAAAACATTTTTCGCTGGGTAATATGTCATGGCGTTGCCTTTTGTTGTTAGTCATCTTCGATAAACAACATGATAAAAATACATTTTAGGAGAGTTTTAGGAGAGAACTATGGTGAATAAGGCCTTCGACATACAGAACCAGTCTTTTTTTAATCTTTGTGTATCATTCTTATTTTAAATAAATAAAATACTGTTATAATAGATTATATATAAAAAGTGAAAAGTTTCGTTGAAGAAGTACAATTTAAAAAAAGCAATTACTTTAATTACTCAAAAATTACTTTAATTACCAATTAATTACTTAAAATAACTCTGATTACCATGAATTACTAAGTAATTAAAGAACTACCTAATTACCAGCTAAAAATCAAAGTAATTATTAATTACTTGCCAGTCTGAGGCTTTCCTGGAAACCCTTGGTTTCTCATTTTTCTTAAATTTTGTTTTTCTGTTTTTGAGTTTTTTATAAATGTTTTTGTATTGTATGTTTTTCCTGTTTTCTGGTTTCTTTATTATTTTTTATTTTGTATTTAGTTTTTTATGTGTTTTTGTTAATTTTTTGTTATTTTTCTGCTTTTCTGTTTTTATTTATTTCTGTTTATTTATGGTTTTGTGTCTTCTGATTCTTTAGTTTCTGTGTTTTTAGATTTTTTTATTGTAAATGATTTCAGATCTCATGTTTAATTTTAGTTTCTTACATATCATTATTTTTTTGTCTTATGTTTGAACTTGATGCCTTCAAGAAAAAGTGGTTCTACCAGCAAAACACATGTCGAACATCAAGTTCACCAAGCCTAATTTCTCCTCCACTCAAACCAGCTAATCAACCATGACTAGCACACCGACTTTGCGCCCCCGTTCTACGCTGTTCAGAACAAGTCCCACTTAATTTGCCTACTCGGTCCGTGCAAGTCCTTTCAGATCTAGGCCAACAACAGGTGCCCACCGCGGCTGCTCTCATTCTTCAGTCGTTGGAGTCGCTTCTTCAGTTGATTGGCTCAGTCCAACTGAACAAGGAAGCCGGCGCACGCGCGGATCAATCGTGTAATAATGATGGCTATAAAAAGTTTGCGCAACCGTTGGAAGGGTATCAGTATCGATTGGTTTGCTGTGTTGTCTGTTTCGTTGCTTTCCGGAATTGATTTGAGCGAGTTTGGGAGGGTGCGTCATTGAAACGGTTGGTGAAAGGGAAACCCCGAAAAAGATCGACATGTTTAAGGTATTAGCGCGATCTTGTTTTGGGGGAAATTTGATTACTCATTGTGAATTTCTTTCCAGCTTACATTGATGGTAGCAGTTTTAGTGCTGTTGAGTTCGGTGGAGGCTCAGCGTAGGAGGAACACCACGTTACCATCAACTACAACGACCTCCGAGCTGACAACGATCGCCGATGTCACCAAACCCGCCCCGGAGGCCTCAACAGCACCCTCTACCATTCTGAAGTTCGTGGACGCCCTGCGTCAAGCCCTCGAACGCAGACGTTCCGAACGTCAACAGCGCATCGAGGAACGTCGCGCCAACGCCCTGAAGGACCTCGGCAACCTCAGCGATCGTCAGCGGGAGTACGAACTGCAACGTGCGGAACGTAAACAAACCCTCGAAGAAGAGCGCGTGGCACGCCGCCGTGAAATGGACGCCCGCCGAGCCGGTCGACTGCCCTCCCGGGAGCTGGACCGCGTCAACCGGCTGCGTCAGTTGAGACTCCTAGCGGAGGCCGTCACCAACGAAGTCAGTCCGGACGAGAACGAAGTGGACGGAAGCATCAAGTCCGGCGATGTCGTTCGACGCATCGTGCTGATTGAGGAAGCCAACGGTAACGTGCGGCTCGTTGATCTTGACTCCGACGAAGGTCGCAAGCTGCTGTCGCGGGTGATGGCAGCCGAAGAGAGTAGCGGGGCTGAAGAGTTGAAGCCGGCAGATGACCAGCAGGAAGCAGCGAACAAGCTCAAGCTGAAGCTGGGACAGTTGTAAACATTAGTGCGTAAAAGAGTTTTGTAGAGCAATTATCTAGTAGTAATTTATTGAGCTGAACTTAGGAAAGGTTGTACATATACGAATAAATTATTTAAATTAGCACAGAGTTTTCGGAGGTTGGCACCGGATGACACCACTAATTCATCTCCATAAAAAAAGGTGGTCGCGATGACCTTGGCACGTTGTTATGCAAATTTGCTGACACGATTTCGAGGCGGAATTGGGCGCCGAAGATGACTCTTTGAGCTATTTAAAGCTAATTAAACACTGAGTCGTGAGCCAGCAGTAAACGATGTTATGAGTTCATGAACTGACATACTGTTTGTTTGATTTTATTTTGCTTGTTCATTTGCTTTATAAGTTGTACCAATCAACTGTTCAAATAATTACAATAAATAGCGATCAATTCTAGAGTAACGTTTCATGGAAAACTAATGGCACTTTGCACTTTAGAAAAAAATCTGTAGCATTCACTTCAGCAATTTGCAATACGGACAAAATAATTATGAACAATTTACATTTTTTTTCTTTGGTAAATGAAAAAATACTTACAAATAAAAAATGCTAAAAATATCGTTGTTTGAAGTCCCAGATAGTTGCTTTCCTTAAAATTTTCATTTCTTTTCTGTTTTTGAAAATTAATTTCATGTCATACATCGTTTATGATATTAAGCTATTTATCAAATTTTCTTGTGATGTATCCATTTTATTATAAAATAATTATTTCAAAATTGGCTTGGAAATGAGTAATGATACCAGTATAACCGAAAACAGCCATAAATGACAAAATCGCGATTCGCTAAATTTTCACAAATCAACTCTTCATTGTATTTTTTATTTGGATGAATCTTTGTTCATCGTTTCTTTACGTATAAATAATCCATTTTGCATTATTGGTTTCTTCATACCGGAACCCGTGATGTTGGGGTAAGCGTGTTGCCTCTCACACAGTCGGCCTGGGTTCGATCCCAGAAGGTCCCGGTGGCATTTTTTGAGACGAGATTTGTTTGATCACGCCTTCCGTCGGACGGGAAGTAAATGTTTGCCCCGGACTACCCTAAAAAAAAGTTAGGTCGTTAGCTCAGTCCAGGTGTAGGAGTCGTCTCCCTGGGGCGTCATCCATAAAGTACGTACGCTCTTAGGGGAGGAGGAGGGAGGAAATGTACACAATTAAATTAAATTATTTAGAAGCATCACATTATAAATTATGATATAGTCATTTTTTTTTATTCAGCTGGAACTTCAATATTTTGGGGGAGGTCGTTGCAGCCACGTAACGGTTGTAGGCTGTTGTTGTTGCCGGAACGCTTGAGCTGCTGGGCTGGGAACCGCGGTCGGATGTCGAGCGAGCGTTGCTGGACTTCCGCGCGGGCAGGCGTCTTCCCTCGTTGACGAATCGGCAAGCCCCGGAGTCCACCGATTTGGGCTCGCCGAGAGGGGAACCTCCTTGACGATAATGGCGCGTTCCGCGCCAGAGGTCGTTGGTCTTTGACGTTGAGATGCAGGCAAAGGCTCCTCCGCACTTATAGGCCTGGACCGACCGATATCCGTGCGCCGTTGAGGTCCAGCGGACCGTTGACTTCCGCCGAGGCACTTCCACTTCCGGAATGCAGGACGTGTCCAGTACAAATTGGCGGTACTGGCACTAGCGGACACTCAACCGACTACACGGACGCCTGTCAAGCAAAAGAGCTCGATCCTTCGGATCGGCGAGCCAGGTAGACTTCTCCCTCCTATTTTCCCTGGAGGGAAAAACCACCATTTTCCATCCCACCCATTGTTTGCCGTCTCGACGCGACGCCGTCAAGAACGGTCTTGTTCGCAGCGGTACGAAAATCCCTTTCGCTGCTTTGTAAGGTGTGATGTTATATGTTGGGAAATTAAATTAAAAAGTGAAGGTTCGTTCAAGAATTGTAACCAACGGTTACAATGTTGTAAATCCCGGAAAAACGAATTTTTCATCAAAAAATATTTGGAAAACGCAGCCATTTCCTATAATTAAACACATTGAAAAAAAAAAAAATACGGTACACATGAAAAAAAACAGCGTAAAGATTGAAAATGTTACATTACCTCTTATATGATGTGATACCTTAATTCGTTTGTAAAAGTTGCAGAACACTGAAATACTGATAAATTTACACATTTTTACAGGTAAATTTACACATTTTTTCTGATATAAAAGATGTATCCATTCCCAGATGTTTTATAAATATTACCATGATATTTTCGATATCTTTTTTGAGCAATTTCGTTTATTCCACCTTAACTTAAATAAAATTTCATAGAAACGAGGCAATTTTCTGTAAACTTATTTTAAACCTTCCTAAACTGAACTTTTTTTTAAATTGTGAACTGTAAAAATGGGCACTTCCCGAATTTGCATCAAACATAACAGAAAAAAAAGTTGAATTTTGAAATGATGAAATTTGGTTTGTTAAAAATTACCTCTTTTTGAGTAATTTTACGCAAACAATGTGAAAACGGGTCTCCTACGAAAGGCCGAATCCCGAAAGGCCGAAATTCAAAAGGCCGAATTACTCGAAAGGCAGAATTCTCATAAGGCCGAATCCCAAAAGGCCGAATCTCATAAGGCAAACCGCGCCCAAAAAGGCGGAAACGCATTACAAACCCTTTTTGGGCGCGGTTTGCTGTTATTATTTTTATAAACCATAGTTATGTAATAAACATTGGTTTCGAAATAAAGAAGGCATAACTTTCTAGCATTGCTGCTAACTAAATTTTAAAAGTTTCAATTTATTTGCCGCAAAAAATTAATTGTAATTATTTGAATTCATTTAAGTACTTGGTGACGAATGATCAAATTTCGGTTATCGTCACCATGATTCAATAAACAACAAGATTGAAACACTTTTGAAATGCTTTAATTCATTTTACTCTACTCACTGTTATGTATGGTAACAATATGATCGGTAAAGATAAAAAGAATGTACTCATTATGTACTAATTTCGCTTAAAATTATAAAAAAGAACACAGTTCATAAGTTTACTGTATCTATGAATATCATAATCAATAAAAATCGTGAAAATATGAACAAAATCCTGAATGCCATAATCATTCTGCCTTTCGAGACATTCGGCCTTTTGAGACGTTCTGCCTTCTGGGCAAAAGACAAAATTCGGCCTTTTGAATTTCGGCCTTCCGAGATTCTGCCTTTTGAGTTTCAGCCTTTTGATATTTTTTTTTACTGTGTGTGCATTGCTTAAATGTAGTAACATCTCAAGTTATTCTAATTTAAAGCTAGGTTTTATTAAGTCATAAATATTTTTATAAAACTTAAATCAGATCTTATATGATTTTTATAAAAATAAGAGTCGTTACTTTTTGTTAAGACACACAGTAAAAAAATGTGCAAATTAGAAAGATGAAATTTTGGAAGGTTCAATATTACCCCTTTTATGATATAGTTTTAAATCAATTGAGACTGAAAAAGAGACATTAATCCTGAAAAATGGTAAAATTACACGTTTTAACATGTAAAATTACACATTTTTCCTGGTATAAAAGATGTACTCCGTCCCAGATGTAATATTATCGTGTTTGTTTTTACTGTGTTTGAATTAAATAGTTGATATGAACTACTCTAAAATCGAAGAAAATATAAATAATATTCGAGTTTTAGCTAAAACTAAGTTATCACAGAACCACAGTGCATCTTCCAAACCCATGCAGAGTTTGAGTAAGAAGTGGGTTGGTGGGTGGTAAAAATGCTTTCCTTCGATCTGCTGCTCACGTGCTGCACCCAATATCAGCTGGCTGGCTGCGGTAGATGGGGACTGCCTGACTGGAAGAAAAGAGAGAAGGTTTAAGTCCCTCACCCAAGGAGCCGTTTAATGTTGTTGATGGTAATGGAGCGAGTCGACCACATCGGGGGATCGTTCAGCACAATGGGGTCAAAGACAATCTTATGGGAAATTGGACGAGCTTTTCGGTAAAAATATTTACGAGACTGAAAAATAAAGTCTGTCACATAGAAATTGCAAAAAACCATCAAAAAATCTATTTTTTCAACATTTTAATTTTTAAAACCACTGTAACTTTACAAGGATTGGACTTAAGACAGTAGTCAATATGGAGACTTTTATGTAAAATTGTCTGGAGAATCGATTTCCGCTATCGGTTTGTGAAAATTTTTACGTTTAGAGCACTTTTCAAAAAAACAGTTTTAAGTAAATGATTTTTGTATTTTTTTTAGGTGAGTTGCTCCATCCTAAATTTTTCTTGAGTCTTATTGTAACATTTTAGGCTATCTTCACAAAAACTTTGAACGAAAAAAAATCGTGGGCTCCACCTCAAATTTGACTTTTAAACTTAAAAATCGAAAAATCTCATAAAAGTAGAGTGTTTTTTTCTTTCAGTGTATTTTTTCGGAAAGCCCGTCAAATTTCCTACAAGTTTGTCATTGACCACTTTTTGATACGATGCAACGGCTTCGAGATACAGAAATTTTTAAATTCCGAATTACAAAAATATTTAAAATACTTACGCCCTTCTCAAATGTCATTATCGAGTGGAACTGGCTCCATATACACAAAAATGGCTTATATAAGCGTAGAATAACATGTCTACAAAGTTTCATTGAAATCGGAGAGGGTCGAGAAAAAAGTACCTGAAAAATTCCTGTTTTGGGCTGGAATTGCTCTAGAGCGAATAATTTGATTGATACCAATTTGGGGGCTGTCCATAGAAAAGTGCAATGCAAATTTCCAAAAATCTGTATCTAGATAGATCACCCCGTGGCGCGGTGGTTAGCGGCTTCGGCTGCCGATCCTTCATGTGTGCTAAGGGGCCCGGGTTCGATTCCCGCCCATCTCCTCTGGGTGTTCTGTGTTTGTCCCGTTTAGTTAGTAAATTCAGTCTGAAAAGACGGTGTGAAAAAAAATCCAAAAATCTATATCTAGAAAAGGTTTTTTTTCGATATTTTATCTTCGGAAAAATTGTATGAATTGCCACTAACTTAATCAATTTTGTACAACCAAAAATCGATTTTGACAACATTTACTCCCATGATCGCATAAATGTCCCTTATGCAAAAACGGCAAGCTGAAAAAAACAAAAGGCTTTCTGGAAGAAAAAAAAACTGGATTTCCTCCAGATTTCTAAAACAAAGTTCTGAATACTTTTTGTTTTTTTTCTGAAAGAGGATTTAAACGCATACGGGACATTTTTGTGGACATGGGGAAGCTTACCCTTTACAATTAAAAAAAAATGTTTTTGTGGACAAAAAGTACAATTTTTTAAGTAATTGCTAATTGTGAGCTTATAAGAATAAGGCGTCATCCATAAAGTATGTCACGCTCTAGGGGGGGAGGGTGGGGGGTTGTTCTGAGCAAGTGGGACATTGCATGTTATGAGTATAAGAAAAGCGTGACAAAGGGAGTGAGGGGGGGTAAATTTTTGCCGATTTTAGCGTGACGTACTTTATGGATGAAGCCTAAGGTGAAATTTGGAAAGTTTCGGAAATTTCCCCACAAAAGCTCTCAAAAATTTAGAAAAAATCAAATAAAGAGTATTTACTTTATATTTTTTAAATTGAATTCATTGCACACTTTGCACCAAATTCTCCACCCTTGCAAATAATATCTACACACCAAATATTTGCACACTTGAAATCCTACCCCTTCTCCTCCCCGCTCGCCTATAGTGGTGCGTGTCTCGACTGAGCTTTGATGCTTTCGACCACTTTAAAACAGTTTCAAACTAGGGTGTGTGTCTTAGATAGTTTTTTTTCTGCAGTAGTTTGAGGTGTGCACTTTTGTATAGAGCTTTCCTCAACTTGCACGATTGTCTAAAAATCGCTGCAATCTGCAATAACATTCCAGAGTTAAAGCCAATTTAACAAATTCGAGGGCTGTCTTTAGAAAAGTGCTATGCAAATTTTCCAAAATCTGTGCCTAGAGAACAGATTTTCTGATAGATTTGGTTTCTTCGGCAATGTTGAATGTTTATTAGGACTAATTGTAAAAAGATGAACACGACAAAAAATTGCCATTTTATATTGGATTTTTGAGCAGCAAAACTCGATTTTGCAGACATTACTTCCTACGAATATCCCTTTTTTAATATTTTTTTGTGGACATAAAGTGCTAATTTTTGAGCCATTGCTTATTATAGACTTATTTGAAATATTGATTTTTGGAAAGTTTCGATACTTCCACTCTCCACAAAAACTTTTAAAAACCTAGATTTTTTTTAAGTGTACTTTTGTGATTTTTTAAAGAATCAAATGCACCTATTTAGAGTTAAAGCCATTTTAAGGATAAATTTTTCTGAAAAATGGTCTATTTTTTTTTTTTAATTAGTGTCCATCCTCGTCCACCTAAAAAAAATATTTCAAGTTCTGAGAAAATTCTCTACAAAATTTATAGGACATTGCAGGGAATTAAAATTTTCATTCGGCTTCAATTCAATCTTTGATATCTTGGGAATAATAAGTTCAATTTGTAATGTTAAAAAGTGTAACAAGAGTGAAAACTTTTGAAAAAAAATCATGATTTACGTTTTAAAAGGGATAGAAATGTCACGTTTTTTATCTTTTGAGCCACCACATTAAAAATCTTCCAGACTTTAGCTTAAATTTTGAAGTTACTTAAATAAATATTTTTAAGGTCGTAAATGCAGTCATTTGAGCTTAAAGCAATGATGGTTCTGAAACAAGGACAAGAAATAGTAAATTGAAGTGAATATGTACCACGATATGAAAAACGCTTTTACAAACATTTTGTTCAAAACCATTTCTTGGTTGATTCATTCTGAATCACGATTTCTGTGTGTGTGTGTTTTTTTTTTCTTAAAAAATACATGACTGACTAATTGACGCCGGAGAAATTAAACTTTGCACAGTATTAAGGTCGTAGAAGGTATCTTCCACATTTGGGGTAATGACTGTCAATGATGGTTCTGAATTCAGGGTCCAGAAATAGTAAATTGAAATGAAAAAATAATCACTATATGGGTCATTCCATCTCAACTGTGCACGAAAAAGTGCAAATTTGAAAATTACCCTCTCCGATCTTGCTCAAATTTGGCAGGGTTGTTGATACTATCAAAACATGCAAGAATCCCGAATTTCGTCCAAATCGGACCACCCCCTCCATTTTGGTACCTCCCCAAAAAGTCGACTTTTTTGCGATTTTTGAGCGAAGCCCCTATTTTCAAAAGGCGTTAGCTCAGGAACCACAACTCATAGAAGGTCGGTCTTATACTCAATTTTGAAGGAAATTGGACGTAGAACCCATTTCCGTGATCAAAATTTCGATTAATTTATTTTTTCTACCTGTATTGCGCAATTGAAAACTTTAAACGGCCGTATCTCAAAACACCCCAACTTATTTTTTTGATTTGACCACACCATCGTATTCCCCGGCCGATTTTACATAAGAATCACTTATCGACAGAAATGAATATGTTTCGTTCCAGAGACATCGAATTTTAAAGTTTTGAGTTTTTGAGATTACCTACATTAGCTTCATTCGCCGCATCTGCTGGAAGCTCACAGGCGGGCTGATCAATAACTGCTACCTGGTCATTTATTGAAATAATAATTCATCATAAATAATCTTTATCAAATTGAGCAAAAATTAATTGTATAACACTGTAGGAAACTTGAGTTTAATCGCGAATGTTTATCTGCTCAAAAAAAAAAATAAGTGAATTTCTGTGCTAACCCACAGGACAGAACAATAATGACACACGGTAAAGAGCAGAATTGGATTACGACGGAGCGAGCAGGAAAATGCAATTGATGTTGTAAGTAACACTGAACGATAAGTGCACGATACATTATTGAGTAAAAAATATGAATTAAGGGAGGACAGCAACTTACGGACCCAATCCTGCAAAAATCTGATTGTTAAAATAGTCAAACTTTGTTGTAAATTATTTTATAGACAGTAATTTAGGGGATGATTCAAAAATTATATCGATAGTTCCCGTAGATTTGAAAATACCAAAATGTGTGTAACCAAAATCTGGGTGCAAAAGCTCTGATTTATGTGCACCGTTAAAATGAATAAAATTGGTGATACGTTGTATTCTAGTGAAGGACGATCACAAGGAGTAGGAAAAGGATTTCTGGAAAGTATAAAACTGAAAAATGTTAGAAAATTACAAAGTTTGATCTGCTGCGAAGTCCAGAGCAACATTTGAAAGGGGCGGTACGACATTGCTCTTACGGCCTTTCGTCCCATTTAAACGCGTGTAATGAAATGCCGTAAGAGCAATGTCGTACCGCCCCTTTCAAATGTTGCTCCAGAAGTGGCTAATTCCCCAAATTTAGTTGCGATGATTTCGACACCGTCCGAACAACAATGTTTATTCTCTTCTATCATTCTTGGATTCTTGGAACAGAATACGGCTGCTGTCCACACGTATAAGGATTTTTAATCATATGTACCTTGACCAAAACCATCTTTCAATCAAATGGAGCTGGCTCACAATATAAAAATCGATTTAATATGATCAAACTTTTAAACCATAAATCAGGTTTTGCTAAATAGCACTATTTTGCTACCGCCCATGACAAAGGCCCTAGTCATGGCCTCGGGGTACTCCACGTAAAAAACGGTGCATTCAAAATAACCTATTAAATATTCCTTTCACAAAAATAGATTAATCAAGGTATTAGCTATTTGAATAAATATTTGCGTAAAATTATAAAAATAAAAATTAAATTAATCATCTCCCATACCACCAGGTAGCAATTATTGATCAGCCCGCCTGTGAGCTTTGAGCAGATGCGGCGAATGAAGCTGATTTAGGTAATCTCAAAAACTCAAAACTTTAAAATTCGATATCTCTGGAACGAAACATATTCATTTCTGTCGATAAGTGATTCTTATGTAAAATCGGCCGGGGAATACGATGGTGTGGTCAAATCAAAAAAATAAGTTGGGGTGTTTTGAGATACGGCCGTTTAAAGTTTTCAATTGCGCAATACAGGTAGAAAAAATAAATTAATCAAAATGTTGATCACGGAAATGGATTCTACGTCCAATTTCCTTCAAAATTGAGTCTAAGACCGACCTTCTATGAGTTGTGGTTCCTGAGCTAACGCCTTTTGAAAATAGGGGTTTCGCTCAAAAATCGCCAAAAAGTCGACTTTTTGGGGAGGTACCAAAATGGAGGGGGTGGTCCGATTTGGACGAAATTCGGGATTCTTGCATGTTTTGATAGTATCAACAGCCCTGCCACATTTGAGCAGGATCGGAGATGGTAATTTTCAAATGCTGTTCCGCTTCAGATGGAATGACCCGTAAAATGCTTCTACAAAACAAAACAAAGAAAAACAACACAACGAAAACATTCTGAATCAAGATTTGAATTGTTTTTCTAAACAAACATGGCTGCCAAATGGCCGATCAGGAATGATGCCTTTCAGAGCCTTAAATTAGGAAGGACCCCAAAAGGATCGAATGAGACCAAATGGTCAAAAAAAAGCTCGCGGGGGAAGGGGAAGAAATATTGGCAGATTTTAGTGCAAAGTTTCTTATGACTTACCCCCTTGAATATTAACAAAGTAAGATAGTTTATTCTTAAATTCAAAAACCTACAACAAAACTCACATTTTTTTTCCAACATCGCCTTGCATTAAATCCTACTCATTGTTTGAATTTCAATTCAACAAAAACCGCTGAAATTGAGCTTTTTCTAAAACCAACGTCTCAATACCAAAGAAGGGAAATCGTGACAGCACCTTTCATGAGGTGCATTCAAACGCACAATAAGCCCCAACTACTTCACCACAATGTCGAGGGTCAATTTTTTCGGTACTACAATGAGCTTTAACGCCACCACCACCGGTAGCGCCATGGTACCCCCCCTAATTTAAGGTGAATCACTGTCCAAACAAACAATCCAAATCGTGATCCACTTAATCCAATCGGAAAGCCACGCAGGTACTGGGCAATGATCCATCGCTCACATGAATAATAAAAGGCAAGTGAAGTGCATAAGGGTTTACGATGAAAACGCATGGGGTGAGGTTGTAATTTTGGTTTATTCACTTTTCTGTAAAACTCAGAGTTGAGATTTTTTATAAGATCCAAATTGCACATGTTTGCCCTGCTACTCGATTTAGTAACTCATCAACCGCTACCAGGTTGGCCCAGTAACCAGCAGCACGTGCTCCACGACGTCGTACTCCGGCTGATGGCTTCCCTCTTACTGGGTCATTGTCAGCGGCGGCGGCGTCTTGTTGTTCAAAACCAGATCGATTTGTTTGCGAAGATTACCAAACTCTTTTACTACCTTAGGAGATTTGCCGCTTAATGCGACTCTATCGGGCGCATCATCTTTCAAACGAATAAAAAAGCGATGACCTTTGGGCTGTGGTGGTCCAAACACGCACATACAAGAGAAGGTCTTTGAAAAACTTATACGACAGGTTCTCTTTTGTTGATCGGTTTGATGAATAGATTCAAATCTTTTCAGATGGTTTCAATGACCTGCTGGCTGGGAGTGGCTTGGATCAATGAAGGTATTGAATAGATTGAACATGTTTTCATGGATCATTTTGTGTTGAGCGTGCATGGTGAATCGATTGTTTGTCTAAACATTGCAAAAATAAATCAAGTACTGCTTAAATAGTTTTGCAATAAAATATCAAAGAAACTTGAGCGCTTGTTTTTAAAGAAAAACCATTCAGTCCTGTCTAAATACTTTAGAAAAAATTCAAGCTGCCCGTGATTTTGAGGACCCCAAATTTAATGCTTCTTCTCAAATTGAGCATGTGCAGTTGCTTTGCAAAAAAGCTAGTGTAATTCAAAAGAAATTTTAGGCGTTTTTTTTCAAACAGGTGACTTAGGTATACTTTAATGTCACATAAAATGATGCAACACCATCTTCGCTCATCACAATCAATTTCACTTCAGATCGTTAAACTTTCCTTCCCAAAGTTTCCGCAAGTACTTCCAGGGTTATTAATTATTTTGCACAAAACCCCCAAACTATCTCACCATTTCTCATATTTTCCGCCAAATTACTCTCAAAGACCGAGACTTTCGCCCGTTTGGCGTCATTTGAAACTTCACTGCCGATCAACCCCCAGAGATGGGCCCGTTGAAGCCTCATTGCAAGTCTAATGATTCGGCGACTAAAAAAAGTCAATTATTTAGCGTTCATGGCATTCACAACGGGGCTGTTTTTGGTGTTGCCGCCGACACAAACCGTTTGCGTTTTCGACAGATCCAGCGACAACTTGTTCAGCGAGTGTACACGGTTTGAGATAGAAAAAAATAACCCGCAGAATTTATGAATTAAAAATGAAGTACAAGTGTCCAACGGTGGCGAGACCTCCCCAGGAGGGTGCGCAATCAAATTTTCGCACACTTTTGCAAAAAAATAAATGATTCTTTAAAGGTCCGCAAATGCGATTTCCAACCCTCTTCAACTGACCTTCCTTCTTGGTGGCCGGTAACGTCGTCAGGTATGGGCACAGGTTGCCAAACGACTTAGCTATTTTGGCTTTATTGAAGGGTTTGAAATACATTTTTGCAGAGACTGACCGAGGTGCGTGTGAGAATTTTCCTGGGCCTGAAAAATGAAGTGGCGTTTCTGGCAAATGGGGGGAAAATTGATCGACATTCTTCGGAAATTGACGTTTTGTGAACGGAGAGAAATGATTTTATCATTTTATCATTTTATCATTTTATCATTTTATCATTTTATCATTTTATCATTTTATCATTTTATCATTTTATCATTTTATCATTTTATCATTTTATCATTTTATCATTTTATCATTTTATCATTTTATCATTTTATCATTTTATCATTTTATCATTTTATCATTTTATCATTTTATCATTTTATCATTTTATCATTTTATCATTTTATCATTTTATCATTTTATCATTTTATCATTTTATCATTTTATCATTTTATCATTTTATCATTTTATCATTTTATCATTTTATCATTTTATCATTTTATCATTTTATCATTTTATCATTTTATCATTTTATCATTTTATCATTTTATCATTTTATCATTTTATCATTTTATCATTTTATCATTTTATCATTTTATCATTTTATCATTTTATCATTTTATCATTTTATCAATTTATCATTTTATCATTTTATCATTTTATCATTTTATCATTTATCATTTTATCATTTTATCATTTTATCATTTTATCATTTTATCATTTTATCATTTTATCATTTTATCATTTTATCATTTTATCATTTTATCATTTTATCATTTTATCATTTTATCATTTTATCATTTTATCATTTTATCATTTTATCATTTTATCATTTTATCATTTTATCATTTTATCATTTTATCATTTTATCATTTTATCATTTTATCATTTTATCATTTTATCATTTTATCATTTTATCATTTTATCATTTTATCATTTTATCATTTTATCATTTTATCATTTTATCATTTTATCATTTTATCATTTTATCATTTTATCATTTTATCATTTTATCATTTTATCATTTTATCATTTTATCATTTTATCATTTTATCATTTTATCATTTTATCATTTTATCATTTTATCATTCCCTTCAGTGCTCAACCATCTCAATTACAAATATACGTTCACCTCAATTTCCGAAAAGGAACACCCCAAGGCATTTGACAAATGGTGGTCGCTGTTTTGCGGTAGCTCAGAATTCTGACATGCAACATGTACCTACTCCAAACATAAACCCTTCTATCATACATCAAAAGTCCAAAAAAAGAGAGCAATACCTCACTTGTGAATGCGTACCGCCGTGCCGCCGGCCAATCAATCAATCAATCGGTTATTCTTGATAATAATGTACTCGCGGCTGTAAAACCAAACTGCAGTCAGCTGATTGAAATTTATTTCGCGGTGCCCAACGCGACACGATTAACCGCTCACACACACTTGGGGCTGCCACCTACCGGCTACCTGTGTCCGAGTTTGTCTGGGCTGTTGAAGGTGTAGTTCATACAAAATATCTTACAGTTACTGCAAAGTGATGTAACTTTATCAATTTTGTTTGAATTTAAACTGATGTGGAATTATATTGTTATTTGTTATTTGTTATTTGTTATTTGTTATTTGTTATTTGTTATTTGTTATTTGTTATTTGTTATTTGTTATTTGTTATTTGTTATTTGTTATTTGTTATTTGTTATTTGTTATTTGTTATTTGTTATTTGTTATTTGTTATTTGTTATTTGTTATTTGTTATTTGTTATTTGTTATTTGTTATTTGTTATTTGTTATTTGTTATTTGTTATTTGTTATTTGTTATTTGTTATTTGTTATTTGTTATTTGTTATTTGTTATTTGTTATTTGTTATTTGTTATTTGTTATTTGTTATTTGTTATTTGTTATTTGTTATTTGTTATTTGTTATTTGTTATTTGTTATTTGTTATTTGTTATTTGTTATTTGTTATTTGTTATTTGTTATTTGTTATTTGTTATTTGTTATTTGTTATTTGTTATTTGTTATTTGTTATTTGTTATTTGTTATTTGTTATTTGTTATTTGTTATTTGTTATTTGTTATTTGTTATTTGTTATTTGTTATTTGTTATTTGTTATTTGTTATTTGTTATTTGTTATTTGTTATTTGTTATTTGTTATTTGTTATTTGTTATTTGTTATTTGTTATTTGTTATTTGTTATTTGTTATTTGTTATTTGTTATTTGTTATTTGTTATTTGTTATTTGTTATTTGTTATTTGTTATTTGTTATTTGTTATTTGTTATTTGTTATTTGTTATTTGTTATTTGTTATTTGTTATTTGTTATTTGTTATTTGTTATTTGTTATTTGTTATTTGTTATTTGTTATTTGTTATTTGTTATTTGTTATTTGTTATTTGTTATTTGTTATTTGTTATTTGTTATTTGTTATTTGTTATTTGTTATTTGTTATTTGTTATTTGTTATTTGTTATTTGTTATTTGTTATTTGTTATTTGTTATTTGTTATTTGTTATTTGTTATTTGTTATTTGTTATTTGTTATTTGTTATTTGTTATTTGTTATTTGTTATTTGTTATTTGTTATTTGTTATTTGTTATTTGTTATTTGTTATTTGTTATTTGTTATTTGTTATTTGTTATTTGTTATTTGTTATTTGTTATTTGTTATTTGTTATTTGTTATTTGTTATTTGTTATTTGTTATTTGTTATTTGTTATTTGTTATTTGTTATTTGTTATTTGTTATTTGTTATTGTTATTTGTTATTTGTTATTTGTTATTTGTTATTTGTTATTTGTTATTTGTTATTTGTTATTTGTTATTTGTTATTTGTTATTTGTTATTTGTTATTTGTTATTTGTTATTTGTTATTTGTTATTTGTTATTTGTTATTTGTTATTTGTTATTTGTTATTTGTTATTTGTTATTTGTTATTTGTTATTTGTTATTTGTTATTTGTTATTTGTTATTTGTTATTTGTTATTTGTTATTTGTTATTTGTTATTTGTTATTTGTTATTTGTTATTTGTTATTTGTTATTTGTTATTTGTTATTTGTTATTTGTTATTTGTTATTTGTTATTTGTTATTTGTTATTTGTTATTTGTTATTTGTTATTTGTTATTTGTTATTTGTTATTTGTTATTTGTTATTTGTTATTTGTTATTTGTTATTTGTTATTTGTTATTTGTTATTTGTTATTTGTTATTTGTTATTTGTTATTTGTTATTTGTTATTTGTTATTTGTTATTTGTTATTTGTTATTTGTTATTTGTTATTTGTTATTTGTTATTTGTTATTTGTTATTTGTTATTTGTTATTTGTTATTTGTTATTTGTTATTTGTTATTTGTTATTTGTTATTTGTTATTTGTTATTTGTTATTTGTTATTTGTTATTTGTTATTTGTTATTTGTTATTTGTTATTTGTTATTTGTTATTTGTTATTTGTTATTTGTTATTTGTTATTTGTTATTTGTTATTTGTTATTTGTTATTTGTTATTTGTTATTTGTTATTTGTTATTTGTTATTTGTTATTTGTTATTTGTTATTTGTTATTTGTTATTTGTTATTTGTTATTTGTTATTTGTTATTTGTTATTTGTTATTTGTTATTTGTTATTTGTTATTTGTTATTTGTTATTTGTTATTTGTTATTTGTTATTTGTTATTTGTTATTTGTTATTTGTTATTTGTTATTTGTTATTTGTTATTTGTTATTTGTTATTTGTTATTTGTTATTTGTTATTTGTTATTTGTTATTTGTTATTTGTTATTTGTTATTTGTTATTTGTTATTTGTTATTTGTTATTTGTTATTTGTTATTTGTTATTTGTTATTTGTTATTTGTTATTTGTTATTTGTTATTTGTTATTTGTTATTTGTTATTTGTTATTTGTTATTTGTTATTTGTTATTTGTTATTTGTTATTTGTTATTTGTTATTTGTTATTTGTTATTTGTTATTTGTTATTTGTTATTTGTTATTTGTTATTTGTTATTTGTTATTTGTTATTTGTTATTTGTTATTTGTTATTTGTTATTTGTTATTTGTTATTTGTTATTTGTTATTTGTTATTTGTTATTTGTTATTTGTTATTTGTTATTTGTTATTTGTTATTTGTTATTTGTTATTTGTTATTTGTTATTTGTTATTTGTTATTTGTTATTTGTTATTTGTTATTTGTTATTTGTTATTTGTTATTTGTTATTTGTTATTTGTTATTTGTTATTTGTTATTTGTTATTTGTTATTTGTTATTTGTTATTTGTTATTTGTTATTTGTTATTTGTTATTTGTTATTTGTTATTTGTTACAGTGGACTCTCTCGTTGTCGATATTGAAGGGACCGTCGAGAACGGGAGTTATCAAATTATAGAACGAAAAATCCAAGCAAGCTTCTTGAAGGGACTGAAAATTTTATTGACAGCAGGAGCAATATTGATATCGAGAAGATCGACAGCCAGAGTGTCGACTGTATTTGTTATTTGTTATTTGTTATTTGTTATTTGTTATTTGTTATTTGTTATTTGTTATTTGTTATTTGTTATTTGTTATTTGTTATTTGTTATTTGTTATTTGTTATTTGTTATTTGTTATTTGTTATTTGTTATTTGTTATTTGTTATTTGTTATTTGTTATTTGTTATTTGTTATTTGTTATTTGTTATTTGTTATTTGTTATTTGTTATTTGTTATTTGTTATTTGTTATTTGTTATTTGTTATTTGTTATTTGTTATTTGTTATTTGTTATTTGTTATTTGTTATTTGTTATTTGTTATTTGTTATTTGTTATTTGTTATTTGTTATTTGTTATTTGTTATTTGTTATTTGTTATTTGTTATTTGTTATTTGTTATTTGTTATTTGTTATTTGTTATTTGTTATTTGTTATTTGTTATTTGTTATTTGTTATTTGTTATTTGTTATTTGTTATTTGTTATTTGTTATTTGTTATTTGTTATTTGTTATTTGTTATTTGTTATTTGTTATTTGTTATTTGTTATTTGTTATTTGTTATTTGTTATTTGTTATTTGTTATTTGTTATTTGTTATTTGTTATTTGTTATTTGTTATTTGTTATTTGTTATTTGTTATTTGTTATTTGTTATTTGTTATTTGTTATTTGTTATTTGTTATTTGTTATTTGTTATTTGTTATTTGTTATTTGTTATTTGTTATTTGTTATTTGTTATTTGTTATTTGTTATTTGTTATTTGTTATTTGTTATTTGTTATTTGTTATTTGTTATTTGTTATTTGTTATTTGTTATTTGTTATTTGTTATTTGTTATTTGTTATTTGTTATTTGTTATTTGTTATTTGTTATTTGTTATTTGTTATTTGTTATTTGTTATTTGTTATTTGTTATTTGTTATTTGTTATTTGTTATTTGTTATTTGTTATTTGTTATTTGTTATTTGTTATTTGTTATTTGTTATTTGTTATTTGTTATTTGTTATTTGTTATTTGTTATTTGTTATTTGTTATTTGTTATTTGTTATTTGTTATTTGTTATTTGTTATTTGTTACAGTGGACTCTCTCGTTGTCGATATTGAAGGGACCGTCGAGAACGGGAGTTATCAAATTATAGAACGAAAAATCCAAGCAAGCTTCTTGAAGGGGCTGAAAATTTTATTGACAGCAGGAGCAATATTGATATCGAGAAGATCGACAGCCAGAGTGTCGACTGTATTTGTTATTTGTTATTTGTTATTTGTTATTTGTTATTTGTTATTTGTTATTTGTTATTTGTTATTTGTTATTTGTTATTTGTTATTTGTTATTTGTTATTTGTTATTTGTTATTTGTTATTTGTTATTTGTTATTTGTTATTTGTTATTTGTTATTTGTTATTTGTTATTTGTTATTTGTTATTTGTTATTTGTTATTTGTTATTTGTTATTTGTTATTTGTTATTTGTTATTTGTTATTTGTTATTTGTTATTTCTAGATTAAATTTTCAAAACAACCTATCCCTCATGGGTTTCCTATGCAGATAGGACCTTTTGAAAATTTAATCTAGATTTGTTATTTGTTATTTGTTATTTGTTATTTGTTATTTGTTATTTCTTATTTCTCATTTGTTATTTGTTATTTGTTATTTGTTATTTCTTATTTCTCATTTGTTATTTCTTATTTCTCATTTGTTATTTGTTATTTGTTATTTGTTATTTGTTATTTGTTATTTGTTATTTGTTATTTGTTATTTGTTATTTGTTATTTGTTATTTGTTATTTGTTATTTGTTATTTGTTATTTGTTATTTGTTATTTGTTATTTGTTATTTGTTATTTGTTATTTGTTATTTGTTATTTGTTATTTGTTATTTGTTATTTGTTATTTGTTATTTGTTATTTGTTATTTGTTATTTGTTATTTGTTATTTGTTATTTGTTATTTGTTATTTGTTATTTGTTATTTGTTATTTGTTATTTGTTATTTGTTATTTGTTATTTGTTATTTGTTATTTGTTATTTGTTATTTGTTATTTGTTATTTGTTATTTGTTATTTGTTATTTGTTATTTGTTATTTGTTATTTGTTATTTGTTATTTGTTATTTGTTATTTGTTATTTGTTATTTGTTATTTGTTATTTGTTATTTGTTATTTGTTATTTGTTATTTGTTATTTGTTATTTGTTATTTGTTATTTGTTATTTGTTATTTGTTATTTGTTATTTGTTATTTGTTATTTGTTATTTGTTATTTGTTATTTGTTATTTGTTATTTGTTATTTGTTATTTGTTATTTGTTATTTGTTATTTGTTATTTGTTATTTGTTATTTGTTATTTGTTATTTGTTATTTGTTATTTGTTATTTGTTATTTGTTATTTGTTATTTGTTATTTGTTATTTGTTATTTGTTATTTGTTATTTGTTATTTGTTATTTGTTATTTGTTATTTGTTATTTGTTATTTGTTATTTGTTATTTGTTATTTGTTATTTGTTATTTGTTATTTGTTATTTGTTATTTGTTATTTGTTATTTGTTATTTGTTATTTGTTATTTGTTATTTGTTATTTGTTATTTGTTATTTGTTATTTGTTATTTGTTATTTGTTATTTGTTATTTGTTATTTGTTATTTGTTATTTGTTATTTGTTATTTGTTATTTGTTATTTGTTATTTGTTATTTGTTATTTGTTATTTGTTATTTGTTATTTGTTATTTGTTATTTGTTATTTGTTATTTGTTATTTGTTATTTGTTATTTGTTATTTGTTATTTGTTATTTGTTATTTGTTATTTGTTATTTGTTATTTGTTATTTGTTATTTGTTATTTGTTATTTGTTATTTGTTATTTGTTATTTGTTATTTGTTATTTGTTATTTGTTATTTGTTATTTGTTATTTGTTATTTGTTATTTGTTATTTGTTATTTGTTATTTGTTATTTGTTATTTGTTATTTGTTATTTGTTATTTGTTATTTGTTATTTGTTATTTGTTATTTGTTATTTGTTATTTGTTATTTGTTATTTGTTATTTGTTATTTGTTATTTGTTATTTGTTATTTGTTATTTGTTATTTGTTATTTGTTATTTGTTATTTGTTATTTGTTATTTGTTATTTGTTATTTGTTATTTGTTATTTGTTATTTGTTATTTGTTATTTGTTATTTGTTATTTGTTATTTGTTATTTGTTATTTGTTATTTGTTATTTGTTATTTGTTATTTGTTATTTGTTATTTGTTATTTGTTATTTGTTATTTGTTATTTGTTATTTGTTATTTGTTATTTGTTATTTGTTATTTGTTATTTGTTATTTGTTATTTGTTATTTGTTATTTGTTATTTGTTATTTGTTATTTGTTATTTGTTATTTGTTATTTGTTATTTGTTATTTGTTATTTGTTATTTGTTATTTGTTATTTGTTATTTTGTTATTTGTTATTTGTTATTTGTTATTTGTTATTTGTTATTTGTTATTTGTTATTTGTTATTTGTTATTTGTTATTTGTTATTTGTTATTTGTTATTTGTTATTTGTTATTTGTTATTTGTTATTTGTTATTTGTTATTTGTTATTTGTTATTTGTTATTTGTTATTTGTTATTTGTTATTTGTTATTTGTTATTTGTTATTTGTTATTTGTTATTTGTTATTTGTTATTTGTTATTTGTTATTTGTTATTTGTTATTTGTTATTTGTTATTTGTTATTTGTTATTTGTTATTTGTTATTTGTTATTTGTTATTTGTTATTTGTTATTTGTTATTTGTTATTTGTTATTTGTTATTTGTTATTTGTTATTTGTTATTTGTTATTTGTTATTTGTTATTTGTTATTTGTTATTTGTTTTTTGTTATTTTTTATTTGTTATTTGTTATTTGTTATTTGTTATTTGTTATTTGTTATTTGTTATTTGTTATTTGTTATTTGTTATTTGTTATTTGTTTTTTGTTATTTTTTATTTGTTATTTGTTATTTGTTATTTGTTATTTGTTATTTGTTATTTGTTATTTGTTATTTGTTATTTGTTATTTGTTATTTGTTATTTGTTATTTGTTATTTGTTATTTGTTATTTGTTATTTGTTATTTGTTATTTGTTATTTGTTATTTGTTATTTGTTATTTGTTATTTGTTATTTGTTATTTGTTATTTGTTATTTGTTATTTGTTATTTGTTATTTGTTATTTGTTATTTGTTATTTGTTATTTGTTATTTGTTATTTGTTATTTGTTATTTGTTATTTGTTATTTGTTATTTGTTATTTGTTATTTGTTATTTGTTATTTGTTATTTGTTATTTGTTATTTGTTATTTGTTATTTGTTATTTGTTATTTGTTATTTGTTATTTGTTATTTGTTATTTGTTATTTGTTATTTGTTATTTGTTATTTGTTATTTGTTATTTGTTATTTGTTATTTGTTATTTGTTATTTGTTATTTGTTATTTGTTATTTGTTATTTGTTATTTGTTATTTGTTATTTGTTATTTGTTATTTGTTATTTGTTATTTGTTATTTGTTATTTGTTATTTGTTATTTGTTATTTGTTATTTGTTATTTGTTATTTGTTATTTGTTATTTGTTATTTGTTATTTGTTATTTGTTATTTGTTATTTGTTATTTGTTATTTGTTATTTGTTATTTGTTATTTGTTATTTGTTATTTGTTATTTGTTATTTGTTATTTGTTATTTGTTATTTGTTATTTGTTATTTGTTATTTGTTATTTGTTATTTGTTATTTTTTATTTGTTATTTGTTATTTGTTATTTGTTATTTGTTATTTGTTATTTGTTATTTGTTATTTGTTATTTGTTATTTGTTATTTGTTATTTGTTATTTGTTATTTGTTATTTGTTATTTGTTATTTGTTATTTGTCATCTAAGCAAAACCACACCTGTCAACGGTACTTGATGTGAAAAATTGCCTTTCGATGGCAAATCTGTGCTTCAAACGTGGCTCCAAAATGAGCTTCTTGCCAAACGTCAACCGACAACGTCCCACGCCCGGATCGGTGTCCAACTCTGTCCGCGGGCCAGTTCTGCACGTCCGAAATGATACATGTGACACTTGGGCTGATTTTATTGACTGACCGCTTTTTTACTTTGCCGCCCAGTGCTCCGAAGCTGGTTGATATGAAAAAAGCGTTTATTATGTTAATTTATTTGGATAAGATTGAAAATGTAACATTATGTTGGTCAAATTTGAAGAATCGTTTCATTTTAAATTTACAAATATTCAAAAAACAACTCTACCTTACGAAAAAGGCTCTCATGAGCTTCCCATGGGGCCCATAAACACGCTTCAGCTTGGCTTGAATTGGCTGGTGCGAAAAGATCTGTAAAAGCTCGCTGGAAATACCAACCGTCGCACCGTCGTCGTGTCGCGTCAGGTCGTGTTGCAGCGTGTTTGGTTAATGTTGGGACAAATTAGGTCTCGCCTTTTTAAGGGCTGTTGGGCTGAATCTTAATTCGCGTGTTGAATGCTGAAGAGTAGTGACTTATTGTGACATTTTGGAATGATGTTTTTCTGCTTCAAATTTAATTGAGAAAACATTTTACTTTGAAGATCTTATGTATCCTAACAAGTCTATATCTGAAATATAACTTATCAATATTGTAAAGTATAGAATTCTTAGAAATAATATTTAACACTATTTTTTTATTTAGCATTTCAAAATTTAATGTAGCGAAGCAAAAAATTGAAATTCAAACATTTCAATTTTTATATTTAAGAAATTGAGTTATGAAACATGCAAAAAACTATCCATTTCTCAACATTACAAACCTACAAAACAACCCAACCAGAAACAGCTGAAAAGCTAGTTTTATGAAACGTGCACGAAAAGCTTCCACCCAGTTTAGCTGTCCGAAAGAAATATTCAGCAATGATTAACTATACGCCTGAATGTAGACCAAAAAGCATAAAGAAAACACGTTTTCGTCATTGCTCGAAACTTTAATAAGGTGAATTGGGTTAAAATGGGCATAAAGTAGCAAAAACAGCATTTTTTACAATAGCTTTGTTGTAAATTTTGATCACATTGAATTTAGTTTTCATATTTTTTTTCTTTTTACAGTTTGATTTCTTAAATTTTTTGCTCTTCTATACATTATCTCAAATTGAAAAATGAATCTATTGCTCCTTAAATAGAACAAATTGACTAACATTTTTGTTTTTACCAGCTTGACGGTACAACGAAAGGAGCATATTTATGAAACAACAACTCTCCCATTCAATGGCTTGCAGATTTTATTTGGTCAATATTTTTGGCGTCTGAGGTAAGAATGCGTATTTAAGGCACGTTGCAATAATTAAATCATAATACAAATTAAACCCATCAAACCATCTTCAAATCACTCTACAGAACAATCCAACCACCTCAACACGTTGCACGACATTTCTTCGTAATGTCGCATGCAACATTTTTTGAAGAATAAGAGAACAACTTCCCTGGCTGATGTGAGCCCTTAAACAATCACAATGACAATTGAAAAGAAGTGACATTTCGTCGCTGTCGTGCTGCATTTTTGGCCAAATTGAGTTAAGAACGTAATTTTGTGCAGCTCACAATGCCTCATCTTTTTACCTTCAGAGATCCCCAAAATTCGATTTCAATCCTGATATATTGAAAAAAAAACTAAAAAAAAACTCCGTGCATTTTTGTCACATTTCATATGAAAGAAGTATCAATCTTGTCATGCTTTCTTGAAACAACCTGAAAATTGATGTAAGTGCGACAACTGGTCAAAGGGATTTCAGGTCAGAACTTGATTTACACACGTACATGCCCGACTACCGTAAACATTTGTAAATAGAGCAATACCAGCTCAAATCAGGAATTTTCCTGGTACTTTTGCACTCGACCCTCTCTGATCTCAATGAAACTTTTTAGACATGTTATCCTAGGTCTATATAAGCCATTTTTTTGTGCATATGGAGCCAGTTGCACTCGAAAATGACACTTGAGAAGGGCGTAAGGGTTTTAAATATTTTTGTATTTTCTAATTTAAAAATTTACTGTATCTCGAAGCCGTTGCATCGTATCAAAAAGTGGTCAAAGACAAACTTGTAGGAAATTAGACGGACTTTTTGAAAAAAATACACTGAAAGAAAAGTACACGCCAATTCTATGAGATTTTTCAATTTTTAATATTAAAAATTTAATTTTATGGTGATGTCACGATTTTTTTTCGTTCAAAATGTTTGTGATAATGGCCTAAAATGTGACAAAAAGACTCACGAAAAATGCAGGATGGTATGTCTCTCCTAAAAAAATACAAAAATCATTTACTAAAACTGTTTTTTTGAAAAGTAGTCTAAACGTCAAAATTTTCAAAAACCGATAGTGGGAATCGATTCCCCAGACAATTTTACATAAAAGTTTCCATATTGACCAATCCTTGTGAAGATAAAGCGGTTTTAAAAATAAAAATGTCGAAAAAATAGGGTTTTTAGTGGTTTTTGGCAATTGCTATATGACAGACTTGATTTTTCAGTTTCGTGAATATTTTTATCGGAAAGCTCGTCCAATTTCCCATAAGTTTGTCTTTGACAGCATTTCAATTGAATGTATGGGCTTACAAATATAAGCATAAGTACATTGCTCATAACTGAAAATAGAATATTTATATTGGATAGTAAATAAGTTTACGTAAATATTTAAACGAGTCAAATTAAAAAGCTATCAAAGACAAACTTATGGGAAATTAAACGAGCTTTCCGATAAAAATATTCACGAGACTGAAAAATCAAGTCTGTCATATAAAAATTGCCAAAAACCACTAAAAAACCTATTTTTTCAACATTTTTATTTTTAAAACCGCTTTATCTTCACAAGGATTGGTCAATATGGAAACTTTTATGTAAAATTGTCTGGGGAATCGATTCCCACTATCGGTTTTTGAAAATTTTGACGTTTAGACCACTTTTCAAAAAAACAGTTTTAGTAAATGATTTTTGTATTTTTTTAGGAGAGACATACCATCCTGCATTTTTCGTGAGTCTTTTTGTCACAGTTTAGGCTATTATCACAAACATTTTGAACGAAAAAAAATCGTGACATCGCCATAAAATTTAACTTTTAATATTAAAAATCAAAAAATCTCATAGAAGTGGCGTTTATTTTTGTTTCAGTGTAATTTTTTCAGAAAGCCCGTCCAATTTCCTACAAGTGTGTCTTTGACCACTTTATGATACGATGCAACGGCTTCGAGATACAGTAAATTTTTAAATTACAAAATACAAAAATATTTAAAACCCTTACGCCCTTCTCAAATGTCATTTTCGAGTGCAACTGCCTCCATATACACAAAAATGGCTTAAATAGACCTAGGTTAACATGTCTAGAAAGTTTCATTGAAATCGGAGAGGGTCGGGTACAAAAGTACCAGAAAAAATCATGATTTGAGCTGGAATTGCTCAATGTAACTCGGAACTCGGCAACAAAATTCCACCAAACGTCTTAACAATGCATAGAACGGTCAGCCAAACAAATTGTTTACATTACGTGTCCTTGTTTTTGTTTACTCAAGGTCAAACATTAAAACACGTTTTTCTTGGAACGTCGGAATGGCGGGTGCGACAAGATAGCACGACAGCGTCGATTTGGTGTAGCTTCGCTGAGAACCGAAAATTTGATTCTTTTATCCGACTGAGAAAGTCATATCCAGACAAAAACAAAAGTACCAGTTGGAATTCATCCATTTAAATAACAAAGTATTGGCATTTTTGCGAAAAGAACTTTTTATTTAACTTTTTCTTATACTGTGCATTGAAATTTTACAAAAAAAAATATATTTTTGCGATCTCCTCTGCTCTCATTAAAAATTTGAAGCTTTAAAAAAAATCCCTCTAATTTTTGAGTCAATATTGAAAGAGGGAGCGATATAAACAGTGAAAAATATTCGCAACGGCCGTACTTTTCAACAATAAAACATTAAGAAAGATACATTGTCAAGAAAAACTAATGTGACATTCATTGTACACGTTTGATCAAAAATGATCAATTTTTGACTTAATTCCAATTTTAAATTTCATTAAATTGACTTCGTTTCCTTGACCTTTCAAATTATTTTATAGCTATAAAAATAACATTATTTGTTTATAAGCAGCTCTACATTAATAATTAATTTAAAAACAAATTCATTCTCACATATGTCTTGAGAGACTTCACCTCAAATTTTAACAAGTTTTGTCCATCCAATCTTGAGATATTTTGTTGAAATTGTCTACTATAAGGGGGTTACTAAAGGAACATGAAGTTGAGTTTTAATATTGATTGAGGTTTCTGTGATATTTATAATTATGGTAGTGACTTATCTGTTTATTTAAACATTTATTTCGATTTTTATTACAGGGTTTTCTTCTTTTATAAAACATCTCGACCGATTTCATTTTATTTTCAACAATTCTTTGAATAATAAACGACGATTTTTTCACGGCTTCAACAGTTTTGTATGTCAAACAGGTTAGCGATAGTATAACTTAGCAAAACGACAGCACATTTTCGAGCATCTTTTTTTTTTGCAACAATATCAAATATCACAATTATATGCCTTCCAATGGTACAGCACGTTCAGGTTGAACAGATTGAGGAGAGAGCGTGCCAATAGTTATTTAAGGCACTTAAGATAGCAGATATTGGGTATTTGGGAGCGATCAAGATAATGGTTAAATTGAGGGGTTTTAAATATTCTCCGGTTGAGATAATAACTAAACAACGACTGGCATGTTGAGAGCTCGAAAACAAACACTTATTTACATACGATGGAAGAAGAACAGATAAATAAAAGGGTAGAAAGAGACGGAGAGAGTAAACAGCTTAATCTACGCGTAAGATTAATACATAAAAACTGCTTACGAATACTAAGTTGCACTTAGTGGCTCAAATTAGCGGAGCAAGGTTCAGCGACGACCTTGAACTTGATTGCGCGGGAGAGTGCGTTTTGTTGTTTTGATGTTGTTGTTGGTTCTTAAAACTAAAGCGACACGGTTCTGACAGATGACGATCTTATTGTTCACCTGTCAGATGATTATGCTTCTTGCTTTTCTTTTGTTCATTTGGAAGGTGGGACAACGACGACGACGATGGCCTCTTTCATTTTGGGATGACAAATGGGTTGTTTTTGTTTAGTAGTAGTGGCTATCGTCATAGTGTCCGTAGTAGCCATCATAATCGTGGTAGTGTCCGTACGAGGGCTCGTGCTCGGCGTAGTGGGCAGTCTTGGACACGTGCACTGTAAGGAGAAATGATGAAAAGGTAGAATATTAATTTATTTATGAGACTTGAATTATTGAACATTTTACATTATTTTTTACATTATATTTTAATTTTGAGGATGAATCCCAATTTGTTTTTTGTTTTTATCTGACAAAGTTGCTCATACTCTCTTAGTCCATTGATGTGTCTTATAAGTCTCGGCTCATGATCTTTTTCTTTACAGATGTTTACTGTGGGAGTACTACACTCAATGCAATAAGCCTTCTATTTTGCTACCCATGGTCAGCTTACATTTGCACTATTTCCGACAAAGAACAGCACTTGAAAAAACGGCACTCACTTCGGTACCGCTTTAATTGTCCCAAATTAGACCGATAATTAAAGTTCACACACTCAAATCAATGGCGGCGATCGCCGCGCTGATTCAAGGACAATGTTCAACCATGTTCTACCGTAACTCAACCCGCATCACGAGTTGCCCGCAGCCAAATGAAAGGATCCATCGCGGCTGATTGATCAAACGAACAACGCGAAGAAGAGCAGTCGTCTCCTCGCTCAGCTGCTGCTCCAATTCTGTAAGGCCTGTGGCGCATCGTCCAATTTAGACACACGAATGTCCTTTTCGTGATCCGGCATCCGATGGAGACCTGGCACCTGGCAGTCAGAGAATGGCCACCAGAGCAGGTCTCCCAAGTGTCTAAACTCCATATTTGAACGTATTTGAATGTCGTCGTTGCTGATGTTGTTACTGCAGATGCCAAACAACCATCAATCGAAGTGCCGCGCAAATATTTGTGGCTTTGAACAAGAGTTGTGCAAAAAAAACAGAGCAAAACTCAAGAGTTGATGAGAGAGTGTGACGAACATCACCGCAATCGTTCAATAATTTTCAACTCGATGAAACAATTACGAGGAAGCCGAGTTGAAACGGACGAGAGTTATGAAGATGTCGATGGAGCATGGGCCGATTGTTCAGGGTCTACCCAGTAAGTGATGAGAAGAAGCTGTGGGAAATGGCACTGTGTGCCGGTGAGGTAATTGAAAGGTGATTGCTACAAATCTTTGGGAAATAACGAGACTGAATGAATAAAAACTAACTTAATCCACCTATGTGGTTGGAGCCTTCCTCACTTATTGCCAACAATGGCTGATATGATATAATTGTACAAAAATTTAATCTATTTTTTAGATCCGGAATAAAAAGTACTTAAATATCACTTAAGTGGCCATACCTCGAGAAAGGGTTGCCAGATCATCAATGTTTTGGACTCGTTGGAAAGGTCTTTTAATAACCTAAACAACGATGGGTCGGATGGTGGATCCGGACATAATCTACATACATTTAAGTGAGATCCGGCTTCCAAAAAGTACATCAAAATCACATAAGTGGCCATAAATCGAGACAGGGTTGCCGAATCTTCAATGTTTTGGACTCTTTTAAAAGGCCTTCCAGTTGTCTAACCAACGATGGGTCGGATGGTTGATCCGGACATAGTTTACTTACATTTAAGTGAGATCCGGCTTCAAAAAGTACATAAATATCACTTAAGTGGTCATAACTCGAGACAGGGTTGCCAGATCTTCAATGTTTTAGGCTCGTTGAAAAGATCTTTTGATAATCTAACCAACGATGGGTCGGATGATGGACCCGGACATAGTTTACATACATTTAAGTGAGATCCGGATATATGTGAAAACACATTTTTATACATAACTTTTGAACTACTTATCGAAACTTCAATCTGTATAAAACTCGATCTATGGGACCCTAAACCAAGTCGAATGCAACAGGTTCGGGTCAAATCGGTTCAGCCAGTGCCGAGAAACATGAGCTAGTTTGTTGGTCACATACATACATACACACACACATACACACACATACACACAGACATTTGTTCAGTTTTCGATTCTGAGTCGATATGTATACATGAAGGTGGGTCTACGACGTTTTTATACAAAGTTCATTTTTAGAGCAGGATTATAGCCTTACCTCAGTGAGGAAGGCAAAACGATAAATTTAAAAATAGAATGGTAAAATATTGCTTTTTGAACTACCACCAGTGTGTTTTAAATCCAGATATCTCCCGGTAATGTTTTTTCAAGTCTGGTGAAACAATTCTACGTCGTTGTCAATTGCAACAAATGAAACAATTGTTATAACGTTTAGCTTGTTAAATTTGCTTCAAATATTCTGATAATGACAACAATTTTCCAATTCCTACGTAAAGCCATTGTTGCACGAACTTTATCCAATTTCACCTCGTTTACTGCAAGTTGCAGCCACAAAACTCAATCGTTCACATTTCTTTTCATGTGATTCATTGACACAACCGTTGAAATCAACCAATTGTGGCCACACCATTATCAATTTGTTCGTCTACCAGACAAACACTCTCATTTTTCACAGCTTCTTTCTTCCAACAAAAATCGTCGAATGTTTTTCGCACCTCGTTGAACAAACTGACCCACTGAGTCAGAAGATTTGAGGGTGGAAAAATATGATAATGAGTTTCATATTTGTTTCGTTTTGACGATGTGTGTTTCTGAGCCGAAACCAATCATAGTTTGCACGCCCGAAGGGTGGAAACCCCCCTTCTCAGAAGAAGTACACGATGAAAAACAATCACCACAGAGCCGTGGGAACTTTTCCCTTTCGTTGGGATTGACGATGATTGTTTGCTTGGAGCATAATTTTATGAGTAGAGCGGGTGGTAATTATGCTTATGGTAGCCGTTTGAACGAGGTGGGTGGGTGGCAGCTAAAGAACGGCTACGAAGGGTGTAATTAACCTTTTGATCGGTACCTTGGAGGCCTTGGAGGCAGCGGGCCGTCTTTGTGAATGGTGAATGCCAGCGTCGTGTGTGGGAGTCAAGTTTCATGTTTGCTAATGGCGATTCTTGGAAGAATCATAAGCATGTTCTGATGACTCAATTGTCTTCGGTGACTTTTCGCTGTATGGAAGTGATTATGACTTGATCTGAAGTGCCGATCTGTATAATATTTTAATTCATGCATTTTTGTCACTACCTTGTAATTTTTGCCTTCCTCACTGAGGTAAGGCTATAATCCTGCTCTAAAAATGAACTTTGTATAAAAACTAACTTAATCCACCTATGTGGTTGGAGCCTTCCTCACAACAATGGCTGTACACAAGTTTCATCTATTTTTTAGATCCGGCTTCCAAAAAGTACATCGATATCACTTAAGTGGCCATATCTCGAGACAGGGTTGCCAGATCTTCAATGTTTTGGACTCGTTGGAAAGGTCTTTTGATAACCTAACCAACGTTGGGTCGGATGATGGACCCGGACATAGTTTACATACATTTAAGTGAGATCCGGCTTCAAAAAAGTACATCAATATCACTTAAGTGGCCATATCTCGAGACAGGGTTGCCCGATCTTCGATGTTTTGCACTCGTTAGAAAGTTCTTTTGATAACCTAACCAAAAATCGGTCGGATGGTGGATCCGGACATAGTTTACATACATTTAAGTGAGATCCGGCTTCCAAAAAGTACATCGATATCACTTAAGTGGCCATATCTCGAGACAGGGTTGCCAGATCTTCAATGTTTTAGACTCGTTGGAAAGGTCTTTTGATAACCTAACCAACGTCGGGTCGGATAGTGGAACCGGACATAGTTTACATACATTTAAGTGAGATCCGGCTACAAAAAAGTACATCAATATCACTTAAGTGGCCATATCTCCAGACAGGGTTGCCAGATCGTCAATGTTTTAGACTCGTTGGAAAGGTATTTTGATAACCTAACAAACAATGGGTCGGATGGTGGATCCGGACATAGTTTACATACATTTAAGTGAGATCCGGCTTCAAAAAAGTACATCAATATCACTTAAGTGGCCATATCTCGAGACAGGGTTGCCCGATCTTCGATGTTTTGCACTCGTTAGAAAGTTCTTTTGATAACCTAACCAAAAATCGGTCGGATGGTGGATCCGGACATAGTTTACATACATTTAAGTGAGATCCGGCTTCCAAAAAGTACATCGATATCACTTAAGTGGCCATATCTCGAGACAGGGTTGCCAGATCTTCAATGTTTTAGACTCGTTGGAAAGGTCTTTTGATAACCTAACCAAAAATCGGTCGGATGGTGGATCCGGACATAGTTTACATACATTTAAGTGAGATCCGGCTTCCAAAAAGTACATCGATATCACTTAAGTGGCCATATCTCGAGACAGGGTTGCCAGATCTTCAATGTTTTAGACTCGTTGGAAAGGTCTTTTGATAACCTAACCAAAAATCGGTCGGATGGTGGATCCGGACATAGTTTACATACATTTAAGTGAGATCCGGCTTCCAAAAAGTACATCGATATCACTTAAGTGGCCATATCTCGAGACAGGGTTGCCAGATCTTCAATGTTTTAGACTCGTTGGAAAGGTCTTTTGATAACCTAACCAAAAATCGGTCGGATGGTGGATTCGGACATAGTTTACATACATTTAAGTGAGATCCGGCTTCCAAAAAGTACATCGATATCACTTAAGTGGCCATATCTCGAGACAGGGTTGCCAGATCTTCAATGTTTTAGACTCGTTGGAAAGGTCTTTTGATAACCTAACCAAAAATCGGTCGGATGGTGGATCCGGACATAGTTTACATACATTTAAGTGAGATCCGGCTTCCAAAAAGTACATCGATATCACTTAAGTGGCCATATCTCGAGACAGGGTTGCCAGATCTTCAATGTTTTAGACTCGTTGGAAAGGTCTTTTGATAACCTAACCAAAAATCGGTCGGATGGTGGATCCGGACATAGTTTACATACATTTAAGTGAGATCCGGCTTCCAAAAAGTACATCGATATCACTTAAGTGGCAATATCTCGAGACAGGGTTGCCAGATCTTCAATGTTTTAGACTCGTTGGAAAGGTCTTTTGATAACCTAACCAAAAATCGGTCGGATGGTGGATCCGGACATAGTTTACATACATTTAAGTGAGATCCGGCTTCCAAAAAGTACATCGATATCACTTAAGTGGCCATATCTCGAGACAGGGTTGCCAGATCTTCAATGTTTTAGACTCGTTGGAAAGGTCTTTTGATAACCTAACCAAAAATCGGTCGGATGGTGGATCCGGACATAGTTTACATACATTTAAGTGAGATCCGGCTTCCAAAAAGTACATCGATATCACTTAAGTGGCCATATCTCGAGACAGGGTTGCCAGATCTTCAATGTTTTAGACTCGTTGGAAAGGTCTTTTGATAACCTAACCAAAAATCGGTCGGATGGTGGATCCGGACATAGTTTACATACATTTAAGTGAGATCCGGCTTCCAAAAAGTACATCGATATCACTTAAGTGGCCATATCTCGAGACAGGGTTGCCAGATCTTCAATGTTTTAGACTCGTTGGAAAGGTCTTTTGATAACCTAACCAACGTCGGGTCGGATAGTGGAACCGGACATAGTTTACATACATTTAAGTGAGATCCGGCTACAAAAAAGTACATCAATATCACTTAAGTGGCCATATCTCCAGACAGGGTTGCCAGATCGTCAATGTTTTAGACTCGTTGGAAAGGTATTTTGATAACCTAACAAACAATGGGTCGGATGGTGGATCCGGACATAGTTTACATACATTTAAGTGAGATCCGGCTTCAAAAAAGTACATCAATATCACTTAAGTGGCCATATCTCGAGACAGGGTTGCCCGATCTTCGATGTTTTGCACTCGTTAGAAAGTTCTTTTGATAACCTAACCAAAAATCGGTCGGATGGTGGATCCGGACATAGTTTACATACATTTAAGTGAGATCCGGCTTCCAAAAAGTACATCGATATCACTTAAGTGGCCATATCTCGAGACAGGGTTGCCAGATCTTCAATGTTTTAGACTCGTTGGAAAGGTCTTTTGATAACCTAACCAACGTCGGGTCGGATAGTGGAACCGGACATAGTTTACATACATTTAAGTGAGATCCGGCTACAAAAAAGTACATCAATATCACTTAAGTGGCCATATCTCCAGACAGGGTTGCCAGATCGTCAATGTTTTAGACTCGTTGGAAAGGTATTTTGATAACCTAACAAACAATGGGTCGGATGGTGGATCCGGACATAGTTTACATACATTTAAGTGAGATCCGGCTTCCAAAAAGTACATCGATATCACTTAAGTGGCCATATCTCGAGACAGGGTTGCCAGATCTTCAATGTTTTAGACTCGTTGGAAAGGTCTTTTGATAACCTAACCAAAAATCGGTCGGATGGTGGATTCGGACATAGTTTACATACATTTAAGTGAGATCCGGCTTCCAAAAAGTACATCGATATCACTTAAGTGGCCATATCTCGAGACAGGGTTGCCAGATCTTCAATGTTTTAGACTCGTTGGAAAGGTCTTTTGATAACCTAACCAAAAATCGGTCGGATGGTGGATCCGGACATAGTTTACATACATTTAAGTGAGATCCGGCTTCCAAAAAGTACATCGATATCACTTAAGTGGCCATATCTCGAGACAGGGTTGCCAGATCTTCAATGTTTTAGACTCGTTGGAAAGGTCTTTTGATAACCTAACCAAAAATCGGTCGGATGGTGGATCCGGACATAGTTTACATACATTTAAGTGAGATCCGGCTTCCAAAAAGTACATCGATATCACTTAAGTGGCCATATCTCGAGACAGGGTTGCCAGATCTTCAATGTTTTAGACTCGTTGGAAAGATCTTTTGATAACCTAACCAAAAATCGGTCGGATGGTGGATTCGGACATAGTTTTCATACATTTAAGTGAGATCCGGCTTCAAAAAAGTACATCAATATCACTTAAGTGGCCATATCTCGAGACAGGGTTGCCAGATCTTCAATGTTTTGGACTCGATGGAAAGGTCTTTTGATAACCTAACCAACGATGGGTCGGATAATGGACCCGGACATAGTTTACATACATTTAAGTGAGATCCAAATATATGTGAAAACACATTTTTATACATAACTTTTGAACTACTAATCGAAACTTCAATCTGTATAAAACTTGATCTATGGGACCCTAAACCAAGTCGAATGCAACAAGTTCGGGTCAAATCGGTTCAGCCAGTGCCGAGAAACATGAGCTAGTTTGTTGGTCACATACATACATACACACACACATACACACAGACATTTGTTCAGTTTTCGATTCTGAGTCGATATGTATACATGAAGGTGGGTCTACGACGTTTTTATACGAAGTTCATTTTTAGAGCAGGATTATAGCCTTACCTCAGTGAGGAAGTCTGAGTGAGGGTCCCATAGATCAAGTTTTATACAGATTGAAGTTTCGATAAGTAGTTCAAAAGTTATGTATAAAAATGAGTTTTCACATATATTTGGATCTCACTTAAATGTATGTAAACTATGTCCGGGTCCATTATCCGACCCATCGTTGGTTAGGTTATCAAAAGACCTTTCCAACGAGTCTAAAACATTGAAGATCTGGCAACCCTGTCTCGAGATATGGCCACTTAAGTGATATTGATGTACTTTTTTGAAGCCGGATCTCACTTAAATGTATGTAAACTATGTCCGGATCCACCATCCGACCCATTGTTTGTTAGGTTATCAAAATATCTTTCCAACGAGTCTAAAACATTGACGATCTGGCAACCCTGTCTGGAGATATGGCCACTTAAGTGATATTGATGTACTTTTTTGTAGCCGGATCTCACTTAAATGATTTAAAACTATGTCCGGATCCACCATCCGACCCATCGTTGGTTAGGTTATCAAAAGACCTTTCCAACGAGTTCAAAACATTGACGATCTGGCAACCCTGTCTCGAGATATGGCCACTTAAGTGATATTGATGTACTTTTTGGAAGCCGGATCTCACTTAAATGTTTTTAAACTAAGTCCGGGTCCATCATACGACCCATCGTTGGTTAGGTTATTAAAAGACCTTTCCAACGAGTTCAAAACATTGAAGATCTGCCAACCCTGTCTCGAGATATGGCCACTTATGTGACATTTATGTACTTTTTTGAAGCCGGATCTCACTTAAATGTATGTAAACTATGTCCGGATCCACCATCCAACCCATCGTTGGTTAGGTTATCAAAAGATCTTTCCAACGTGTCCAAAACATTGATGATCTGGCAACCCTGTCTCGAGGTATGGCCACTTAAGTGATATTTATGTACTTTTTCATTCCGGATCAAAAAAATAGATGAAATTTTTGTACAATTCCATCATATCAGTCATTGTTGGTAATAAGTGAGGAAGGCTCCAACCACATAAGTGGATTAAGTTAGTTTTTTTTTTTGTAATTGGCATAACAATTTTTCTTCAAAATCAGCTGGTTTCATGGAATTGTACTTGATTCCTAGCCTGTATCTTGTCAGCGCATTCAAAAATATTTTACGTTTTAGAAAGTTTTGTGGAATTGTCTCACTCTCACTGTAAAATCCAAACATTTTTTTCAGGATTGAGTTACACATATTTTCCTAAAAAAGTGCTTGCTAAAAATCTCTGAGGAATCATTTATCTTTGCATAGAAAACAATTACCTAAATGTTACTCAAAATGTTATTTTTTATGCATGCTTTGATTGATAAACTTATCATTTACTATATGCATTGCAACTTATTTAATAATGAAATAATCATCCTGCTATTTTACAGTCAGTTGTTTCAAAAACTGTATTTAAGAAGACTTGATCAATGCATTTTTACAGTCACAGAAACCAGCCTTAAGTTAAATTTATCGTTTTAGTCAGTCAGTCAGTCAGAGTTACAGAATAATTTGTAAACAAGTCCTATGCTTGGGATTCTCAACTTTTTCCGACTTTTTGACGATAAATCACAAATTCCTTATATTTTCCCGATTTTTCGTTGATTTGGCCAAATCCTGACTTTATCCAACTTTCCCGATTTCCCTACTTGAGTGGCCACCCTGAAAATATGATGGTGTTTAAAAAAATAGGGTCAGTTTAGTGACATTCGAACTTTTACGAAAACACAACTATAAAACATTTTAACTCATTTTCAAAACTCAAAAAAAATTATTTAGTTTATTTGTAATTGAAATAGTGACTGTAAAAATATGAAACTTTGCCATATCAGAAAAAAAAACATAAATTCACTAAACAAGATAAAAGCCAATAAAAATAAAATAAAATACTAAAGCAAGAAGAGTACAGTTTTTCGTAGAACAAAAGTTATTCAAAAAAATAATTGGGAATAAGAGGGTAGACATGTTGCAATGTTTTGGAATCATTAAATTTTGGTCAGTTACAACATTTTTGTTTAAAAGCTGAATTTACGGGAGTTGTTCCTGAAAGTTGCCCAAAACACGAGAAAAATAAAAATATACGAAAAAAAAATTGGGCAGTAGAGAGTTAACCTGGCCATGGTCTTCGTTTTCTACATACACGAATGGTATTCCGGGTCTATAGGACCCAGAAATGTTTTCGGCTGCCAAAATTCGAGATTGTAACCGATTTTGGATGTCTTGACCTCGAATGAAAGGCTAGGATGTCTACTTTTTGAATCTGACCGGCAGAACCGGTTTTGGACACCGTGGCCACCGGGAACCTGCTATAACCGAAAAAAGTCCTTTTTGAGGCCCCTACTTTGAGGAACTGTATCTCCGAAACGATTGCACATAGCAGGTTGCTTCCGGTTGCTTTCGACAGATAATAACCTGAATTTTAAGCCCCAGAAAAAATAATCTGTCCATAGTGGCCACCGGTTCCGGTAACCCGGAACTTCCGGAAAACTTGATTTTTGCAGTTTTTGACATAAAACCGTCACACGGACCAGTCTTTTGAAACGGATTATTTTGCAAATCATTGCAGAAGGATACTACATACTACCCCTGACTGTTTGGTATCGGTTCTGGCCAACTGTGGCCAATCCGGAACCGGTTCCAGGGGTACCCTAAACGGTTCCAATAATTGTCACGCTAGAAATCCGTCATGTTGCATATCAAACTTCATGAAATTGAAAGTTATGACCATCTGAGGTCATGCCGATGTCCTCTGACCCAACCTGGTCACTCCGGAACCGGTTACCGGTGGCCACTGAGGGACACTATCGGAATATGCAATGAACCCTATCATCCGACGTATCAAACTTCATTAAATTGAAAGTTATGACCATCTGAGGTCATGCCGATGTCCTCTGACCCAACCTGGTCACTCCGGAACCGGCTACCGGTGGCCACTGAGGGACACTATCGGAATATGCAATGAACCCTATCATCCGACGTATCAAACTTCATGAAATTGAAAGTTAGGACCATCTGAGGTCATGCCGATGTCCTCTGACCCAACCTGGTCAATCCGGAACCGGTTACTGGTGACCACTGAGGGACACTATCGGAATATGCAATGAACTTTAACATCCGACGTATCAAACTTCATGAAATTGAAAGTTATGACCATCTGAGGTCATGCCGATGTCCTCTGACCCAACCTGGTCAATCCGGAACCGGTTACTGGTGACCACTGAGGGACACTATCGGAATATGCAATGAACCCTATCATCCGATGTATCAAACTTCATGAAATTGAAAGTTAGGACCATCTGAGGTCATGCTGATGTCCCTCTGACCCAACCTGGTCACTCTGGAACCGGCTACCGGTGGCCACTGAGGAACACTATCGGAATATGCAATGAACCCTATCATCCGACGTATCAAACTTCATGAAATTGAAAGTTAGGACCATCTGAGGTCATGCTGATGTCCCTCTGACCCAACCTGGTCACTCTGGAACCGGCTACCGGTGGCCACTGAGGAACACTATCGGAATATGCAATGAACCCTATCATCCGATGTATCAAACTTCATGAAATTGAAAGTTAGGACCATCTGAGGTCATGCTGATGTCCCTCTGACCCAACCTGGTCACTCCAGAACCGGCTACCGGTGGCCACTGAGGAACACTATCGGAATATGCAATGAACCCTATCATCCGATGTATCAAACTTCATGAAATTGAAAGTTAGGACCATCTGAGGTCATGCCGATGTCCTCTGACCCAACCTGGTCACTCCGGAACCAGTTACCGGTAGTCACTGAGGGACACTATTGGAATATGCAATGAACCCTATCATCCGACGTATCAAACTTCATGAAATTGAAAGTTAGGACCATCTGAGGTCATGCTGATGTCCCTCTGACCCAACCTGGTCACTCTGGAACCGGCTACCGGTGGCCACTGAGGAACACTATCGGAATATGCAATGAACCCTATCATCCGATGTATCAAACTTCATGAAATTGAAAGTTAGGACCATCTGAGGTCATGCCGATGTCCTCTGACCCAACCTGGTCACTCCGGAACCGGTTACCGGTGGCCACTGAGGGACACTATCGGAATATGCAATGAACCCTATCATCCGACGTATCAAACTTCATGAAATTGAAAGTTATGACGATCTGAGGTCATGCCGATGTCCTCTGACCCAACCTGGTCACTCCGGAACCAGTTACCGGTAGCCACTGAGGGACACTATCGGAATATGCAATGAACCCTATCATCCGACGTATCAAACTTCATGAAATTGAAAGTTAGGACCATCTGAGGTCATGCTGATGTCCCTCTGACCCAACCTGGTCACTCTGGAACCGGCTACCGGTGGCCACTGAGGAACACTATCGGAATATGCAATGAACCCTATCATCCGATGTATCAAACTTCATGAAATTGAAAGTTAGGACCATCTGAGGTCATGCTGATGTCCCTCTGACCCAAACTGGTCACTCTGGAACCGGCTACCGGTGGCCACTGAGGAACACTATCGGAATATGCAATGAACCCTATCATCCGACGTATCAAACTTCATGAAATTGAAAGTTAGGACCATCTGAGGTCATGCTGATGTCCCTCTGACCCAACCTGGTCACTCTGGAACCGGCTACCGGTGGCCACTGAGGAACACTATCGGAATATGCAATGAACAAGCGAAAACTTTTATCACTCTAAGTCCTTCAATTATCAAGAAACTTCTTGGCTTAAACCATAGGGAACTACGAATACTCGCAGGGCTTCTAACAGGACATTGTCCTGCTAGATATCACCTGCACAAAATCGGCATGGGGCCACTGTCGTTTTTGTTTAACTGAGCTAGAAAGCTTGGCAGATTTACTCTGCCGGATAAATGGATAAACCATGTCTGCAAAATAATCCTTGTCTTCCAGCATGATCTCAGATGGTCATAACTTGCAATTTCATGAAGTTTGATACGTCGGATGATAGGGTTCATTGCATATTCCGATAGTGTCCCTCAGTGGCCACCGGTAGCCGGTTCCGGAGTGACCAGGTTGGGTCAGGAGACATCGGCATGACCTCAGATGGTCATAACTTTCAATTTCATGAAGTTTGATACGTCGGATGATAGGGTTCATTGCATATTCCGATAGTGTTCCTCAGTGGCCACCGGTAGCCGGTTCCGGAGTGACCAGGTTGGGTCAGGAGACATCGGCATGACCTCAGATGGTCATAACTTTCAATTTCATGAAGTTTGATACGTCGGATGTTAAAGTTCATTGCATATTCCGATAGTGTCCCTCAGTGGCCACCGGTAGCCGGTTCCGGAGTGACCAGGTTGGGTCAGGAGACATCGGCATGACCTCAGATGTTCATAACTTTCAATTTCATGAAGTTTGATACGTTGGATGATAGAGTTCATTGCATATTCCGATAGTGTCCCTCAGTGGCCACCGGTAGCCGGTTCCAGAGTGACCAGGTTGGGTCAGAGGACATCGGCATGACCTCAGATGGTCCTAACTTTCAATTTCATGAAGTTTGATACGTCGGATGATAGGGTTCATTGCATATTCCGATAGTGTCCCTCAGTGGCCACCGGTAACCGGTACCGGAGTGACCAGGTTGGGTCAGAGGACATCCGCATGACCTCAGATGGTCATAACTTTCAATTTCATGAAGTTTGATATGCAACATGACGGATTTCTAGCGTGACAATTATTGGAACCGTTTAGGGTACCCCTGGAACCGGTTCCGGATTGGCCACAGTTGGCCAGAACCGATACCAAACAGTCAGGGGTAGTATGTAGTATCCTTCTGCAATGATTTGCAAAATAATCCGTTTCAAAAGACTGGTCCGTGTGACGGTTTTATGTCAAAAACTGCAAAAATCAAGTTTTCCGGAAGTTCCGGGTTACCGGAACCGGTGGCCACTATGGACCAATTATTTTTTCTGGGGTTTAAAATTCAGGTTATTATCTGTCGAATGCAACCGGAAGCAACCTGCTATGTGCAATCGTTTCGGAGATACAGTTCCTCAAAGTAGGGGCCTCAAAAAGGACTTTTTTCGGTTATAGCAGGTTCCCGGTGGCCATGGTGTCCAAAACCGGTTCTGCCGGTCAGATTCAGAAAGTAGACATCCTAGCCTTTCATTCGAGGTCAAGACATCCAAAATCGGTTACAATCTCGAATTTTGGCAGCCGAAAACATTTCTGGGTCCTATAGACCCGGAATACCATTGGTGTCAGTTTTTTTTTTGCGGGCGCTTCCGGTGGCCACCGGAAGTTCATTTTTGGCCAGAATGTGTGTCTTAATAAGTTACACAAAGTCACAAAATTTCAGATCTCTAGGTGTTTTTGGTCAAAAGTTACAATCACTTTTATAGTGCTACTGGGTCCTATAGACCCGAAGACCATGCCCGGGTTAAAATATTTTTAACAAACATCCTCCAAAAAATCTATACTCACCAACGGGCTCCGGAGCGTACACGACCTTCGGCTGGTGGTAGTGGATGGGCGCGGCTGGGGCGACGTGCTTCACGATCGGAGCGGGGGCGTAGTGCTTCACGATGGGGGCGGGCGCCGGATGGTGGACAAGGGGAGCCGTCTTGGACACTACGGCGTTGAATCCGTTGATCGGATCCGCCGTGTAGTCGACGGTGCGCACGGAACCGTCCGGTTCGACGAGCGAGTACTGGCCTGTTGTGGGAGGAGAGGGGGAGAAGCGAAAAGTGAGCAAGATGATGAGGCGAGTAGTTGATTTCGCGAGGGAAAATCATAACCTAGGTTAAGGTTGCTCGTGCCCCACCGCGAAAACAGAGAAGATCGAGCTGAATGAAGTGTTGCGATAGAAAAGGAAAAGAGCTTCAATTGAAATACTGACGGCGTTTGCTGGAAGAAACAGGTGTTAACAAATTTGTATTGAGAAGTTTTTTTTCACATTTTTTTTTATTTTAAGAAACTATAAAAATATACAGTAAACTAGCTCTATACATAAAACTTTTAAATGCTATAAGTGCTGATTAAGAGCCTTAAACTCAGCGTTCAATTACTTCTCCCAAGTTAAGTGATTTATTGCCTTCAATCAATGGCAGCCAAAGTAATGTGTCTACAGAACGCAGGTCAAACTCAAGCTTCATTTGTTGGACAACGACGAAGATGCACTACGCAAAGCTTTTATTATTTCTAGCTTTTTTTGCGCTAAAAGACCTAGTTGGTAGATTAAAACCGTCGACTGGTTAATTACCCGGTGCTGAGGTGGGTGGTGGCTACCATTGCTGCAAACTTTAAGCATCTTCTGAGCCAAAGTGCCTGAGCTCAGGCCAAGTGCACGTTTATGTAATTGAGAGCTGTTTGGTGTTGTTGTTGTTGTTTTTTGTTGTTATTCTACCCAGTAGGTAGTTTGCAATATTTATGCGTGATCGCAATCGTTAAAGCGATACTCTTCTCGGGTTGTGGTGAGATGGGCTCAGCAGCAGCCACAAGTAGCATTGATGTGCGCTATTGAAACATTGTGGTTGTGTGTCAATCCTCCGACAGGTAATTACTAAGGTCGCTACTTGCAAATGTCTAAGCAATGTGATGACTTCGACAGAACCTGTCAGGTATGATGGGTAATGTTACTTAATTACTGGTTGAGAAACATTTAAGCAACAAGTTTACAATTGGATATTAAGCTAAATTTGGATTTTACGGACACTACTCGACTTTGCGCTCTTAAACTGGCAGTTAGTTTGAAGATAACAGTTTATAAGGTCAGATTCCACTATTTCTGTTCGCTGTATCAGCCAAACATGCTCATATTAAGGGATTAGGATTAAACACGCCAGTGATGTTCAAAATAATAGTGTTAGTGGTCAAATGTCTCATAAATCGACATTTTCGACAAAGGTCCTTTTGAAGGTTTAATCCCATTTCAAATTTAAGGGTACGTTCGATCATCTTATATTTGAAATATTTGCTCAGTACGTTCACCGGTGCAAGTCACTGATTTTTATTCTATCCTAGCACGTTAAGTATTTTTTTTTTTTTTGAATTAAATATACTTTATTGAATCTTTCTTATAATAATTACATTTGGTTTACATAATAAGTGGTCAGCTGTGGCTCTTCAGCTTTAGTTTGCTTTTCGTGATTTAAACACTGTTCATATTCATAACTTTAAAAGTATATGATTTATCATTTTTGTAACACTAGGTACAATGAAGAGAAAAAAAAAATTAAGAAAACATAACCTAACCTAAAACTAACTTAATCTTACCATAAACTAAACCAATCCTTGAATCAAGGGGTATTCAGATATAGCACATTTTTCCCTGAATTTCAAACATTTTTCTTGAATCTTCTGATCCAACATTTTTACTTCTGCTAATTCATGAACCTCACTTGATCTAGTCCAGCCAGGAACATTCAAAACCATTTTGAGTACCTTGTTTTGGACACGCTGGAGCTTCAATTTATGAGTTCTAGCGCAACACTCCCAAACAGGTACTGCATACTCAATAACGGGGTAAATTATTTGTTTGTAAACTGCTAGCTTATTTTTCAAAGATAACTTTGATTTTCTGTTAATTAAAGGATACAAACACCTGATGAGAATGCTGCACTTGTTCAATATTTTATCTACATGCTGTCGAAACAATAGTTTCGAGTCAAGTATGAGACCTAAATATACAACTTCCTTTGACCAGGGTATTGAAACATCATTCATTTTAATCAAAACATCATCCTTTGGGACAAATCGGGCCGATTTGGAAAGTGGAAAAATGATGGTTTGAGTTTTGGCTGCATTTATGCGAATTTTCCAGTCGCCAAAGTATTCGGAAAGAACGTCAAGACCCTTCTGAAGACGGCCGACTAAATATCTGGTTATTTTACCCTTATAAATAACGGCAGTGTCATCAGCAAAAAGTGACAACACACCATTACCAGGAAGAGTAGGCAAATCAGATGTAAAAATATTGTACAGAAGTGGGCCAAGAATACTTCCTTGGGGAACCCCAGCATCAATGTTGAATAATCCAGAAGCAATCCCATTCAGAAAAACCCTGAACGATCTCTCCGAAAGATAGTGCTGGATAATTTTGATAAGATACATTGGAAAACCGTATAAATACAGTTTATGTATCAAACCATCATGCCAAACATTGTCAAAAGCCTTCTCAACATCCAACAAAGCCATAGCAGTTGATTTAGACTCAAGCTTGTTCTGCTTGATGATTTTAGTTACTCTCGTAAGCTGATGAGCAGTATTATGCCCCTTTCGGAAGCCAAACTGCTCATTCAAAATTATATTATTATCGTTGGTAAAATCCAAAAGCCTTGAATAGATGACCTTCTCAAAGAGTTTGGACAGACTACTCAAAAGACTAATGGGACGATAACTTGTTGGCGATGTTGGATCTTTTTGAGGCTTCAAAATTGGTATGACTTTGCCCAGCTTCCAATTGGTGGGGAAGTAAGCAAGTTGCAAACATTTATTGAAAATATTGGCTAGATGTTGAAAGAACTGATCACTCTGTTTTTTCAACACTAGATTAAAAATGTTATCAAAGCCAGGAGCTTTCATATTTTTCATTTGTTTAACTGCAACTTTGACTTCCTCACCAGAAACATGGGAATCTGCAGGAAATTCAAAGGTAGAGTCATTGATTGTTGAAATACTATTGGCAACTGATGTTTCTTTACGGCTGGTCATGGAAGCGCCAAGATTATGTGAACTAACAAAATGAAGCCCAAGTGCATTTGCCTTTTCCTCGGATGTAATCAAAGGAGAATCCTCAACAATAAGAGGAGGAATAGGCTTTGGTTTGTTTTTAAGAACTTTTGAAAGTTTCCAAAATGGTTTTGAATAATTCCCAAGCTGGCTTACATGTTTTGAAAATTCTTGATTTCTAATATTGTCAAGTCGGTCTTGTATGATTTTGTTCAAATTGTTAACTGAAATCTTTTTGTCATAGTCCCCAGTCCGTTGATATTGTCTCCTATAAACATTCCTAAGTCTAATCAAGTGTTTAGTATCTACGTCAATATCAGTTACCTTAAAATTAACAGGAACCTCCCGAACGTTGGCAGCCTCTGCTTGGTTGATAGCCTGCTGGATCACCTCCAGCGAACGATCAATATCGGCAGAAGTTTCCGGGTGTTGATCATAGTCGATGTTGCTGTCTACCACTTGCTGAAACTGCTGCCAGTCAACGTTGTGGTAATCTTTCCGGGTTGGTTGCCGCTGCGGAGTAACGGAAGCTCCAACCTCCACAACCACCGGATAGTGATCAGAACTCAACTCTTCAAACACCTCAGGATGAGCCACGTTCTCAGCCATATTGGTAATGAAGAAATCGATGATTGAGTGATTCCCAGACCGAGCCACCCTCGTTGGACGATCCGGACTCACAACGTTGTAGTATCCGTTTTGCAGATCGTTGTGCAGAATCACTCCGTTCCGATTCCTCCTGCTGTTGCCCCAAACTTCATGCTTCGCGTTGAGGTCACCAGCGATGATGTACTTTGCGCTCCGCCGTGTCAGCTTCTGGATATCGCCCTTCAGTTTTGCTGCTGAACCATCTCTGGCATTCACCTGACGTGGGCAGTATGCAGCAATGAAGAGTACTGGGCCAACCGAAGTGGGAATTTCCACTCCAACGGCCTCGATGATGTCCAGCTTAAAGTGTGGCAGCCGGCGTGGCTTGAGATCACGATGAACAGCGACAAGCACACCTCCTCCTCCAGACGTGGTCCTGTCGAGCTGCGTCGCAATCTTGTAGTTTTGCAGATAAACTTTTTCACCGGGCTTCAGATGAGTTTCCGTGATGGCAGCTACGTCGATCTCCTTCTCGCGAAGAAAATCCACCAGCTCTAAGTTCTTCCTCCTAATGGAGCAAGCGTTCCAATTCAGCAGCTTGAGGGACCTACGATCCATACTGGATGACGAACGAGGTCAGCACTTCAATCTGCTGGGTCTTGGTTTTGCATCCACGCAGTGCAGCGGACATCTGTTTGAAAATATTGAGGAGTTCGGTTGAGGTGTAAAGATCATTACCATTTTCCTCAACTGCTGGTTCTTGGGTTGGTCTTGGCTCCTGGCTGAAGCCCGGTGGTGGCGGTCTCGGCTCCTGGCTGGAACCCGGCCGTGGATGATTCATCTCAGCTCTCTTCCTGGGATCCAACGGCAACGGTGCCAAGTTCGGGACCTGGCGTCGCGGTTGAAGAGGTGGAAAATTTTGCTCCACCAGGGCTGGAGGAGTTCTACGACGCTGAGGCTGATTCTTCGTCGATGCTTGCTGCCGAATTTTCACGAACTCAGCTCTCTTGGGGCACTTTCGGTCGGTTGACGAATGCTCACCGTTGCAGTTGAGGCACTTCACCAGCGAATCTTGGATGCACTGGGACGTGATGTGCGCATCAGTACCACATTTGGCGCAACGACGCTTCAGGTGGCAGTTCTTACCTCCGTGCCCGAAGCCCAGGCAGTTGAAGCATTGTGTGACGTCACGATGCACTGGTCGGTATCGCTCCCACGACACGATAATGTTGAAAACCGCTCGGATTGCCTTCAGCTCAGGAAGCGTCGTCGATCCCTTAGCCAAATGCAGCAGGTAGAGCTGGTCACGGTACTTGATGTCTTTGTTGCGTCGGCTCATTTTGTGCACGGCCAACACATCCAGTTTCAAAACTTTTAGCTCGGCAGCTAATTCCTCCACTGGCATGTCGTACAGACCTCTGACGACGATTTTGTACGGCTTATCCATGACGACATCATGGGTAAAGTACTCCGCCTCGTTTTCGGTCAAGTAATCCTTGACCAGTTGATAGTGCTGCCTGGATTGCACCAGCACCTTAAATCCGTCCTGACACAGACGAATGTTGCCTTGGACTTTCCCAGACTTGATGAGTTCAACAAGCCCCGCACGAAAGTCGATCGTTGCTGCTGATTGCCTCACATAAAAAGGAGGCAGTTTCTCCTTTCGCTGTTTCACTTCATTCTCCTTTGCTTCCGCTACCTGGTCCTCGTCAGGCAGTCCAGCAAACTTGTTGTTCTTCAAAAGCTGCTCCTCGTGCGATGAAGAGTTCTCCTCCTCCTCATCCATCGGTACAGTACCGTCGCTCTTTTTCGTCTTTTTGCTGTTCGATGTCACTTCCAAAAGCACCTTCCTTTTGGAAATTCCCGGTTTTTGGCCATCAGTTGAGGCCTCAACCTTCCTTTTGGAAATTCCCACTTTTTTGCCTGCTTGAGCCGCAGGTAGGGCAATATTGCCGGCGTTTTGCGCCGGGACGCGACGAGTCATGTTGATTCAGACAACCTTCACCAACGAATGCTCGGATAACAATCAGCACGTTAAGTAAGTTATTGCATAGGCATAAGGATATCAAATTGATGTAAAATTTGTTTGAATCAATAAATATAACCAATATACAAACCAATAACAATTATTTTGACACGCGGAGTTTGCTCTGTTTATCTTAGATAATTTATATAAATCAATGAATTATGTAAGGTTATTGTAGGATCCATCAATAAAACTAGTCTATCTATCTGTCTGTATATTTGCGCTTCATAAAAAACTTATAAGAAATAATTGTCAAACATAGGTATGCAAGATTTAAACAGAAATGAATAACGACCTTTTTAAAACCCAACTAATAACTTTTCTTATGCGATCCTGAGAACTAGAATTGGTTGCAGAATTATTTGAACGGAAGACCCATTTTTTCAAGCTTTCATTTGGGATGGAATTATTTTATTTTATTCTAGGAAGATTGTTTTCAAAATTAATCCAATACTTATTTTTTTTTTTAATTTTCGTGGAATTCAATCCACTGGAAGTTTGACATCACACGAAATGTGGTAAATTTGTTTTATTTAAACTTTATGATATTTTTCACTTCGCAAAACGTTGGTAAATTATTAAATTATTTAATTGTTTCAAAAATGCAATTCTCCCCGATTACTGGAAAGGGTTTTCATTTTGATTTTTTTTTTATTCGGCTCAAACTTTGTGGAGATAATTCGTAAAGCCATTTTGTGCCCATACAAGGCTTTAAACAATTGCTACGCAAATATTCGAAAATCTGTATGTTTTGGAGGAATTTGATCGATTTGACCTTTTTGAAAAAATGGTACCCGGACATTTTTCGCTAATTTTTTCACCCAAAAAAAAAATTGAAATTCTTTGATATGTTTTCAGGAAAAACATCCTCAGCTTTTGAGCCATAAAGAAATACGGACAAAAATGTTGCCGCCAAGTTATGATTGTTTCTTATGTGTTTTAGAGTAAAAACAGAAATTTTATACAACACAAAATTTGGTCTTCATTGTTTGTTAGACATAGGGAACTGTCCTATCTATTCGAAAAAAAAATTCGGACAAAGGCACTCTAGGAAACTATTGTTGAAAATCGAAAAACTGAAATTTAATTAAAAGGGCTTTATTTTTTACGTGGGATTTCCATTTATTGAAAAAAAAAAACATGAATTGATTGGTTTTTGTCTTTTAAAACATAATAAAAATTTTAAAATGAAAATCACGGATTTGGGGAATTAATGCTGCGTGATTTTTCTTTATTAAAGATTGGGGTAAAAACCGTGATACTATTTTTAAAACCTACAACTATGCTGAATCAACCAAATCGATTAGAAAATATCTTGAAAAGATGCAGATTCAAAAATATTTACGTACTATTTTTGTTTAGAAGGTGAACCAAAGACACAAAATCTCTTTTTTTAGGTTACAGGGAAGGCCACCAAAAAGTTCGAGCCGAAAAACATTTACCGTAAACCGGGGTGACTTTGATAGGATTTCAATTTGTTTTTGGAATATTTTCCAACAGGTAAGATTTGTCTCAAGATTTTTATTTTTAAAACATGTACTGGGGTAGGTCACACAAAGTCCATGCACTATTTTGGAAAAAAAGTTTTTTCAATAGTGTTTAGACAAATAGTTACGTCAAAAATTCTTAGTTTAAATTCCGGGGTGACTTTGATAGTCATAGTTTTTCTGGTTGAAATCATATTTAAGATGTTCAAACTTTATTTGTACGTTAAATGTACTATCACTAAAGTAGCTGATATAGTTTTTCAGAAAAAAAAATCAATGTTTATATTTAGTTAACTAAGTTTATAAGCTTTTTAACAAAATACATATAAATTTCAGGTAAAATTGTTAAAAAGTCGGAATTTTGCCTGATAATTATTAAAACTAGTTTTGTTTATAAAATTATCGATTTATATTGCAATTTATACTGAATTAGAAGCAAGAATCACAAGTTTTCATATTTTACATGAAATTTGTACAACTGAAATTGCTTAAAAATATGGAGATTTTTTTTAAATTGTGTTTCAAAAATACATATTATTTATTATTTACAAACTTACTTAACCTTCTCCTAGTGGAAAATTGTCCAAGGAATCCGAAAAGGCATTCCGTTTTCAGATTCAAAATCATGTTAATTGAGAAAATCATGACACTTTGAGAAGTTAAAAATGATGACTTTCATCAATATTTTCCTAACTATAGTTAACTAACTTTTTAAACTTTTCAAAATTTTTAGAACAGTTCTTCTTGAGGTACTTTGAATACTTTCTTACCATAGTCAGTATGATTCTAAACCTTTCCGTAAGTATTTTAATTGTACTCGCCATTTTGCTGAAAAATTGCGAACCTATCAAAGTCACCCCGGCTATCAAAGTCACCCCGTTTTACGGTACTAACATATTAAATATATACAGCTGATCATAGAGTATCGCTAAAAAAACAATCGAAATCGAACAAAAAAAACGAATTTGCGGTCAAAGTACTTTATTGAAATAGGTCATTTTTAGGTTACTTATTTTTTAAATAGTTGCAGTTATTTTGTTTTTAAAATTAGTGCTCATATTTGCCCACTTTTGAAAAAAAAGTTTTTTTTAAGCTCTGAAAATTCTCTTTATTTTGCTTTTATGAACATTGTTGATACGACTCTTAGTTGTTGAAATATTGCCATGCAATTTAATCTTTAAACAGAAAAATTTATGTTTTCTAACTCCACCCAAACAACCCAATATATTCTAATGTCGATATCGCAGCAACTAAGGTCCGATTTTCAATGTTAAAGTACGAAACATTCGTGAAATTTACCAATATTTTCGAAAACAATATTTTTATTTATTTTTTAAATCAAGACCAACATTTCACAAGGGCGTAATGTTGAATGTTTGTTCAACAAAGTTCAAAAAGCAAAACAAAGAGAATTTTCTCAGCTTATAATTATTTTTTTTGAAAATTGGGCACTAATTTAAAAAAGTGAATAACTGCGACTATTTTCAAAAAACTTACCTAAAAAAAGCTATAAACTGAAAACGGCGCATTTTGTCAAAATTTCACTTAAGTACTTTTTGATTGCAAATTTGATGAAAGAATGAGGCTAAAAAATTATTGCGACCAATATTTCAATTAAAAAAAAATCATAACTTCGTCAAAAAAAAATTTGCACATTCTGGAAATATCTGAAAAGTTGTATTTTGATGTGCCTAAAACATATAAAAAAATAAAATCATGTTTTTTGCAAATCAAGTTGCAATTAAAATTCACCTAATGATGCAAAATCGCTTCTTTGGGCATACCAAAGAAGCCAAAAAAGTTGCAGCCGAATGAAAAATACAAAAATTAAATTTAAAAATGAAGACCAATTTTTTTAAGAATTGCTCACTTTTGAAAGACATTAAATAATTTAGAGGTGTATTAATAGTCAAAGTATTTACTAACACTGAAATTCTCAGCTCAAAATGTCAACCTGCACGGGTCTTTAGTATGCAAATTAGTGCTCTTGTGGTCACATCATTGTAGCACAATCTAACTTGTGTGTGTACTCGTACACCACAATCATTAGCATACACGTACTCTTTTCCACCGGCCGCGGCACCTTGAGGCAGTTACGCGCGCCACGTGCCAACAAGGGCCTCCTCCTTTTGCTTACGCTTCTTTGCGCTGTTTCTCCGCTCGCAAGTACAAAAGACTTCAACGCGGTAGGTGACGACCCACCTCCTGCTCGGTAGCATAAGAGTGAATAATGTTTTTTGGCGGGAAATCGCCGTCTCGTTGTGTATGGAAATGAATTGCCACGAATTAGCCGCGGCGTGGGAAATCACTACTTTGCACTAAACGTGTGAATTATGGAACTGGAACAGTTTTGTACGTCGTTTTGTCCAAACACATGTCGGCGCGCAAGACATCGGAACAAAAAATACAACAAACGATGTTTAATTTGCGTAATTTCGAAGGTTGTCACGACAGATGAAACCTAATCTCTGGCTGATTCTATGCCGTTACCTTTCACAACATCTCCGTCACGCGTTTCGTGCTGGGACTTGACGTCACCGGTGCTGTGATCTGCGACGCCGTAGTTGAAGGCATATTTGGGGTGATCCTGAAAGAGGTTGGGAGAAGAAAAAAAGCGAACTTTATAAGCTGGCTCTACACAATAAAAGCCCATTTGGGTAGTGATAAACTGTAGATTTGGTTGTAAAATGGAAATGGCACGAAATCATGGGTTCGATTGGTGTGGAAGTGGCTGTGTCATGTTTTGGGGGCATCTCTCACGCAAGGTGATCGATACATGCTATCAATAGAGTTGTTGTGTAAGATATTTTTCGGGGTGATAGAGACTAACAAAAGATTTGAAAAATGATCGATATTAGCTATGGTTAGTTTTGCAAAAACAGCTGATTGCAACCGTGGTTGAATTTGTGTTATATTTCAAATGGAAACCAGTTACGTGATTATTATAAATTATTTATGCGTTTCATCACTTTGAATTATCTCATTGACCTCCAACATGTGTCAAAAATGACTGTGCAGGATCAGCTCGAGTAGTTGCATGAATGATGGGGTCCTTAGAATTACGTGCACTTTTATTTATTCATTTATTTTTGCCTGTCCGGATCCATCATCCAACCCATCATTGGTAAGGTAATTAAAAAGCCTTTCCAATGAGTTCAAAACATTGAAGATCTGGCAACCCTGTCTCGAGTTATGACCACTTAAGTGATATTTATGTACTTTTTTGAAGCCGGATCTCACTTAAATGTATGTAAACTATGTCCGGATCCATCATACGACCCATCGTTGGTTAGGTAATTGAAAGGCCTTTCCAATGAGTCCAAAACATTGAAGATCTGGCAACCCTGTCTCGAGTTATGACCACTTAAGTGATATTTATGTACTTTTTTGAAGCCGGATCTCACTTAAATGTATGTAAACTATGTCTGGATTCATCATCCGACCCATCGTTGGTTAGGTAATTGAAAGGCCTTTCCAAAGAGTTCAAAACATTGAAGATCTGGCAACCCTGTCTCGAATTATGACCACTTAAGTGATATTTATGTACTTTTTTGAAACCGGATCTCACTTAAATGTATGTAAACGATGTCCGGATCCATCATCCAACCCATCGTTGGTTAGGTAATTGAAAGGCCTTTCCAATGAGTCCAAGACATTAAAGATCTGGCAACCCTGTCTCGAGTTATGACCACTTAAGTGATACTTATGTACTTTTTTGAAGCCGGATCTCACTTAAATGTATGTAAACTATGTCCGGATCCATCATCCAACCCATCATTGGTAAGGTAATTAAAAGGCCTTTCCAATGAGTTCAAAACATTGAAGATCTGGCAACCCTGTCTCGAGTTATGACCACTTAAGTGATATTTATGTACTTTTTTGAAGCCGGATCTCACTTAAATGTATGTAAACTATGTCTGGATTCATCATCCGACCCATCGTTGGTTAGGTAATTGAAAGGCCTTTCCAAAGAGTTCAAAACATTGAAGATCTGGCAACCCTGTCTCGAATTATGACCACTTAAGTGATATTTATGTACTTTTTTGAAACCGGATCTCACTTAAATGTATGTAAACGATGTCCGGATCCATCATCCAACCCATCGTTGGTTAGGTAATTGAAAGGCCTTTCCAATGAGTCCAAGACATTAAAGATCTGGCAACCCTGTCTCGAGTTATGACCACTTAAGTGATATTTATGTACTTTTTTGAAGCCGGATCTCACTTAAATGTACGTAAACTATGTCCGGATCCATCATCCGACCCATCGTTGGTTAGGTAATTGAAAGGCCTTTCCAATGAGTCCAAAACATTGAAGATCTGGCAACCCTGTCTCGAGTTATGACCACTTAAGTGATATTTATGTACTTTTTTGAAGCCGGATCTCACTTAAATGTATGTAAACTATGTCTGGATTCATCATCCGACCCATCGTTGGTTAGGTAATTGAAAGGCCTTTCCAAAGAATTCAAAATATTGAAGATCTGGCAACCCTGTCTCGAATTATGACCACTTAAGTGATATTTATGTACTTTTTTGAAACCGGATCTCACTTAAATGTATGTAAACGATGTCCGGATCCATCATCCAACCCATCGTTGGTTAGGTAATTGAAAGGCCTTTCCAATGAGTCCAAGACATTAAAGATCTGGCAACCCTGTCTCGAGTTATGACCACTTAAGTGATATTTATGTACTTTTTTGAAGCCGGATCTCACTTAAATGTATGTAAACTATGTCCGGATCCATCATCCAACCCATCATTGGTAAGGTAATTAAAAGGCCTTTCCAATGAGTTCAAAACATTGAAGATCTGGCAACCCTGTCTCGAGTTATGACCACTTAAGTGATATTTATGTACTTTTTTGAAGCCGGATCTCACTTAAATGTATGTAAACTATGTCCGGATCCATCATCCGACCCATTGTTGGTTAGGTAATTGAAAGGCCTTTCCAATGAGTCCAAGACATTAAAGATCTGGCAACCCTGTCTCGAGTTATGACCACTTAAGTGATATTTATGTACTTTTTTGAAGCCGGATCTCACTTAAATGTATGTAAACTATGTCTGGATTCATCATCCGACCCATCGTTGGTTAGGTAATTGAAAGGCCTTTCCAAAGAGTTCAAAACATTGAAGATCTGGCAACCCTGTCTCGAATTATGACCACTTAAGTGATATTTATGTACTTTTTTGAAGCCGGATCTCACTTAAATGTATGTAAACTATGTCCGGATCCATCATCCAACCCATCGTTGGTTAGGAAATTGAAAGGCCTTTCCAAAGAGTCCAAAACATTGAAGATCTGGCAACCCTGTCTCGAGTTATGACCACATAAGCTATACATTGTGTTCTTTTTTTCTGGATGTAAAAAAATGATGAAACCACTCATATAGCCATTTTTGGTAAAAAGTGAGGAAGGCATCAAACACATAGGTGGATTAAGTTAGTTTTTTAAATACACTTAAATTGATTTAAAATTAATAAAAATTATCAACTTTGCAAAAAAAACATAAAAAATGTATTTCTTGTCATTTTCTTCAATATTTAATTTTAAAGGACGATTACAAAAAATTAAATGTTTGATAAAATTTGTTGAAAAATTCGCAAAAACTTGAAATGTTTTTTTAAATTATTGCTCAAAAAAATGTTATCATCTTTGAGTGTAAAATTTACTACAGAATACGAAAATTCATTCTGCTTTCAAATTCGAACTAATTTTCATTTAAAACAATTTAAAAAACTCGTGATGAACAACAGCAATATCGTAATTACAATTAAAGATCTTTTTAAACCATTCAAAAATTGTTGAAAACTTCTTTTTGAAGTACCGTAAACTGGGGTGACTTTGATAGCCCGGGGTGACATTGATAGAAATTTGATTTGACCACTAATTTTGATACATCCAATATAACAGTCACATTTTTGCTTAATATGCTCGTTAATAAGCTGTCCCTTAATGCTTGCATACTCATAATTCTCAAAAATGTTTAGATATTAATTTGATGAGCATTTTAAAACCCTATCAAAGTCATCCCGGGCTATCAAAGTTACCCCGGGCTATCAAAGTCACCCCAATTTACGGTACTGTGTTTAATTCTCTACCACGGCCAGCGTCATTCGATTCTACATAGTAGATCAACTATCCACGATATTTAGTTTCAGAGATATCATCAGAGATTTCGTTGTTTGAAAGTTGAGGTTTTTAATTTTTTTCGTGAAAAAGGTGAAAATCAGGATTCTTGCTTTTTTGCATAAATTTACGGTACCGTAAGCCAAAATAAAAATTACACATTAAATAATTACGAAACGGAAAGTAATCATGCTGGCCGTGGTAGAAGTGTTCATAGTACCTCAAGTAGAAGTTTTCAACAAATTTCGAACGGTTTAAAAAGATCTTTTCTGTAATTACGATAGTGCTGATTAATATTTATATTCATAATTTTTTTTAAATGAAAATTAGTTCAAATTTGAAAGCAGAATGAATTTTCGTATTTTTATGTAAATTTTACACTCCTAGATGATGATTTTTTTTCAGCAATCATTTGAAAAACATTTGCGAATTTTTCAACAAATTTCATCAAAAATTTAATTTTTTGTAATCGTCCTTTAAATTGAAAAGTAAATATGGAAAAAAACGACAAGGAATCTATTTTTAAAGTTTTTTTGCAAAGTTGAAATTTTTCATTAATTTCAATTGAAATTGAGTGTATTTTGTATATTTTAACACAATTCTTATGTAAAATATTAAATGTGTATAATGTTAGTAAGTAGGGAAACAGTATCTAATTGCAGCGTGCCTCTAATTTTGCAGGTCAGAACTTTGACATTCAATTAAAGCTAATTAAAAGCGTTTTCAACTGAACTCGAGTGAATGAGAAGTGAGCATGCAAGTTTCTATCAAAAGTTTTGCAAAATTAGTTGTTTAAATAGTGAAAATCAGCAAATTGGATGGAGTTAGGAGCGAGTGCTTAACCTGCCAAACATACGAGAATTTCCCCTATAATGGAATTGATTTTATTCTCAAAAATACTGGAGCTGGTACCTTATTAATAGTACATTTAACGTATGATAAAAAGCACTTTTAACACAAGAAAGCTATGTCTATCAAAGCCACCCGAAATACAAAATAAAACATTTCAATACATTACAGTTAAAACTTTTATTTAAAAAATCCAAAAATTGCAGATAGACATGTTCATTTTTTTAAATATATTTTTTCAAACAACCCTCAAACAAATGCAACTTTTTGAAAGTTTTATATAATTAATTTTTATTTATAAGGATTTAGTTAAAAAATTAAACAAGTTCTTCATGATTTCACTTGGTTTAAATAAAAATTGTCTTATTACTGAATTTTTTAAACTAGTTGAATCCAGAATATCTCAAAATTCAATTTGTGGAAATCTCAGTCTAAAGCGCCATAATGTAGATTGAGGTGCAATTTTCATAAAATTTTCTTTATCTTTTGTTTGGTCATATTACTTTTCCAAATAAACTGAATAAATGTTGTAGAAAATTTGATTTATCTTTTATTTTTTGATAAACTTAAAAGTATATTTTTTTCTTAACTGATTTGAGATGAATCTGTTGATAAATAATTCATAAACATGGTTCACCAAAAAGCATTTAATTTAAACAGAATTCACAATAAAAGTTTCCAATAAACTGATTGAATTTCGTCGCTTGTGTGCTATCGTGTGACACGTCTGCTGTAAAAATATAGGACATGTTACAAGCGACGATTTGTATGAAATTATGGAATAGGACGTTTCCTTCAGCTGGTTAGGAATTTGTTTTCTTCAATTTTTTCATTTCTTTTGATGAACTGCCTTATTACATTAGTTTGCAAAACTTTTAAGATTTTAAATATGCTAAAATATTTTTTTAATTATCCTCAAATTGTTCTGATTTGTTTTAGTTTTTTTTTCAACTTATTCACCAGCAATTCACATGCTTTTTATAATCCGCACTTTGTTTTTATTCAAATAAGTAAATTCACGTTTTTTTATTATCTTCGTAAAACAGAAAAAATAACTTTTTAGCACTAATCAGTGTTTAATACCAACTTCAAATCACAACTACAACCCATTTCTGATAACAAACTTCACCATATCCATTTTCACCAACACAATTTAGAACATTTCCCACAATCACAATCACAGTAAAAAAAAAGTCCTTCGCTCACATAATAATCAACGGCATATCCGGGTCGGGCGAAGGCGCCGGCCCCAAACATGGCCACGGTCAGCAGCAGGCTCGCAGCGATACAGCTTCGGGACACCATTCTGGACTGGATTTCTTGAAGTAATTCTTAACAACACGAGGGACTTGACGACGACCGCGCTAGCACTTATTCAAATCGAAACTGTACCGTTGACGGGTGGCAAATTTGGTTTTATATTGCTTTGGAGATCTCCCACGGACCCCGCAAGTCTCGGGTCTTCTCGCGTGAGATTCGCGCGTCGGACTCTCCGTGAAACACACTCGTGGTTCGTTGGGTGCTGTCGTGTTCAATTGTCGCAATGCCTATCTTATCTTAATAAATTCAGAATAGATTTTGTAATTCTATATGTTTTTTTGTGTTGACTCTTAACACTTAAATGCAAAAACCTAAAATTTACTTTTTTGCCAAGTCTGTTTTTAAATTCATAATAAATTTGGAAATTGTGTCAAGAGAGCATAACATAGACAAAACCAAGTACCAGCCTAGCCACTTAAGGTCCCACGGCTCTTGGCTGGACAACGAGAGATTTTCCACCGATGCAGCAGCAGCGGTAGGAGCTGATGACGAAGAAGTCGCACGTGCTCACGAGATTTCAAAGCGGTTGGTTAGCTTGGAACTTCTGTTCTGTTTGGCACGAGCTTCTGTTAGACTGTTGTGGAAATGTGGTTCAGGACACGGAATTCGAAGCGGATCTGGAGTGGCTCGGTTCGCGATGGGAATGGAATTGTTCTTGCACGATTTTAGCATGTCAACTGTTTGATCTGTTCATTAGGGTAGAAGTATCAAACAATTCTGAGAGATAAAATCAACGTCACTTCAGAAAGATTGTCAATAAATTTTGGAAACAGTTTGTTATTCCTATCCGGTTGTTTTTTTAGTGAAGTGTATTTAATTTTCTTCCTTGGTCAAATTAGTCAATGTATTCAATATCATAACAATTCGATGTCATGCTGCTCTTTGTGCTATCTAGATACGATTCCCACACCCAAAGTTAAAGAACGAGGTGATAGTCCTCACGAAAAGAAACGTGAGGAAAGTGCTATTTTGCGAGAGTATAGTCCTCTCGCGTGTTCATTCGTTCATTGGAACAGTTCATCTTATTGAGTGACTTATATGGACAAATGATCGCCACTTAGTAACCGAACCATGGTGGCCCATACGGCAAAAGCACGGTTCAGTATGCCGAAGGTCTTGGGTTCGAGTCTTGGTACCGGAACTTTTTTTTTTGATAGATGAACTTTTTTTGAAGATGAACCCATGAGTAAAGTACTCTCGGTAATTTCGGGATTAACCCTCTCAGTCCGCACACAGTACCATTTTACTACCGAATCGTGCTCTTTATCCTCTCGTATGCCGATGTCCAGTTCTGGGTGCAGCAAGCTTAGAATAAAATAGCACACTGGAATAGAATAAATGAGCAGTTCTCTAGGATTTCGGTCATTCGATTTTTTTTGTATTTTTTAATCCGACTGAAAATTTTTTGGTGCCTTCGGTATGCCCAAAGAAGCCATTTTGCATCATTAGTTTGTCCATATAATTTTCCATACAAATTCGGCAGCTGTCCATACAAAAATGATGTATGAAAATTCAAAAATCTGTATCTTTTGAAGGAATTTTTTGATCGATTTGGTGTCTTCGGCAAAGTTGTAGGTATGGATACGGACTACACTGGAAAAAAATAATACACGGTAAAAAAAATTTGGTGATTTTTTTATTTAACTTTTTATCACTAAAACTTGATTTACAAAAAAACACTATTTTTAATTTTTTTTATTTTTTGATATGTTTTAGAAGGCATAAAATGCCAACTTTTCAGAAATTTCCAGGTTGTGCAAAAAATCACTGACCGAGTTATGAATTTTTTAATCAATACTGATTTTTTCAAAAAATCGAAATTTTGGTCGTAAAAATTTTTCAACTTCATTTTTCGATGTAAAATCAAATTTGCAATCAAAAAGTACTTTACTGAAATTTTGATAAAGTGCACCGTTTTCAAGTTATAGCCATATTTAAGTGACTTTTTTGAAAATAGTCGCAGTTTTTCATTTTTTTAAATTAGTGCACATGTTTGCCCAGTTTTGAAAAAATATTTTTGAAAAGCTGAGAAAATTCTCTATATTTTGCTTATTTGGACTTTGTTGATACGACCTTTAGTTGCTGAGATATTGCAATGCAAAGGTTTAAAAACAGGAAAATTGATGTTTTCTAAGTTTCACCCAAACAACCCACCATTTTCTATCGTCAATATCTCAGCAACTAATGGTCCGATTTTCAATGTTAATATATGAAACATTTGTGAAATTTTCCGATCTCTTCGAAAAAAATATTTTTGGAATTTTCAAATCAAGACTAACATTTCACAAAGGCCAAACATTCAATATTACGCCCTTTTAAAATGTTTGTCTTGATTTGAAAATTCCAAAAATATTTTTTTCGAAAAGATCGGAAAATTTCACAATTGTTTCATATATTAACATTGAAAATCGGACCATTAGTTGCTGAGATATTGACGATAGAAAATGGTGGGTTGTTTGGGTGAAACTTAGAAAACATCAATTTTCCTGTTTTTAAACCTTTGCATTGCAATATCTCAGCAACTAAAGGTCGTATCAACATAGTCCGAATAAGCAAAATATAGAGAATTTTCTCAGCTTTTCAAAAATATTTTTTTCAAAACTGGGCAAACATGTGCACTAATTTAAAAAAATGAAAAACTGCGACTATTTTCAAAAAAGTCACTTAAATATGACTATAACTTGAAAACGGTGCACTTTATCAAAATTTTAGTAAAGTACTTTTTGATTGCAAATTTGATTTTACATCGAAAAATGAAGTTGAAAAATTTTTACGACCAAAATTTCGATTTTTTGAAAAAATCAGTATTGATTAAAAAATTCATAACTCGGTCAGTGATTTTTTGCACAACCTGGAAATTTCTGAAAAGTTGGCATTTTATGTCTTCTAAAACATATCAAAAAATAAAAAAAATTAAAAATAGTGTTTTTTTGTAAATCAAGTTTTAGTGATAAAAAGTTAAATAAAAAAATCACCAAATTTTTTTTTACCGTGTATTATTTTTTCCAGTGTAGTCCGTATCCATACCTACAACTTTGCCGAAGACACCAAATCGATCAAAAAATTCCTTCAAAAGATACAGATTTTTGAATTTTCATACATCATTTTTGTATGGACAGCTGCCGAATTTGTATGGAAAATTATATGGACAAACTAATGATGCAAAATGGCTTCTTTGGGCATACCGAAGGCACCAAAAAAGTTTCAGCCGGATTAAAAAATACAAAAATTAAAATTGAAGAAAAAAGACCGATTTCGTAGAGAATTGCTCAAATAACTTTTTTCAGCTTTAGAACATTTTTTGATAGCTAGGAACTCATATTTATGTTTTATATGAAGAGTCATTTAACCAATTGTCTATCAATGTTATCTGATATCTGATCTGACCTGATGCACTCTTCGATTTGCGTGAAACTTTGTCCCAAAGAGTAACTTTTGTTTCTGATCACGAATCCGAGGCCCATTTTTTAATATCTCGTGATGGAGGGGCGGTATGACCCCTTCCATTTTTAAACATGAGAAAAAAGAAGTGTTTTTCAATAATTTGCAGCCTGAAACGGTGATGAGGTAGACATTTGGTGTCAAAGGGACATATATGTAAAATTAGACGCCCAATTTGATGGCGTACTCATAATTCCGAAAAAACGGATTATTCGTCGAAAAAAAAGACTAAAAAAGTTTTAAAAATTCTCCCAATTTCCGTTACTCGACTATAACATTTTTTAGATCATGTCATTTTAAGGGAAATTTAATGTACTTTCCAAATCTTCATTGACCCAGAAGGGTCATTTTTTTCATTTGGAACAAAATTTTTAATTTTAAAATATCGTGTTTTTTAACTTTGCAGCGTTATTTTTTATAGTTCAAGAAAGTTCTACAAAGTTGTAGAACAGAAAATTTCAAAACTATTGATATAGGTTGCTTATTAACATCACGAGTTATCGTGGGAATTCCCGGGATCCCGGGAATTTTTTTAAGCAGTAATAAAATCTATGTTTTCATTATATTTGTTATGTTTTCAAGCATGAAGTCATAGAATTAGCTCAATCATATAAATTGCTGATAACCTACACTTCAATCTATACAAGGACGACAGTTTTTAAAAAGTCTATATAAAATTAAAATAAGTTTTTTTGTTCTTTGTTGTGCATTGGATTTTAAATGAACTACAATGTGATTCAAATTAAATAAACGTATACAAATATGTTTCTTTTTTATTTGACATGATCAGAAAAGCTTGAAAAAATTATTTGATAATATCTTTAAAAAACAAGAGGCAACAACAAATTAAATGACACCAGCCAATGTAAAAATTAAGATAAGTTTTGAATTTCATGTTTTACATAATAAAAATGTATGCAACAAGTGGCAAAAAGAAGATTTTTTCAGCACGAGTCGTACATTTATCGGATAAATCTCAATTACATTTTCAAATGGTCCTTTGTACATAGGAATCTCTTGGCGCATTTGTTGTTTTGAAAAAGTTTTCTAGAAATACGACAAGTGCTGGAAAAATCATGTTTTACAACAAGTTGCTTACAACATCTTTTGCAATCCCGAATAAACGCCTTTTGAATGAAATTTTTGCAAACATCCATGTGTTAAATAAATTCACCGTTAAAATTTAAAAATAATTTGAAAATTTTACTCATTGATACAAGTGCTAAAATGTTTAACTTTCACAAAAAAACATAGATTACAAATTATTTTTAAGTTACTACCGCCACTAGGAAAAAAAAACTACTAGGAAAAAACAGTCTAAGTAGGTAAGGAGATTTTAGAGCAATAAATTAAAAAATCGGTGTTCTGTGAAATTATTTTGTTCTTTTCCTGTTTAAACCAAAGTAATTCAAAACATCATGCAAAAAATATACTAAATAGCTGTCTTTATTCGTTTCATTTGTTCCGATTTGCCCCACATACCAGTGCTTGATGAAACATAATTTGATTTGATTTTTTTTCAACTTTTAAATCATAAATATAAGTAGATATATCAATCTTATAGAAATATATAAAATCAAATATGAAATATTTAAAGCCCTAATAAACTAAATTAATATTTAAAAGTTTACCATAATAAACTTAATTAATGCTGATATATGCCGAATACAAATTATAATGTTTTAAAATTATTATCGATTCTGTTCATATATTTCCACAACCAAATCAGAATTTCCAGACCAAAATTTGTTTTTTTTTTCGGGACAAATTATAAAAAATCCCAGGATTCGGGAATTCCCGGTTCTGGAAAAATCCCGGGATTTTTGTCCTGGGAGTTCCCTGGATGGACGCACTAATTTTTACACTCTTAAAAAATAAAACAATAAATTTTAAAATGACAGTCGAGTAACGGAAAATGAGAGAATTTTTAATATTTTTTTAGTGTTTTTTTCGATGAAAAATCCGTTTTTTTTCGGAATTCTGAGTACGCCATCAAATCGGGCGTCTAATTTTACATATAAGTCCCTTTGACACCAAATTTCGATCTCATCTCCGTTTCAGGCTGCAAATTATTGAAAAACACCTCTTTTTTCGCATTTTAAAAAATGGAAGAGGTCGCACTGTCCCTCCGTCACGAGATATCAAAAAAACGGACCTTGGTTTCGTGATCAGGGACAAAAGTTACCCCTTAGAACAAAGTTTCAGGCAAATTGAAGAGGGGTCGGGGCAACTTTTCCCAGGCAACCCAGGTGTTTTTCAAGAATTTGCAGCCTGAAACGGTGATGAGATAGAAATTTTGTGTCAAAGGGACTTTTATGTAAAATTAGACGCTCGATTTGATGGCGTACTCATAATTCCGAAAAAACGTATTTTTCATCGAAAAAAAACACTAAAAAAGTTTTAAAAATTCTCCCATTTTCCGTTACTTGACTGTAAAAAATGTTGGAACATTTCATTTTATGGGAAATTTAATGTACTTTTCGAATCTACATTAACCAAGAATGGAAATTTTTTCATTTAGATCAAAATTTTTCTTTTTTTAATTTCGTGTTTTTTTTAACTTTGCAGGGGTTATTTTTTAGAGTGTAACAATGTTTTACAAAGTTGTAGAACAGACAATTACATTTTCATTTATTTGTGTTTTGCATTCATTTTTGTTTTGCTGTCGCTTCCATCTCAGCTACTCTTTAAAATTCATTGGAAATATTGTTTGAGACTGTTTTATTTGATTTTCATTAAGAATTTTGGTGAGGTTTATGGTGAATTAAAAAACAACATTTCTTGTTATAATAAAACTGAAAGTTAAAATTTTGTTGACAAACAGTTCTTCAATTGAAAATAAAAATTAAAAAAAAATAATATCTTCATAATTATTTATATAAGATTGAATTTTGTCAGGCTTAAAAACAATTTTCAATATTTTTTTATATGTTTTGTTGTGCTCTTTCTATCATTACTTTTTTGACTATTTTTTATTCCTAAAGATATAAGTATTAATTTCTTTCTTTGCGTTTAGTTTTTTGCCTTTCGCACTAAGGTAAGGCTACAATCCTGCTCTAAAAATGAACTTTTTCTAGAAAGCTCGTAGACCCATCTTCATGTATATCCATCAGAATCGAAAACTGAACAAATGTCTGTGTGTGACCAAAATTCTCACTGAGTTTTCTCAGCACTGGCTGAACCGATTTTGGTCAAACCAGTTGCATTCGATTTTGTTTAAGGTCCCATACGTAACTATTGATTTTTATAAAGTCTCGATATGTAGTTAAAAAGTTATGTATAAAAATGTGTTTTTGTATTTATCCGTATGTTGGATAAGTGACCGGAAATCGATTCAAATATCATGTTATACATCGTTGGTTAGGTAATCGCAAGACCTTTTCAACGAGTTCAAAACATTGAAGTTCTGGCAACCCTGTCTCGAGTTATGACCACTTAAGGGATATTTGTGTACTTTGTTTTGGCGTATTTTAAGAAAATTTAGATGAAATTTGTGTCCAAGCCCATCGAATCACCAATAGTTCTTGTTATAATAAAGAGTGAGGAAGGCACCAACCACTTAGGTGGATTTAGTTAGTTTTTTTAAATCCATTTTTTTTGTTTTTCTTGAAACAAAACTTTTTCAATTATTTTTGATTAAATCAAACAAATTGAAAAGAACAAAAGCAGTTCAGTTTATTTCGCAATAACAAATTCAAAGTGTTTGTATGATTCGTCTACTCATAATTTTAAAACAACAATCTTTGATTATTAATTTTCAAATACAAAATTATGTTAATAATTCAATTTCACCAAAAAATAGTTAAAAATGAGGGAGGGGGAAATGAAGGTTGTTAAATAAGCCAAGGGGGAAATGCAACGAAAAAGGTAGAGAGCCACTTCCTTAGGACAAAGTTTCACGCAAATTGAAAAGGGGTCTGGACAACTTTTAACGATTTCGTGTGAGTTGGTTGAGAATTACCCTATAAATATATTTACTTTATTCAGAAATTGATATTATTAGGGTTGAGATTTTGGCGCCTTACAATACTCAAGTGTCTGCGATGTTTTAAACAAGCAAATTGAGGTTGAAATGGTTGTAATCAGGTGATGTTTATGACTTCAAAATATCAATCGTTAAATTGAATGATAATTGTCAGAAAATGATTATAACAATTACGTGATTGCATTTGGAAACCGTCAAGAACAAATTGGTTTAATTTTCTTGTTCAGTAAGCTCCACTGGCAAGAGCGTTGTCAAAACGACTTCAATGGCACATGATTTAATTGACTATAAAAAGTGTTCATGAATGGTTCAACCTCAAAACTGAACGAGAAGAAAACCCAAAACTTCTGTCAACATTATTGTACCCGTCTACGCGCGCAACAACAAACGAAACCATAACCACCACCTCTTCACGTTCGTCGGCTGCTGATGAATTAAGGGTCCTACAAGCGGAACAATTAAACATCCACCACACTGCTGTGAAGACTCTGTGGTAAAATTATGACCCGTTCTGAAAATCAAACGAATTTCCTTCGACCTGCGTGAACTACCTTGAGAGTACACGCGATTCAATAAGTTACGACCCGCAAAACTTGATCTTGAGAACAACTCTTCAGCCTGAACCACCGTCGACGACAACAACCGTGGAGTGGGTTCTCAGCAGCTGCTACTGGTTGATTGTTATGGTCGGACATCCGAGCATCGTATTTTCGCCTAGAAGGGGGTGTCCACTAATGATGTTCGTTGGTAAACACGCGCCATTAAAGGGGACTTTGAATTGCGGAAAACTCTCCAAAAGTAGCGGGAAGTGCTCTCCAGCAATTTGTTTGTTCCAAGTTCACTACTTGACTACTAGAATGAACTTTTGAGGAGATGGCGAATGTCAGCGCTGTAGGCTGGTTTTCTGAGAAGAATAGCAAACTTTTCATGGTCGATAGTTTCGCATGGAAAGGTTCCACGTTTGAGTTGCATCAAAGAGCCGCCACGAAATGCTAATTATGATTATGTTGCTGGAGCACAATGGTCCATGGATCATAAGATGGTTCCGGCAAGTGTTAGTAAACAAAAATTAAGATTTGCGTATTTTTCTGTTTTCAGTTTTCTTCCTTCGCTTTCCGATTCAACTTCCAAAAACGCACGGTGACACGCACAATAATATTGAGTTTATTATTCATCAGATAAAGATCCAGAATGCATTGTGCGGGGCTCCTGACAAAGAATTTTCATCACCCATGAAAATGGCTATTATTAGCGGTGGTAGCAAAACGACCCAGCACGCGAAATAGGCCTTTTGTGTTTCCGCCATAGACCGAACCTCCAGGGTCTCCACGGGCAGCATTAACCATGCAAATGTGCACAATTTGTTCCCATTATGGTAAACCACACCGAAACCAAACTGCGCGCGATTTTAAGAAGAAAAACCAACAACAACAGCGGCCTCCAAGTGGTCCGCAACGGGCGTTTTGGCATGCCATAATTACGGATTTTCGTGGTTCTTTTATATCAGCTGTGGTCACTGAATGGCTTGCATTATTCCTGACACTCGCAAGTCGCCAGATTCGGTAAACAGCTGTGAAAATGCAACTTTTGTTGAGGGCAGGAAAACTTTGAATCTCCACCAACCCAACTAGCGGTTGCATGCGGTGTGGCGCGAGTCAATCACGGCGAAAGACACTTGGAGTTCTTTGTCTTTGTCAGACGGTTGCGGGCTTAATTGTCCTATTCTAAGGGTATAACCATCTCGGTGGCCGCAGGCGCTAATGGGTTCAGAAGCACGGTATAGAAGCTAACTTGAGGAGAAGGCTTGCGAATTTTCCATCCACCCGACGAGTTTGTTTGAAGGTTTTCTTGCAAATGTAGTGAATTTCATGTTCGCGAATGTAGCTGTGGATTTTGAGCAATCAGGACCCTTACCTTTAGGTGCAAAAATGTCTTATCAGACTTCCTTGTTCTAATTTTTGTCATTTTTTGAATGACGAAATTTTCAAGATTAAAGACTCTTTATACAGCAATTTTATCTAGCAATTCTAACAGTACCGTCAGAGTTGGTGACTATGGGCAAAAAAAACGATATATATCGCGTAATTTCCAAACAACCTAAGCAACTTTATCGACAAAGTGTTAACGTAGGATTGTTCTTAGATAGTTCAGACAGCTTCTCAAATTACAGGATATGTTTTAGGAACGAGATTTTTTTTTGTTAGCAAAACTGTATTAAGATGTCCCCTTCACAACCCTTTAAACAGAATTAAATTTAATTAATAAAAAGAACCTGAGAAATTTCCAAGTCCGTAAAAATATATCACCTCTCAAACCCATTTATGGTAAAGCTGCAAAAAATATAGTTATAATCAGGGCTGTGGAGTCGGAGTCGGAGTCGGAGCCGGAGTCGGTGGAGTCGGGTCTTTTTGGGGACCTGGAGTCGGAGTCGGAGTCGGAGTCATCAAAACTCGAACAGCTGGAGTCGGAGTCGGAGCCGGAGTCGGCTGAATTTTATGAGCTGGAGTCGGAGTCGGAGTCGGAGCCGCAAATTTCTGATAACCTGGAGTCGGAGTCGGAGTCGGAGTTATCTAAAATTCAACAATATTTTTTTTTTACTTGTTCAGTATTTGTTATAATGCAGGTTTCACAGAACTCCTTATATTTTTAGGGTTTTTTAAAGTTGCATTCGTTATTATTTTTTAATTTTATTCAGGAGATTTATTAAATGCCATTATGTTTTTTGAGCATTTTTATTGTGATTGGAATGCTCTTATTGTGTTATTTCACTTTGATCACTATATGATACCCTGTTAATCCTCGCTAACCCAAGTTTGTAGTATCATAAAAAATTAAATTAATAAAAAATAATAGATGATATTGGTTTTGTACTCAAAAATATTCAATTGAGTCTTGACTGCATCCTTTTGCCTATTTTGATATAGTTGCAAATTATTTTTGAACAAATCTCAAGTTTTTAGAACCAAAAAGGATAAAATGATAGGATTTTAATTTATTATTCAAATATTATTCAACCAGTAATAATTTTCTCATAATGTATATGTCCTAAGCCAATATGACGGAAGGTGATAATTATTGCAAACCAATATACCAAAAACAAAATCTTTTTGGAAAGGTAGCTTATGAGGTCCTTTTGAAATGTCCGTGACCTAGAAAATATTTTACCAGTGGAGTTTTTTTTTCCAATTTTATGTTTTTTCATAAATAATAATGGAGGTGCACGATCATTTATAAAGCTTCGTTTTAGGTGAAGATTCAAGAAGTATCGCGCGCCTCCTTATACATAGAAAATTTTAAAATTAAAATAAATCAAAAATCCCTGGATACAATATTTCTAGGATATTTGAAAAGAACCCCTTAAGCGTCTTTTCCACAAATATTTTTTTTAGGTAAATTGATTTGCAATAATATTCTTCTCCAGCTATGGCGTGATGTCCATGTACGTCTTAAATAAAAATAAATGGAGCTTTAATAGTAGTTTATGCAACAAGTTGCAAAAAGAGGATTTTTTCAGCACGAGTCGTACATTTATCCAAAGAGGTTCACCGAGTTGGATAAATGCGAAGAGTGCTGAAAAAATCAAGTTTTGCAACGAGTTCCATACAACATTTTTTGCAATTCCGAAAAACAACCTTTGAGTGAAATTTTAAGTCAAATTATCATGTATTTTGTCAATAAATCGTTTAAATCAAAAAAATGTTGAAAAGTGTTACTTTTCGATACAAGTGCTGAAATGTTCAACTTTTCAGCACCCATTTCAGTGATGAAAAGTAGAACTTTTCAGCATTTATTTTGAAAAGTGTTGCTATTCGATTCTGTTATTTTTGGTACAGAAAAGTAGGCTCTTTCGTCGTTCAAGAATGACAGGAAAAGTAAGTAGTTTCACGACGGAATTGCAAAAAAATAGTTTCGTTTCAAATTGTTATTTAAAAAACCAAGGTGACTTTGATTGGCACTGTGCTTCTTATACATGTCAGCCTAAAAGTGAGCAAATTAAATATATATGTTATTTAAATCGAACATTAAGGTAGCTAGGTAACTTTCAATGATTCATTACCAAAAAAAAATAACAGCTTAATATTTAATTTTTTAAGCTTTTAACAAATTAAGTGTAAATTTGAGGTTATGTTAATGAGTCCAAATTTACTTTCAAAATTGTTCTTCTAAAAATGCCTTCAAAACTGGAAATATTTTTGATACTGTCCAGACTCGATTATTATCGGATAATCGAATCACGAATTGCAAATTAAATATCAAAATACATTTTTTCAATATGTTATCACCGCCATTTTGGACGCCATCTTGAAAATAAAAATTCTTGATCACTTTAGCGTAGTTTAGGGGCTGGGTGCAGAATAGTGGTTCGCAAAGCGGCCTCAATTTAGAACTGTCAAAGCGGAACCAATTTACTGTTCGCAAAATGCTACCAAGAAGTGGCAAGTATTGTGATCGATCTATACACTCAAACCCCGATGGTTTGACACCAACTGTTGTCAAACGAACGGGGTCACTTTTTAGTTTGACACCCCTTTTACACGGAGTTCACACACACTACCAAACGTTTGTTTTGATAGTGTGCGTAAGCGCCGTGTAAAAAGTGACAGTTCGTCACTTTTTAGTTTGGCTTTGACCAACCAACGGGATACAAACTAAAAAAGTGTCAAACGAAAAAGTGACCAACCACCGGGGGTTGAGTGTAATTTATTTTGGTTTGTCATCTCGTGGAAAACAAAAAAGGCCTCTTTTGGCTTCCCACTGTTTAGTCTACGAAGAAAAAAAGCGCGAAGCACTTAATTTTTCAGCGAAAACTTTAATATCAACAGATCCAAAATTATTCAAAACAATTCACTTCAGCAGCAAAAAATATGTCACGCTAGAGCTTGAACATAGCCTTCTACTTTGTTTATGTTTACAGCTGTAGTGCAGCTGTATTAGTGGGGAGCAGTGGGGAGCTTTCGAAAATCACGTTACGCAGTCTGTCTTTTCAGCACCCAGTTTAGGGGACATACTTAAGCCCGACAATTAAAAATAAGACCGAATAAGAATATCCGAAGTGAAATTTTTCTCTAGGCCTTCGGATAATCGAGTCTGAACTGTTTCTAGTTCAATAACGTATACCACTTGTAACCTAGATTTTTTTTCCGTTTTGTGATTCGAACTTATTTTCCTTGAGAAAAACTTGACACTTGAGAGTATTTAAATAATCCTATTTATGAATGTTTTCAAAATAATAATTAACGATTTTTTTTAAATATTAAAAAATATGTGGAGTCGGAGTCGGAGTCGGAGCCAACAATTTGTTGAAAGTTGGAGTCGGAGTCGGAGTCGGAGTCGGCTAGAGTTGGTAGGCCGGAGTTGGAGTCGGAGTCGGAGTCGGTTGGAGCTGGAAGCCGGAGCCGGAGTCGGAGTCGGAGTCGGCTAAACTTAGAAAGCCGGAGTCGGAGTCGGAGTCGGAGTCGCTTGAAATATGACCCGACTCCGCAGCCCTGGTTATAATAACTATTTGGAATGTAAAAATTATTCATTTTTTAAATATACAGAATGCATGATTCCTATTGCCACAACTTTTACATTATTCACTCAAATAAAGTAGAGCAACTCTTTACGAAATCGGCCGATTTCGACCATTTTTATTTTTTGTATTTTTTTATTTGACTCAAACTTTGTGGGGGCCTTCCCTATGACCAAATAAGCTATTTTGCGTCATTGGTTCACCCATACAAGTCTCCATACAATTTTGGCAGCTGTCCATACAAAAATGGTATGTAAATATTCAAACAGCTGTAACTTTTGAGTGAATTTTCTGATCAATTTGGTGTCTTCGGCAAAGTTGTAGGAATTGTTGAGGATTTTTGAGAAAAAAATAGGTACACGGAAAAAAATTTGCAGATTTTTTATCAACTTTTTTTTCACTAAAACTCAATTTCCCAAAATACGTATTTTTTTTTATTTTCGAGATTTTTTGATATGTTTGAGGGGACTAAAATCCGCAACTTTTGAGCCATAGAGAAACATGGTCAAAAAATCTGCCGCCGAGTTATGAATTTTTGAAAAAATAGTGATTTTTGGAAAAAATGGAAGTTTTATGCAAAAACAAGTTTGACATTACTTTTTAATGCAAAATTGAATTTGCAATCGAAAAGTACTTTACAGATTTTTTGATAAAGGGCTCCGTTTTCAAGATATAACCACCGAAAATTTGATATTAGCAAAATATTTGCAGTTTTTCAATTTTTAAAAATAGTGACCATTAGTGACCTTTTCTAAAAATATTTTTTTTGAAAAGTTCAGAAAATTTGCTATAAAATTGTCTAAGAGACATTGAAGATTGGACCTCGGGTTGCTGAGATAGAGCCGCTTTAAAGAAAAAGAAACACGAAAATTGAAGTTTTCTAAATCTCACCAAAACAACCCACCTTTTTATAATGACGATATCTCAGCAATTAATGGTCCGATTTTAAATGTTAATATATGAAACATTCGTGAAATTTTTCGATCTTTTCGAAATAAATATTTTGAAAATTTTAAAATCAAGACTATTATTTTAAAAGGGGCAAATATTGAATATTACGTAAATCTGTAAAGTACTTTTCGATTGCAAATTCAATTTTGCATTAAAAAGTAATGTCAAACTTGTTTTTGCATAAAACTTCGATTTTTTCCAAAAATCACTATTTTTTCAAAAATTTATAACTCGGCGGCAGATTTTTTGACCATGGCTCAAAAGTTGCGGATTTTTGTCCCCTTAAACATATAAAAAAAACTCGAAAATCAAAAAAATACGTATTTTGGGAAATTGAGTTTTAGTGAAAAAAAAGTTGATAAAAAAATCCGCAATTTTTTTCCGTGTACCTATTTTTTTCTCAAAAGTCCTCAACAATACCTACAACTTTGCCGAAGACACCAAATTGATCAGAAAATTCACTCAAAAGTTACAGCTGTTTGAATATTTACATACCATTTTTGTCTGGACAGCTAGTTATACAAATTTAAATATTATTGCTTGGTTTCAATTAAAAATGAAATATTTACAAATGCTTATTAAAATCAGTAAACATAGGCTGACATTATACAAATTTTGTTCAACATTTTGAAACCCTAAAATTTATCAAAAGCCAAGCTAAATATCCAAGTGAGCAAATAGCCAAATTGTTTGATAGTTCATGTCAAACTGTTTAATTCTTTTGATTATTGACAAATCAATAATTCAAAGAATATTCCTATTAAAAAACACAATTTCAAATACAGCAATTAAATTTTTTTTAGGTAAGACCACATTTCATGTCGAAAATAATGTCCTTGATAAAATTGGTCAAAATATTTTTATAGTTCTGGTCATATTTCGTCAGTTATTTGCTATCTTGTGACAACGACCATTTAAGACTTTTCGAGAAAATCGATTTTTAAAGTTTGTTGGTGAATAATTTTAAAACTATGAATGATAGAGCCAAACTTTTTAAAGCAATCGGTTCGTATACTATCGCTTAACAAACGCTCCAAGTTTCAATTAATTTGGTTACACCAGTTAAAAGATACAGTAAATAATGTAAACAAAAATCTGAAAAGCACGTGTCACAAGTGTGTTTCGAAAGTAAAATTGTACTACGTGTCACAAGTGTGCACAGAATTCCAATACAACCTAAAATAAGCTCAAATCAATGGATTAATCGACTTAATCAGTATATTTTTTATAAACAAAAGGTTGCATTGCCTTTAGAAAGTATGTGTGTACATAAATTTGTGAAAACAAGAAAAATTTCCCACATTTTCCAACAACATGTATGACGTGTCACAAGTGTGCACAATCATTTTGATGAATTCGTCTATGTCACAAGTGTGTATTGCGATATTCGGGAAACGGAAGCGAGTTTCCAAAATCGGGTTAAAACATCTTGTAGTGTTTGTTAAGTATAGCAAAACGTCATCATCAACTCATTTTCGACCAAAATGATCTTTGTCACAAGATAGCACACAGCTGACGATTTAGCAAAATAAATAAGTATAACAATTTGGGTAATGGACACAATTTTAGCATAGCATAGCATAGCATTGGTGTCTACCCGTAGCTGCTATTTCGTTATTGACCAGGACCCCCAAACATTGCTCCGTGGACCACAGATGAAAAGTAGGAACCAATCATCACCCCTTCGCAATTTTCAAAGGTCCCTATCATGCTGATCAATACCGACGCCGGCCACGACCAGAGGTAAGACACGGGGAAGTGGATGGGAATGTTAGTCCGATACTTGAGTGATGGGACCTCCAAATCGACTGCGTCTCCGACAAAGTATCACATGAGTTTTGAGGGGTTAGTAAGATGGGTATGAGGTCAGGATTCACTGTGGTAGGTGATGCGACAATAAGCAATTTGTTTATCGGTTGAAATTTTAAAAATCTTAGGCAGCCGGCTGCGGAAAGATAGCTATCTAGGGGTCATTCCATCTGAAGCGGAACAGCATTTGGAAATTACCCTCTCCGATCCTGCTCAAAGTTGGCAGAGCTGTTGATACTATCAAAACATGCAAGAATCCCGAATTTCATCCAAATCGGACCACCCCCTCCATTTTTGTACCCTCCCAAAAAATCGACTTTTTGCCGATTTTTGAGCAAAACCCCTATCTTCAAATGGCGATAACTCAGGAACCACAAATCTTAGAAGGTCGGTATAAGACTCAATTTTGAAGGAAATTGGACGTAGAATCCATTTCCGTGATCAAATTGTTGATTTATTTATTATTTCTACCTGTATTGCGCAATTGAAAACTTCAAACGGCCGTACCTCAAAACACCCCAAGTTATTTTTTTAATTTGACCTCACCATTGTGTTCCCCGGCCAATTTTACATAAGAATCATTTATCGACAGAAATGAATATGTTTCGTTCCAGAAATATCGAATTTTAAAGTTTAGTATTTTCGAGATTACCTGCATCAGCTTCATTCGCCGCATCTGCTAGAAGCACACAGGCGGGCTGATCAATAACTGCTACCTGGTAATTTATTAAAATAATATTTCATCATAAATAATCTTAATCTAATTGGGCAAAAATTAACTGTATAACACTGTAGGAAACTGGAGTTTAATCGCGAATGTTTATCTGCTCAAAAAAAAATAATTAAGTGAATTTCTGTGCTAACCCACAGGACAGAGCAATAACGACAAACAGCAAAGGGCAGAATTGGATTCCAACGAAGCGAGCAGGAAAATGCAATTAATCTTGTTAGTAACACTGAACAATTGAGTGAAAAATATGAATTAAAATGAATAAAATTTGTTGATACATTGTACTCTAGTGAAGGACGATCACAAGGAGTAGAAAAAGGATTTCTGGAAAGTATAAAATTGAAAAATGTAAGAAAATCACAAAGTTTGATCTGCTGCAAAGCGGCTAATTCCCCAAATTTAGTTGCGATGATTTTGACACCGTCCGAACAACAGCTTTTTTCCTTCTTTCATTCTTGGATTCTTGGAACACAATACGGCTGCTGTCCTCACGTATAAGGATTTTTTTAAATTAAATGTGCCTTGACCAAAATCATCTTTTAATCAAATGGAGCTGGCTCACAATATAAAAATTGATTTAATATGATCAATCTTTTGAACCATAAATCAGATTTGCCAAATTATGGTAAAGTGTCAATAATAAACTATAATAATAACAATAATAAAGCAGGTTTTTGGGTTTTTGCTGAATGGCACTATTTTGCTACCGCCTATGATAAAGGCCCTAGTCATGGCCTCGGAGGTACTCTAAAACGGTTAGCAACACGTAAAAAAACGGTGCATTCAAAATAACCTAATAAATATTCCTTTCACAAAAATAGATTGAGGGGAAACAGGGGAACAGCATCTAATTCCAGCGTTCCTCTAATGTTGCTATATCAGCGCTTTGGCATTCAATTAGCTGATTAAAAGCGTTTTCAACTGAAGTCGAGTGATAAAAAGCTTAATAAGAAGTGAACAAGCAAATTTCTATCAAAAGTTTTGCAAAATTTGTTGTTTGAATAGTAAAAATGAGCAAATTAGACAAAACCAGGAGCGAGGACTGAACCTGCCAAACATACGAGAATTTCCCCTATTAGCCATTTGAATATATATTTGCGTAAAATTATAAAAATATAAATTAAATTAATCATCTCCCAGAACAACAGGTAACAGTTATTGATCAGCCCGCCTGTGTGCTTCTAGCAGATGCGGCGAATGAAGCTGATGTAGGTAATCTCGAAAATACTAAACTTTAAAATTCGATATCTCTGGAACGAAACATATTCATTTCTGTCGATAAGTGATTCTTATGTAAAATTGGCCAGGGAACACAATGGTGAGGTCAAATTAAAAAAATAACTTGGGGTGTTTTGAGATACGGCCGTTTAAAGTTTTCAATTGCGCAATATAGGTAGAAATAATAAATAAATCAACAATTTGATCACGGAAATGGATTCCACGTCCAATTTCCTTCAAAATTGAGTCTAATACCGACCTTCTAAGATTTGTGGTTCCTGAGTTATCGCCATTTGAAGATAGGGGTTTTGCTCAAAAATCGGCAAAAAGTCGATTTTTTGAGAGGGTACAAAAATGGAGGGGGTGGTCCGATTTGGATGAAATTCGGGATTCTTGCATGTTTTGATAGTATCAACAGCTCTGCCAACTTTGAGCAGGATCGGAGAGGGTAATTTTCAAATTTGCACTTTTTTGTGCACAGTTGAGATGGAATGACCCCTAGGGATTTAAATATAGTATTAATTCGACCGCGATCCTCCAGAAATTCTCCGTCGGCGTGCCTTCCGATCAACGGTGATGTAGGAAGGGCTTCATTTATTGAAATGATTATTGAAATGATATAGAAAGGGCTTAATCCAGCAATACGACTTGCTAGTCTCAAAAAATAGGTACGTTTTTATAGAAAACTATAAATAGAGAACAACACAAAAAAAACTCATCGGCCAACGAACGCGATTGGAAAAAAAACAATGAAAAAAAGAAGGTAAAAAAACAGAACTGCGCGTCCCGAAAAGCACCACACTACTGATGCCATTATTTAATTATAATAGCCAATCACCCCATGCTCTCGAACAACGACACAAAAGAGACAGAAAATAACACGAAAAAACAGGACTGCGCGTCCACACAGGCACCGCACTACTCAATTTGGGTAATGGACACAATTTTCAAAAAAAAATTGATTCACAAATCTTTTACGTTTGAATAAAGTTTTGATGTAAAGATCATATTTCATGGCAAAAAAATGTCCTCGACAAAATTGGTCAAAAATTTCCCATCGTTCTGACCATAATTAGCAAAACAAAAAATAATAACAGATAAGGTTAAGACTGATGATTGTTTTTCAAATGATGGACTATCTCATAAATATCGCGATCAATGATTGAATGATTTTCCATATTTCATACATTGAGTTGTTATTGTCTTACCCTCTCATAATATCTGTTCAATCAGTGCAGTTTGACAGCTTGCCCAGAACAGACGTGTGTGGAGTGCACCCCTAAAGGCAACGTTCGCGTGCCTCGATTTGTTTGACGGACGGAGGTGGAAGAGACCTCTAAGACGGATGATTTTCAACTCATCCCTGAAAATTGGAAGCGGAAGAAGTCCCCTGATGTCACCGGAGCTGTCGTCGAAGGAAGAAAAGTGGAGCAGAATCTGCTAGCGGATAACAAAAACAACAACAATGCCAGCCCAGCAGGAGGAGGGGACGCCCCGGCGGTTCCACCACCCGGCCAGTCGGCAGATAAACAAAAGCAACCACCTTTGGCGGTGAAGAACACCACGGATTTTTACAAGCTCGTGGCGATAGTGGAAAGTTGTAAATTTGATTTCGACCCGATTTACAAACTAACCCGATTTGAATCCAAGGTGACCTGCTTCTCTGTCAAAGATTTTGACAAGTTGCAAGAGCTACTCAAGAAGAAGAAAGTCGAATTCTACACCCACGAACGGCGGAGCGAACGAAATCATCGGGTGGTTCTTCGTGGTTTTCCTGATGAACTGAAACCGGACGAGGTCAAGTACCTTCTGAAGAGGGATCTCAAGCTGGACGCGCTGGAGGTGCATGTCATCAAGAGGAAGAAAAAGTCCACCGTGGACGAAATTCCGTACATTGTGGTCTTCCCCAAGGGATACACCAATCTGAAGAAGCTCTCTGCAATGAAGGTTGTGGCAAGCACTATCATCCGGTGGGAGGCCTACCGGAACAAGCGGCCGAACGTGACCCAGTGCAGGAACTGCTTGCAGCTGGGTCATGGGACCAGGAACTGCCACCTCAAAGGGAGGTGCAACAACTGTGGGGGACCCCACAAGACGGAAGAGTGCAAAGTCCAGGAAGCAGAGCCGAAGCGGTGTGCCAACTGCTCTGGAGCCCACGAAGCCACGGACCGCAGCTGCCCCAAGCGGGTGGACTTCATCCGGAGGCGCCGGCGAAACCAAAACCGCCGGCAAGGAAGGCAGAGAAGCAGAGTCCAGCAGTTCCGGCGTTCACGCCGGCGAATTCCCTCCGCTGCCGGGCGCAGTTCCGGATGGAAAATCTAAGGATCGCCCTCGACCCGCAGGAAGCAGCCAAGGTGGCTCGCGAGACGGTGGAGCCACGGAGGACGAAGCCGGGGAGGTGCCTTACAGTTCGGCTGAGCTGTGGGGCATTTTCTCCAAGTACATCGGCAGGTTCAAGACCTGCAAGACCCGCTTGGAACAAGTAGTCCTCGTCAGTTACATGATCTCCAAGTATGGATTGTAAGGAGTTTTTATTATTATTATTATTATTATATATTAGATTTTAAACTGATCCTCGGTCCTAACCCGGTCGTAGCACCTAAAAAGACCTAAAAAAATAAGTTATGTATAAAAAAAAAAAATCTGTTCAATAACAATTTTTAGACTAAGTGTTGGGGATGTTATTAGGTGGACGAAGGGGCAGTGCGCTTGCCTTGCAGGATTATTCGCGTTTCGAGCATCCTGTTTGAGTTATTGGTGTTAAAAAAGCCCTTCCTTTATCATCGTTGATCAGAAGGCACGGCGTCGGGTAAACTGTGCATTAATCTTTCGAATAATGTGTAAAATTTTCACGGTGAAAAAGTAATTTCTACAGAATCGTTTATCGAAAGACACGCTGGCATTCTGGATCATCGTGTTAATAGTGGAACCAAATTTTCATTTATTAGACACTAACCGTGTGTGAGTGTTCTTGTGTGTTAACCCGAAAGACCTTCTCATAGTATCGTTGCTTGGAAGGCTCGCCGACGGGTCTTTTATGAAGGTGTCCCCATAGCATCGTAGCTCAGGAGGCATCAAAAAGCCACTAACCCAAAAAAACTAATCCCTTGATGCTTGAAGGAAATGCTGTGGATTCAACGGTCTCAAGCGGTGTCAAAAGGTATAAAGCGATAAACTACGTGCTTGATGAGTCTGCAACTTTATTTATCGGACTAACATTCCTCCCTTTCGTTAAACTGCAGGCTTTTTGGAAGGGCGTCGGTTGGGGATGTTATTTTTTTTATTAGCGATGACTATAACTTTCTGATAACAAAATTGGATATTTCAACATGACTTGTTATTGAAATGACCTCCGTTTTGTTATTCCCACCTGCCTGGGTACTGATGTTAAAATTTTAATTTATTGGCAGAGCTTGTTCAAGGAGCCCAAATCTATCATACCTTGTTAAAACTGAAGCGTCTACTAACATCAACTTCAGAAATGTCAAATTGCGTATTTAAACTATAAAGAAACTTGTATTTTTAGAAATGACAAAAACAATCAAAGTTAAAATAAAAATCTTAAATTTATCAACCATTAAGACTATTTGGAACTAATTAGCTCACAATACCGAGAAGAAAAATTCTCACCATGGAGTAAACTGATCTGTAACGATTCTTTATTTAGCATTCAAGCAGTACAGATGCAATTGCTACTACACAGAAAAAAATAATGTAAATTGGGAAGCTGTAATTTTGGAAGGTTGAATATTACCTCTTTTATGATGTAATTTTACCTCAATTTAGACTGAAAAAGTGGCATTACACCAGAAAAGTGGTAAAATTACACATTTCCAGAGGTAAAATTACAACTTTTTTCTGACATAAAAGATGTACCCCTTCCCAGATGTAATATTACCATGATTTTTTTTTCTGTGTACTCAACACAGATCGCCAGATCTGAAACTGCATCTTGGTGGTACAAATCGTCAGGTTCTCATCCGACGAACCCTAAACCATTCCGCCACCTCTAAAGATCTCAGGCGAGGGTAAAATTGCCATGACATTATGCCAACTGCTGCTCCACATATCACCAAAGACAATGCTGCGACTGTTGCTGCTGCTGCTGCTGCTAGAATGATGATTATGAGATAGGTCTCGACTTAAATGCCTTCTTTATGCTCAAGTTTGAATTTGTTTTCGCTTTCTCATGCATTCCACGACTTCCAGCTTTGACTTGATGGAGTTTGTTTTAGTTTCACAACACGCCGTCAATCCATCTATTGGGTGTTCTGAAACTCTTAAAGCGTCGATGGTTTCTGGGAGTCGTCCATCAATTGCTTTTTTCTATAGCTGAATAAAAAATTCAAGAAACCTAGACGGTGTTTAGGGCCAGGAAAGTGTCGGCCACGCGAATAAACTGTGAGCTATTAGGCTAATTTTAGTAGCTCCCCCTTACAGGTAACTTGACAGGCTGGCAGGCAGGCAAACCATCAAAAGTAGCTGCGCTATTGTGACACTTGAGGTCAAAGGCATCATGAGTACCACCGTGACCGACCGAAGCGACGAGGGGGGTTGCCCCCCAAACTGGAGCACTTCGAAAACAGAAACCCTCTTTGTACGCAGTAAACACTTCCACGGAGGGACGACCTTTCGGAAAGACCCCTTTGAGAAACAATAAAAGATCCGGGGTCTGACCGTGAACGGGCGCATCTTTCGGTTGATAGGACCCCGACATTCTTTGTCGAGATGAGAATCCGATTGAACCTGTCGCTTGGGGGTCACACTATTTTTTGGGGGTTTAAAAATAACTAGACTAGAGCGTTGAGGCGTGAGAGTCGGTTTTAGGTATACTTAAGGGCAATAAACTAGATTGTGGCATTTGAACAGCACCAAGGCAAGCTTAAGTTTTAAGCTCACGACAAACGCAAATGCACTTCAAATGCTGTGGTGCGTTTAATTACCTTTTCACGAAGCCAAAATATCAACCACATCAAAATGTTTCAGTAGGTTTTCACAGTCATCAAAAATTCCTGATGAATTGAGAATTTCAGAAAAAAATAGTTCGCTGTTATTAGAATATAGTGAAATAATCGTATTTTAATCATTTGACAACCAAGCCTACGCCATAAAAAATGCGTTCAAGATCACATAAAACCAACCACGCTGAAAAAATAACAACTTCTTCCTGCCCCTAAGATGCCGCCGCATTGCTGTCTAATCTGCGTCCAAATTACTGGCGTCAATTGCGCTCATTTTGTATACTTTACACTTTTTTATGACCCACAAATGACGGTGGCGCTGCAACATTGGACCTGCTCTCAGGTGATTCGATGTGTGCTCCTATTTCTGTGCGTTTTGCGATTTGAACTTTAGTGACGCGTGAGTTGAACTATGCGATTCTATGCAAGGTCAGAGTTTTTTATGTTGATTCTAACAGATATTGACGCTATTTCAATTTAGCTGTTAATGGTTGTAAATTGTCAAGAAGACTAAGAGATCGCGAATTGAGAGGTTCGTCGCTTGTTCGCGCCTAAGTCTTTAGCAGCAGTTGGCCCAATTGTAGCTTGAGAACCTTTCCTAAACCGTACTTCAAGGGCACTTTGGCCAATTTGGAGCTTAATCTGTCCATCAGCGGTCGTAGTACTAATGCAAATTATGAGACATTGCTGATGCAAATTTGTCGGAGACTTGGTTTCGAACTCTTGATGGACAATGTAAGGCTCGGCCACCAAGTGGCGCACAATGGAATGCTGGACGGCGGCAGTTCATCTGATACACCGGAGCAGCAATTGCCGTGCAAATGTGGATGGCCACCGCGTTTAATTGGCAGCTCCGGTAGGCAACCACCGTCGTCTCTGGGAGTCACGGCGAGACGACCTTGGCCGCCGACAGTGCGAAAAATTCCGAAAGCAAATTCGTTTCGACACGTCTCCGGATCAAACTCATGACGAAGGGGGGAGATGTCTGACGTTTGAACTGATTTTTAGAGAATGAGTTTGAAGTGAGTCTTGGTGGTCTTCGGATATTTAAAAATTGTATGAATTCCTAATTAAAACTAAGATGATTGACTAAAGTGATTTTACCTTTATCATTTTTAACTTCTGAACACTTAAGATGAAGTTGACATTATTCCCAAGAAAAGATGGTCAATACCAGTGGCGCCGACTAGTCCAAAATGTTGAGGGAAATCGGTTAATTCCCAAAATTGCCGAGTAGAGGTTGGGCTTAAATGTTAAAGTTCTTGTATATCACGATTTTATCTGATTTGGACTCATATGCAAAAAAGATAAAAAGAGTGTTAATTGGATACATTTTACATGTTTGGCATGGTTTGGCAGGTTAAAGACTCGAATTCTGTTCAATTTTCAAAATTCTAACTTTTCTAACAAATGGTTTTGTAAAAGTTTTGATTGTAACGTGGTAGGTCACTTCTCATTAAGCTATTTATTACTTGATGTTTGTTGAAAACGCCTTTCAAAAGCTGTAGTTAAACAATAGATGGGTACGAAACGGAACATTTTGCTAAACGGACAAATATCTCCAAACCGATATGAAGGAAACAAAATTTAAAAACAAAAAAAAATCAAAACAAAAATTACAAAAATTACAAAAATTACAAAAATTACAAAAATTACAAAAATTACAAAAATTCCAAAAATTCCAAAAATTACAAAAATTACAAAAATTACAAAAATTACAAAAACTACAAAAATTACAAAAATTACAAAAATTACAAAAATTACAAAAATTACAAAAATTACAAAAATTACAATAATTACAAAAATTACAAAAATTACAAAAATTACAAAAATTACAAAAATTACAAAAATTACAAAAATTACAAAAATTACAAAAATTACAAAAATTACAAAAATTACAAAAAATACAAAAATTACAAAAATTACAAAAATTACAAAAATTACAAAAATTACAAAAATTACAAAAATTACAAAAATTACAAAAATTACAAAAATTACAAAAATTACAAAAATTACAAAAATTACAAAAATTACAAAAATTACAAAAATTACAAAAATTACAAAAATTACAAAAATTACAAAAATTACAAAAATTACAAAAATTACAAAAATTACAAAAATTACAAAAATTACAAAAATTACAAAAATTACAAAAATTACAAAAATTACAAAAATTACAAAAATTACAAAAATTACAAAAATTACAAAAATTACAAAAATTACAAAAATTACAAAAATTACAAAAATTACAAAAATTACAAAAATTACAAAAATTACAAAAATTACAAAAATTACAAAAATTACAAAAATTACAAAAAATACAAAAATTACAAAAAATACAAAAATTACAAAAATTACAAAAATTACAAAAATTACAAAAATTACAAAAATTACAAAAATAACAAAAATTACAAAAATTACAAAAATTACAAAAATTACAAAAATTACAAAAATTACAAAAATTACAAAAAATTCAAAAAATATAAAAACAGTAAAGCGAAACTGATCTTATTTTTGCCTTCCTCACTGAGGTAAGGCTATAATCCTGCTCTGAAAATGAACTTTTTATTAAAAGTTCCTAGACCCACCGTCATGTATACATATCGACTCAGAATCGAAAACTGAACAAATGTCTGTGTGTGTGTGTATGTGTGTGTGTATGTGTGTGTGTATGTATGTATGTGACCAAAATTCTCACTGAGTTTCCTCAGCAATGGCTGAACCGATTTTGATCGAACCAGTTGCATTCGACTTGGTTTAAGGTCCCATACATCGCTATTGAATTGTTTGAAGTTTTGATAAGTAGTTCAAAAGTTATGTATAAAAACGTGTTTTCGCAAATATCCGGATCTCAATTATATGCACGTAAACGATGGCCAGATCCATCATCCAACCCATCGTTGGTTAGGTAATTGAAAGGCCTTTCCAATGAGTCCAAAACATTGAAGATCTGGCAACCCTGTCTCGAGTTATGACCACTTAAGTGATATTTATGTACTTTTTTGAAGCCGGATCTCACCTAAATGTATGTAAACTATGTCCGGATCCATCATCCGGCCCATCGTTTGTTAGGTAATTGAAAGGCCTTTCCAATGAGTCCAAAACATTGAAGATCTGGCAACCCTGTCTCGAGTTATGACCACCTAAGTGATATTTTTGTACTTTTTCGAAGCCGGATCTCACCTAAATGTATGTAAATTATGTCCGGATCCATCATCCGACCCATCGTTGGTTTGGCAATTGAGAGACCTTTCCAATGAGTCCAAAACATTGAAGATCTGGCAACTCTGTCTCGAGTTATTACCACATAAGTTATATCTGTGTTTTTTTCTGGAACTAAAAAAAGCTGAAATGTGTGTCCAAACCACTCATATTACCCATTTTTGGTAATAAATGAGGAAGGCATCAACCACATAGGTGGATTAGGTTAGTTTTTTCTATTTTGAATCAATTGTATTTTCTGTTAAATTTTCAAACTCCTTTTGGTGCCAATGAATTAATAAATTTGCTAAATTTCCTTTGAAAAAAAAAACTGTGTTTTAGGATGAATTTGTTAACAGTAAACCAGTTTCTTCAGCACCTTGATAGGTAATATCGAAGAAGTACATTGGTTTTGTTTTTGTAACACCATGCATAAACAGCAATTTTTGAGCGAATCCATAAAATCTATGTTGCCGACATCTCTCAAAATCATCATCATAGGGCGCACAGCCTAACTCTGAAGTTTGACAGAGTCAGTTTCCATCAAGGGTTTGTCGTGCTTTATTTCTTAGTTGCAAAGTTCAAAGTTCCATTCCGCTGATCATATCTCTACGGAAGCAGTTGTGTGAGAACTCTCGCCTAAGAATCCGGTCAAATCTGAGCAAATTATTCCATACCGGAGCAATATAAGATTTTCACACTCTAAATCACTCCATCACGACAGGCCCACTTCCAAATCTTTCGGCGGCAGTTGAATCGCTGAAATGCCATCGTTTTCTCACTTCTCATTTGACCTGTGGCAGCCGTTGACCGTCAACCGTGTTTTAGGCCTTTAGAGACAATGCAAACAAAATCTTTCGTGAAATCACATTAATTGAATAAAACACGCATTTTTACTAAAGAGGCAGGCCCATTCAATGTAGATTACGGTCAGCCCTCGTTTTCAAAGTGTTGCAAATGATCACCACCACTAGCGGCGGCATCGTAGTGAAGATGACCGACCACTTAGCCCATCGCAATGAAGTGGTTAGTAGAAGTGGTCGTTTTGCCAAAAGCCCTCTCTGGGACAGGTTGATGAAATTTCCAGCAACTGGCTATTTTGGTTTTTGGAGTTACCGTTGCATTGAGTGATTTTATTCTAATTTCAAAATTGTGTAGCTTCTGAAAACACATTCTTAGACTAATTCTAAAAGTTCATGACTCATTTCAAAATATAAAACCAACTCCACTCCACTGTAACGCCTCATCCAATGTTAAGTTAATGAAGATAGTATCGCCGCAATCTTCATCGCTCTTGTAGTACTACCGTGGCGTTCGAAATCGAAAAATGCACTTCAGCAAACTGCTTAACGATGATCATCTCGAGAGCAATCGGCGTGCAATAATCGCAACTAACCATCGGTGTTAGGGGGTAAGCCTTAGAGTAGGTTAGGTACTCCACATCAGTGCCATTGTCGAATTAATTGCGCGCATTTGGACGGATTTTTGAAAGCCTATAATTAGGCCAGAAAAGTGCAAAATGGTCTGTGAGTTAGTGAGCTGGGAGATGAAGGTGGAGCTGCAAAAAAAGGTCGTTTTGTGGGTTTTTTTTTGCTTTTGCAATTTTAAGGGGTCAATGTGACTTGGCTAATTAGGCGATTGCTGTAGAGCAGTTTTGAAAGAATTTGAAGTGAATTTGCAAATTCACGGTTGTTACACAATCTATAAGACTAGATCAAGAGCAGTGATTGGTCAAACCAGATCATCATCCTCGTAAACATGTACTCAAAATGTTAATTAATTTGGCAAACTCCCAAACACCTATTATCTTATCGCCAAAACAAAGACCAGTGTTAACCAATCGCACGAAATCTCCACGGCACACAATGGCACTCGATCACTCAAGCCCCATCATCGGCGATGGTTGGTGTCTTCGAGGGGTAATCTTTGGGCGAAAATCAGGTTGATGAGTTCTTTTGAAAACGGGCCGATAACATCAGCACCTGGTCGGGCCTGGTTAGTACGGAGGGAACTCTCTGCGAAAATTGCAGTTTTTAAGTTTCAAAATAATATTATCAAAATTTATTAACAATGTCAGAACAATTTTTCGGGGTTTGTTGTAGCTTTGTAGGGTTGTTTTATAGATTGTATAATATTTATACAAAGTTACAAACATTTTGATATCAAAACATCACTAGTTATCGCGGCATAAAAAAAAAGTTTTAAATAATCTTCTTTGCAGATTTCACACAGAATCCTGACCACAAAAATCGAAAACCAGCAGCTCTCCCCTAGAGCTTCTTGCGTGACGCGTGCGTGTATAGTTCAATTGTTTATCGGACTAGTCCATTTTGTCTGCGCTTGTGACTCGGGGGGGCCAGTTTCGTCGGGTTTCTTCCATCGCCGTGTCGTTGCCGGTTTGCCCCTAAAGCGATCTTCGCCCAGTCGTACAACCACGCTCGTGGTGGTGATCATCGACAACAAATATAAACAACAAAAAAAGAAAAAAAAGAGCAAGAAGCTGCAGAGCATTTATCAATAGAGACGCGCGCCGCTTATGTCATTCAGGAGAGGTGTGTGGAGTGGTGATTATGTTGGTGATACTTAAATAATAAAGTTGCAAACTTGCTTCTTTTGAATGGGTTGGACACCGTGCGTAACCTGGATGGGGAGCCAATTTTTGGGAAATAAATGATGATGAAAACTGTATTTTTATTTTTATTTTAAAATACCGATTTGGCATCAGCATTAAAACATGACAAAATGGATCACTAACAAATCAATGCCTCTATGCTCTCTTGTACTAAGCTTGCTGGGATTTCTATTCAGTAAGTATAAGAGCGCACAAAGGCATCGAAATACGATCAAAACAACTGTGTTTCACATCCTGTTAGAATTTTACTTCTCGGAGTCAATCCAATCGTCAGAAATAATTGTTAGTTCTTTTCTGGCAAAAAATAACATTTTGAGTACCGTCATCCGGAGTGACATTGGGTCCTGGGGGGTGAGATCAATCAAATCAAACCATCCACATTAACGACCCCCGGGTCTTTTGTGGTCTCTATTGCAAGTTTCTGCTCGAACCTAGGAGTCCGAAGGCTTGAATGGGGAGAGCACCCAAACCTCTTTCTACTCCAAGGAACTTTCCACCCCAGTGTTTGAACTGACGACCTTCGGATTGCGAGTCCAACCGCCGCCAGCGATTCCACCGGAGTAGGTTTGGTTTGGTTTGTTGTTTGTACTTATGGCATGGAGACGACTCCTACACCTGGAATGACTTAACAGCCTAACAACCAAGGCCGGGACCGACATTTTACTTCCTCATCCGATGGAAGGTTGCAGCTGATGGGAATCGAACCCAGAATCATCCGCTTACAAAGCGGACAGCGTAACCATCCGGCCACGCACTGCCGGTGAGATTGGGTTATCCAAATTTCAGCATTTTTGTATGACCCAATCTCAACCCCAGACCCAATGTCACCCTATTTCAAGAAACCAAGCGTCTCCATTGATTCAGTCTATGAAAGGTAGCTTCAATAGACGTGCTTACAGTCAATTGAACTTTTATATCTCCACCGTAAACAGACTAAAGCTGAATACCTTCGATCAGAACGGCTTAGGGAAGCCCACACCCTACACAGCATTACGAAAAATTAGCAGTTATTTACATTGACTCAAAAGAAGTTGAGCTGTGTGATTATAATATTCTCATAATCTTCAATACTTTAGTCTACTAAAACATCAACATGATAAATCAGTTTTGCTGAAAATTGAACGTACAGCCAGCGAAATCATATACCAACACCTTATCTTACCTTAGTTCACAGTTTATTTCAAAGAAATTGGCCGGAATGTAGGCAACCAAAAAGCTATACTCTACTTTCGTAGAGCTTTTCCAGATTTTGTTTTATTAGGCTGGTTCAAAAATTACGTGGCTCCATTTTCCATTGATTTTTCAACGGCTGGTCTAGTGGCCCATCCAACGCACAGTGGATGAAATCGCACTCAAAATCGCGGCTGGTTCCGTATGAAACCAGTGTATGAAAAATAGTGTCCCTTAGTAAAAAATCGCGGGAATCGGATGGTGTTGGTTCCTAATTGAACTCTTTCAGGCCTCAATTAAAAAATTATATAGTAAACCCTCTAACGCCTATAATAGCACCAGTGCACCAAGACTTTGAGTTCGAATTTCTCGAAGATGAGACAATATTTTCAACTGCTTCTTTTTGTAAATGTTTAAGAAACATATAAACTAACTCCTGCCCAAATTTCATCCATATTGATAAAGCACGACCAAAACGTAAGAAAAAATTAGGTATTTTTGAGAAAATAATTACAGTCGTGCCTCGGTTTAGCACCGCATATGGGGGATGCAAAACCGAGGCGTGCATAACCGAGGCACAGAGCTTATGGGAGACATTGGCTTTAATCGTACGAAAAATCATGCAAACATCAAAAAATTATAGTGTTTTGGAATCGGGATGATGTCAGTCATCCATTAAAATTATTATTTCATGAAAACATTCACAAAAATACGTATTTTTCCTGTATTTGGAAAATGCATTTTTTTTCTCTAAAGAAACCAAAAATATATTGTTATTTCAATATGGGTATCAAACGATCAGATTTTTTCATACATTTTTGATGTAATAACAACATTTTTCGAAAATACTCAAAATTTTCACAAAACTACGTCTTTTCGAAAAAATACTCAAAATTTCAATTTTTACAATATGGGTATCAAACGATCGGGATTTTTTCATACATTTCGAATGTATTAACATTTTTTTTTGAAAATACCGTAAACCGGGGTGACTTTGATAGGATTTCAATTTATTTTTGGAATATTTCCCAACTGGAAAGGTTTTTCTCAAGATTTTCATTTTTCAAACATGTACTGGGGTATGCCACACAAAATTCATGCACTATTTCTGGAAAAAGTTATTTTTCTATAATGTTCAGAAAAATAGTTACGTTAAAAATTCTCATTTTAATTTCCGGGGTGACTTTGATAGTCATAGTTTTTCTTGTTAAAATCAAATTATAGGTGTTCAAACATCATTTTTACGTTAAATGAACCATCACTACCTTAGTGATGAGATAGTTTTCAAGCTAAAAAAAAAATCAATGTTTATATAAGTTAACTAAGTTCTAAGGCTTTTTAACAAAATACTTAAATTTTTTAGGTAAAGTTGTTAAAAAGTCGGAATTTTGCCTGAAATTCGTTAAATCTAGTATTTTTCATAAAATTATCGATTTATATTACATTTTGAACTGAATTCGAAGCACGAATCACATGTTCAACTGAAATTGCCTATAAATTTGGAGATTTTTTTAAATTGTGTTCCAAAAACACATAATATTTCATATTTATAAAATTAGTTTACCTTCTTCTAGTGGAAAATTATGCAAAGAATCCGAAAATGTATTCCATTTTCCGATTCAAAATCATGTTCATTGAGAAAATCATGACACTTTGATAAGTTTGAAATAATGGCTTTCAACAACATTTTCTTAATAATAGTTAACTAACTTTTTAAACCTTCCAAATGTCATGAAAAGTTCTTCTTGAGGTACTTTGAGTACTTCTCTACCATGGTCAGTATGGTTCCAAACCATTCCGTATGTATTTAAATTGTACTCTTCATTTTTCGGAAAAATTTCAAACCTATCAAAGCCACCCCGGCTATCAAAGTCACCCCGTTTTACGGTACTCAAAATTTTCACAAAACTACGTATTTTCTAATAAAATACTCAAAATTTCCGTTTTTACAAAAAGGGTATCGAACGATCGGGATTTTCTCATACATTTCGAATGTAATAACAATATTTTTTGAAAATACTCAAAATTTTTACAAAACTGCGTATTAACGAAAAAAAATACTCAAAATTTCCTTTTTTACCATGTGAGTGATAAACGATCTGGATTTTTTCATACATTTTGAATGTAATAACAATATTTTTTGAAAATACCTAAAAAATTCACAATGCTACGTATTCTCGATTTTTTTTTTCAAAATTTCTGTTTTTACAATGTGGGTATCAAACGATCGGGATTTTTTCATACTTTTCGAATAAAATAACAATATTCTTTGAAAATACTCAAAATTTTCACAAAACTACGTATTTTCAAAAAATACTCAAAATTTCCGTTTTTACAATGTGAGTAAAAGACGTTCGGGATATGAAAAAATATGATGGGTAATTCTCCGCCAACTCACACAGCAGTTTTCCCCGACCCCTCTTCGATTTGCGTGAAACTTTGTCCTAAGGGGCAACTTTTGTCCCTGATCACGAATCTGAGGTCCGTTTTTTTGATATCTCGTGACGGAGGGGTGGTACGACCCCTTCCATTTTTGAACATGTGAAAAAAGAGGTGTTTTTCAATAATTTGCAGCCTGAAACGGTGATGAGATAGAAATTTGGTGTCAAAGGGACTTTTGTGTAAAATTAGACGCCCGATTTGATAGCGTACTCAGAATTCCGAATAAACGTATTTTTCATCGAAAAAAAAACTAAAAAAGTTTTAAAAATTCTCCCATTTTCCGTTACTCGACTGTAAAAATTTTTGGAACATGTCATTTTATGGGAAATTTAATGTACTTTTCGAATCTACATTGTCCCAGAAGGGTCATTTTTTCATTTAGAACAAAATTTTTCATTTTAAAATGTCGTGTTTTTTCTAACTTTGCAGGGTTATTTTTTAGAGTGTAACAATGTTCTACAAAGTTGTAGAACAGACAATTACAAAAAAAATTATATATAGACATAAGGGGTTTGCTTGTAAACATCACGAGTTATCGCGATTTTACGAAAAAAAGTTTTGAAAAAGTTGGTCGTCATCGATCATGGCCATTCATGGTCACCCGCGACAGACACGGACGACGAAACAAAGAGAAACGCAAAAATTAACTTTTCAAAACTTTTTTTCGTAAAATCGTGATAACTCGTGATGTTTATAAGCAAACCCCTTATGTCTACACATCTAAATTTTTGTAATTGTCTGCTCTACAACTTTGTAGAACATTGTTACACTCTAAAAAATAACCCTGCAAAGTTAGAAAAAACACGAAATTTTAAAATGAAAATTTTGTTCTAAATGAAAAATGACCCTTCTGGGTCAATGTAGATTCGAAAAGTGCATTAAATTTCCCATAAAATGACATGCTCCAAATTTTTTTACAGTCGAGTAACGGAAAATGGGAGAATTTTTAAAACTTTTTTAGTGTTTTTTTCGATGAAAAATACGTTTATTCGGAATTCTGAGTACGCCATCAAATCGGGCGTCTAATTTTACATAAAAGTCCCTTTGACACCAAATTTCTATCTCATCACCGTTTCAGGCTGCAAATTGTTAAAAACACCTATTTTTTCGCATTTTCAAAAATGGAAGGGGTCGTACTGCCCCTCCGTCACGTGATATCAAAAAACGGACCTCGGATTCGTGATCAGGGACAAAAGTTACCCCTTAGGACAAAGTTTCACGCAAATCGAAGAGGGGTCGGGGCAACTTTTCCCGATTTCGTGTGAGTTTGTAGGGAATTACCCTGATATGAAAAAAACATTTCGAAAGTTATAAAAATTTACAAAATTTTCACGAAACTGCTTTTTTTTAAATGATTTGATTATTTGATACCATTTATGTAAAAACTGAAATTTTGAAAAGTTTTACAAAAATACGTAGTTTTGTGAAAAATTTTAGTATTTTCAAAAAATATTGTTATGACATTCGAAATGTATGAAAAAAACCCGATCGTTTGATACCCACTTTGTACAAACGGAAATTTTGAGTATTTTTTTCGAAAATACGTAGTTTTGTAAAAATTTTGAGTATTTTCAAAGAATATTGTTATTACATTCGATATGTGTGAAAAAATCCCGATCGTTTAATACCCACATTCTAAAAACGGAAATTTCGAGTATTTTTTTTCGAAAATACGTAGTTTTGTGAAAATTTTGAGTATTTTTTTTTTAATGTTGTTATTACATTCGAAATGTATGAAAAAACCTGATCATTTGATACCCATATATACCCATAATAACAAAATATTTTTTGTTTCTTTAGAGAAAAAAATGCATTTTCAAAATACAGGAAAAATACGTATTTTTGTGAAAATTTTCATGACATAATAATTTTAATGGATGACTGACATCATCCCGATTCCAAAACACTATAATTTTTTGATGTTTGCATGATTTTTATACGATTAAAGCCAATGTCTCCCATATAGCCAAAATCCCATAAGCTCTGTGCTTCAGTTAAGCACTGGGCCGTGCTTAACCGAGGCAGCTGAACGGTGCAAAACCGGGGCAGTGCAAAACCGAGGCATGACTGTAAACGCTATTTTACAATCTGGAACAACCGATACGAAAACATTTAAGATGAAACAAAACATGATCAGGAGTCATTTGGACCCTTCTTAAGAGCTCTTGCACATCGAATTGTAATTTTAATTTTTACTTGGATAATTTATTTTACGGCTTATCAATTTGGTGCACCATTGAGCATGAGGAGAACAAAATTTCTAGAAGGGTGATTTTTCAATGTGCGATAAAATCAATAGTTAGTTAGTTTTTACAAAATTAGTTTTACAAAATCTAAAAAATCAGACAAATTTACATTAAAATTACAATTTGCTCCGTTCTCCGTTCCGTAGACATGAATTACTTTGAAAAATTTTGTTTTTTACGAAAATCATCAAAAATCTTATTTTTTTAATCACCTTTTTTCAGATAGGACCACCCTAATCGCCAAACAAAAAATACAGGACTAATTATTTTGGCCAAAGTATCCTCATCATGTCAACTTTGAGAATAATCGGAGCATTTTTGTTCTGGACCTTGCTGGTTTGACGTGGAATCGCTGTACATATATTTGTCATTCTTTCTTTAAAAGTCAACATATCGATCAGTAGGGTGAAATTAGGGTCCTTAACACCTTCTCAAAGCGTTGGAAAAATTGGCAAAGTTCCTTCTTTATGCAAGGTGAATGAATTTTGTTTGGAAATTTTTATTGGAAATTTTTTTTGGGGGTTTTGATATTTAAAAAAATGCACGAGTCAAGCTGTAATTAAGCCGGGTGTTTACAACATTCCCGAAGAGAGTATGGTGCAAACTGGCCCCTAAAAAAATACAGCATCCTAATTCAAGAACCGTTGAAGAAGTATAATCGGATATTGCTAGTAAGACTTTCGGATGATAAAATTATAGTTTGCTGTACATCGATTTTTAAACTTTCTTTGTATTAAAATTAATACCATCATCGGCACGTTTTATCTCTGTACAAAAATGGTCTTCTTCTCGTTTTTTTTTTGTTGTCAACTGTGTACATATGAGTATTTGCACGTTTAGCAGTCGCACTTTGCTAGCACACTCTACAAAAGGGTTTGTAGGTTCCAGTTGTCCACTTCTCTGCACTTGAGACAGAGAGTTGGGGGTGGGGGAAATCTTGCATAGTTGCGTTTCTAAATATCTAAAATTTGATCACGTTTGTTCTTCTGTGGCAGTCGCTATTTACAAATTCATTGTTCGATGGAAGATGCGTCGTCGTTTTGTCGGTACTCCCGATCCAGAATCACCGGAAACTGCTACTGCCGAGTCTGCGATCTATCGTGTGACTGTTGGAGGAATACGTTAGAGTGGAGTGATAGACTAGGGGAGAGGGGTCGTTTGAAATAAATAACGGTTGGCAGTGCGCATTTCGCTCCGTCACCGATAGATGGCACGCTGCAGCAGCTTCCGAGACATTGGCGTTCCGTTGGGGGTGGCGAGATCCGTTTAGTGGTAGTAAGCTGGGGCACCGGCGTACTTTCCGTGGTACTCAACGGTGGCATGGGACGGGGCATAGGCGTGCGAAGCGTACACAGCTGGGGCAGCATGGGCGTAGGCCGGGGCAGCAACGACGGTCTTCAGGGCAGGGGCGGCGTACACAGCGGGAGCAGCGTGCGAGTAGACAGCTGGGGCATGGGCGGCGTACACGGCCGGGGCGGCGTGCGAGTAGACAGCTGGAGCGGCGTGCGAGGCGTACACAGCTGGGGCAGCAACGGTCTTAACGACAGCTGGGGCGGCATAGACGGCGGGGGCAGCATGGGCAACGACAGCTGGGGCAACGGTCTTGACGACGGCTGGGGCAGCGTGGACCTGGTGAAAGAGTTCGTTGTTACCGTAATCGTTCAAAAGAGTCGGAAGTTCCTGCAAAACTTACCGAGGGGCCGGACTTGGTGACGACGGCGTTGAATCCGTTCACGTCATCGGCGGTGTAGTCAACGGTGCGCACCGAACCGTCGGGTTCGACCAGCGAGTACTGTCCCTTGACAACGTCTCCATCGCGGCTCTCGACCTGGGATTTCACATCACCGGTCAGACCGTCATGGACTCCGTAGTTGAACGAGTACTGGGGGTGGGACTGTTGCAGAAACGAAAAAGAAGAAGGAAATATTGAGTTATTCGCGTGAACAAGCCATTCCTTACACCGAACTCCGTTACGCGACCGGCGTAGTGAACTTGACCTTAACATTCCGTAGCAGATTTTTTAATGTTGACCAGGGGGTCGAACGTACGAAGCATTGCAGCAAAACAAAAAGTGCAATAATTTGATCAGGCTTACGGTGCGGCGCCGTTCCTTGGCCGTTCCACTACCTTTATATGGTCGTAAACCGCAACCATAGATCAAAATCTAAGACTGAATTTGAGCAACTTCTCGATAAAACAAACAGGGTTATAGTTCTGCTTTTCGTGCAGTGTCTTAATAACTAGTCTATGAACCCTCTCACAGTTGGTGGTAATTTGCGAAGTGATCAAAATCAATTTACCGCAGCTGTCTCCGTATCATGACGGTGGTGCTCGACTAGCACGTGTTTTTCGGGTCGGCTTTTATGGACGACATTGCTGGTGAATGAGACCTGTCACAACAGAAGCTGTTATGCCCTGGAGAAGTTTTGGCGCTAAAGTTAGTATCTTTCGATTCGTCGCTGTGATTAACCGGTGAAGTCTCGTGTTAAACTCCACGTGGGAAAGATATGTTAATTGAGATGTCTCCAGGGAAGTCGTCGCAATGCAATTAGTATTCAAGCGATGCAGCATCTCGCGACTCGCGGAGATCATCGATCATTTGCTGTAGCGTTGATCAAGGCGGGAATCGCTGAAGGCGACACCTCTCATTAGAAGTTGACGAGTGAAGCGAGAGTGAAAACAAACAGCCGCAGCCGCACTAATTAGAACCAAACCGGGGAGGTTCATAGCAATCCTGTGTAGATCACCGGTGCAACAGGAAGGTTGCGAATTGCGATCAAGGTTGGGTCGTTAATCGTGGATATTTATGTGACACATTATTAGAGGTGCAAGGGGAAATGAGCTGTATTCATTTAGAATAAGAGCAAAAGAGACTTGACGAAGAACTCCAGGAAGTTAATAGCTGAACTGTTGAAATATTCAAAAATGGTCGAAGGGGTGGTTCTTTGTGGGTGTAAATTGAATTAAATTGAATTTAATTAATTTAACAATGGGCGACGGTTGAATGATCTTGGAATGTTAACTGTTCAAACAATAACTAAACAAAGAGAATCTCAAATTTTTGAAGAAGCGCCGTAGAGCATTACGGAAAAGGGGTGGTTGATTGGATGAGCTTGATGCTAGATTGAAAATCGAAATTTTCTCAATGACAAGGTTGAGTTTAGACTTCATCGGGTAAAGAATATTCCATACCTAACAAAGATTTAGGATACATTTTGAAGCACTACCTAGATTTATACCACAAAGTAACAGTTATACGAAGTCTGAATCGATTATCTGGGCAATAGAATTTCCAATAACTTTGATTCACCAAATTTTGAAAAAAATATAAATTGAACAAGTCTTCGATGAAAGAACATGAATTTCGTTGATCCGATTTATCATCAAGATCAATCAATCGATGAAAATCACAATTTCAATCTGTATTGATCACCTCTCTTATGCAAATCAATCATTAATCTCCCTGGAACGCCCCGCTGGCCATCATTAAGGGAAGGCCCATAAATGTTAAGGTCAATTCCCGCCGTCAATCGTTTGGACACGACTGAACAGGTCTAGACGGTGACATTTCCCACTCTTTGATACTCACGTAGTAGTCTCCCTTGTATTCTCCGTGCAGCGGGACAAGACCAGCGGCGGCAACTCCGAGGAACGCCAGACACACAACGAGCTGCAGAAAAGGAGAACAGAGATCCCTTAGTATCACTCTTGGTCACTCCAGGAACTCTTCCACGAGGATTCCCCCAAAGGATCACTTCAACTGATCAGTTCACTGTAATTTTTTTAACATCACTTTGCCAACACTGGAATCGATCCTGTTGAAGAACCCGGTGGAATCCTCTGGAAGTCCTTCCGAGCAAACATTGTCCAAATATCACACACAAAACACTCACTTTGAAGGCCATTTTTGAGGGAGATGAGTTCAGGTTAGAACTGCTTCTAGAACGAGCTGTAAACTGCGAATGATACCTTTCCGGTTGCGACCGGCAGCTTTTATACCAAACTCCACCCTCGATCAGGGATGTCGCCGCGGTTCGCAGAATGCCGAACATGTTCGCGAGCGGTCGACCACAGATTTTCCCGCGTAGACTCTCACCTCTAGATCGGAAGACAAACATTCGACGGTGGCGAAGGGTAGTACATGATGGCTCGCTGCTCACCAAATCTCAATTAGACTCGTGTGTGTCATAAAACGGAGAGATAGAGAGCAACTAGCTTAAGCCGAGGAGTTCAGAACATTGAGCGTGTTGCTCTTGTTTCCAGCGATCGTTTGCTCGGAGCTGTTATTGGAGTTGTACGGGCGTCGTCGATTCGGTGACTTTGTAGGTTCAGATCAAACTTGAACTCACGCCACGCTGCACAACACCGTTTGGTATGGTGCGATACGGTCGTGAGTGTCCGACGTCCGCATTTTTGCGTCGGAAAATTTGTTAAGAGATAGCAGTTATAGGTTAGTTGAGTTATAGTTATAGTTAAAAGTTATAGTTGAGTTGAGATTATTCGTCGTATAACACTGGCTCGAGCTGTAATTTTTGTGATATGTGTAAATTCATGATATATGTACTATGAATTATTTTTCAGAAGTGATACAATGACCAATTTACAGTGAAATGAGACAATTAAAAAAAGTTTAAACCGAAAAGTCATCATATTATAAAGATGCATGAGGTAAATTTAAAGAGGGAGGATCAAATAAAATATCTTAGGTTGAATGTAACACATATATTAAATTTTTGTATCCGCTTGTAAACAAGAATTCAAGACTTTGCCTCAAAAATAAACTGTTAATTTATAAACAAGTTTTCAGGCCTGCCATGCTTTATGCTGTGCCGATCTGGACAAGCTGTCGCTTGATCAATAAGAAAAACGTTACTTAATCCACCCTTAGGTGGTTGGTGCCTTCCTCTCATTCAAAGGGTAATGCTATCCAAAATAGACACGCTCGTGGGAAGGTCTTTAAATTACCTATCCAAAGATAGGTCGCATGATATATTTGGAATACGTTTTCATCTAAATATCTGCGAACTAGACTCCAAAAAGTGTATAAATAACTCTTAAGTGCTTATAACTTTTGATAGGGTTGCCAGATCTTCAATGTTTTGGACGCGTTGGAAAGGTCTTTTGATTACCTGTTCAACGACGGGTTGCATGATAGATCCGGACAACGTTTTCATCGTGATATCTGAGATCCGGCTTCCAAAAAGTGCATAAATAACACTTAATTGCTAATAACTTTTGATAGGGTTGTCAGATCTTCAATGTATTGGTTGCGTTGGAAAGGTCTTTAAAATACCTTTCTAAAAATGTATAACATGCTGGGGTTTCTTACAAAAACCACCCTTTTTACAATCTTCCGGACTTTAGTCAGAATCGATTTTTTAGCATAACTTTTGAAGTACTTTACTAAACTTCATAATTTTCAATAGGGACTTATGGGACCCCAAGACGAATCGAATGAGACCAAAACGGTCCAAATCGGTTACGCCAGTGCTGAGATAATCGAGTGCATATTTTTTGGTGCACAGACCCACATCCCTACACACACACACACACACAGACATTTGCTCAGAATTCGATTATGGGTCGATAGGTATACATGAAGGTGGGTCTAGGAGGTCTAATTGAGAAGTTCAGTTTTCGAGTGATTTTATAGCCTTTCCTCAGTAAGGTGAGGAAGGCAAAAACTTCACAGGATTCAGAACAAAAATTCTGAAAATGATTCTGAAACTTCCTTCCTGATCAACGGGAAGTGGGGAAAATCGAGACACAAAGTTTCAAGTTTAAAAAACGTCAAAAATCTTTAAAAGGCTAAAGCTTATACAAAATTCATTTTTTTTTTGTCTTTGATAGCATTTAAATTAAATGTATGGGCTTACAGATATAAGTTTAATTACATTGCTCATAACTGTAAATAGAATATTTTTTTCAGTGTGGTAGAAACCTGGATAGTAAATAAGCTTACGTAAATAATAAGACAAGTCAAATTGAAAAACTGTCAAAGGCAAACTTATGGGAAATGGGACGAGCTTTGCGGTAAAAATATTTACGAGACAGCAAAACCAAAAACCATCAAAAAACCTATTTTTTCAACATTTTTATTTTTAAAACCGTATCTTCCCAAGGATTGGACTTAGGACAATGGTCAATATGGAGACTTTTATGTAAAATTGTCTGGGGAATCGATTCCCACTATCGATTCTGAAAAATTTTGACGTTTAGACCACTTTTCAAAAAAACAGTTGTAGTAAATGATTTTTGTATTTTTTTAGGAGAGACATACCATCTTGCATTGTCTTTTTGTAACATTTAAGGCTATTTCCTCAAAAACTTTGAACAAAAAAAGATCGTGACATCACCATAAAATTTAACTTTTAAACATAAAAACTGAAAAATCCACGAAAAATCTCATAGAAGTGGTGTGTATTTTTGTTTCAGTGTTTTTTTTTTCAGAAAGTCCGTCCAATTTCCTACAAGTTATTCTTTGACCACTTTTTGGTACGATGCAACGGCTTCGAGGTACAGTAATTTTAAATTGCAAAATACAAAAATATTTAAATACCTTACGCCCTTCTCAAATGTTATTTGCGAGTACTATTGGCTCTATATACACAAAAATGGCTTATATAGGCCTAAGATAACATGTCTACAAAGTTTCATTGAAATCGGAGTGAGTCGGGTACAAAAGTACCAGAAAAATTCCTGATTTGAGCTGGAATTGCTCTAAATTTAACCCGTATAGGCCTGGGTGAAATTGGAATCACTAAAATGACCATAACTCAGCGAAAACTCAACCAATTTGCATACTTCTTTATTAGTTGGACTCGTTAGAATGTCTATTTTCCGAAAATGACCCGCAGAACCCGGAAATGTTCCGGTGGCCGGAGATATTCCGGTGGGTCACTGGGTCAAATGGGGTCAAAAATGGCAATTTTTGGGACCCGTATAGATTTTCAAACAGAAATCTTGGAAAAAATACATTTTTTCTTGTTATGATCATTGTTCTACCCACAGACAATGCTAACCATCAATTTTGAACCACCGGAATTGTTCCGGATTGGACGGGTAGGTTCCATACCGCGGGGGAACCGGTCAGGGGGCGGCCAATAATACAAATATTTTTATCATGGCAATATGGGTGTCAAAGTTCACCATTTTCAAAATCTAGCTCATCTACACGGAGAAAAAAGAGTTCCCAAAATCGTGAACAAGCGTTCATGAAAATGAGAACCTCGAACAAAGTGTTCAAATCCCATGGTACGATTTTGAAAAACGTACCATGAAATTTGAACATTTTGTTCGTGGTTCTCATTTTCATGAACGCTCGTTCACGATTTTGGGAACTCTTTTTTCTCCGTGTAGGATCCCCAAAACCATTTTTGGACCGATCTGGCCACTTTGGGACCGGTTCCCGGTACTCCGGCGAATCCCGGAATACGGCAAATTGCGGAATTATTTCAGAACAATTTTGGACCCAGCAATGTGGGTGTCAATGTTCACAATTTTCTAAATACAGCTCATCTAGGATCACCAAAACCATTTTTGGACCGATCTGGCCACTTTGGGACCGGTTCCCGGTACTCCGGCGAAACCCGGAATACGGCAAATTGCGGAATTATTTCAGAACAATTTTCGACCCAGCAATGTGGGTGTCAATGTTCACAATTTTCTAAATACAGCTCATCTAGGATCACCAAAACCATTTTTGGACCGATCTGGCCACTTTGGGACCGGTTCAGCCTTTGTTCCCTTTGTCAGCCTTTGAGATTTTACACGTTCCTGTACGTTCTCCTGAATGAGCTGGTCGCACAGTTGTTGCAGAAAATTTGATCTCCAACTTTTGCCCTTGCACCGCTCCGGGTACTTCAACCGGTACAGGCAACTCGCATTCAAGCAGGCGACGCTCAGGAGTTCCATCACCAGTTTCTTCGTCCATACCCTGGTCTTTCGGACACAGTTCGTCTTGCGAGTGATGAAATCGCCTGCATCAACAGCGCCCTTCGTCCCGTTGTAGTGAAGCACGATTGGTGGTTTTTTGCCGCAGATTGTGGTTTTGGTAAGGGCTGATGTCAGTACAATGGCCGGCTTTTTTTTGTGTCCGTCGATAAAAGAAGTCAGGGTGCTTACGCCGTTATAGCCGACCAGTACCGAGTTGGGTGCCCGGCTGGCCGACTTGGCGAAGCTATCCGGCAAATCTGGTTTGTTCGTTCGAACCGTTCCCGTGAAAAGGGTGTTGTCCTTGAACAGGTCGTCGGAGAGTTGGAGAGAGCTGAAGAAATTATCTGTAGTCACCTCTCTCCAAAGACCCGTAAATGGCTGCATCAGATCCAGTACCACTCTCTTGCCCTGTCCCTTCTCCGGTTTTTTGTCGACTTTTCCTGTGTACACCTGCAAGTTGCATATGTACTGACAATGGACACAAGAGCAGCACCAAACTTTCATGCCATATTTGCCTGGTTTCGATTTCATGTAAACCCTGAAAGGGCATTTACCTGGAGGGAGAAACAAAACAATCTATTTTACAAAACATTTTTTTTAAATTTTTAAATTTTTGAATTTTTGAATGTTTGAATTTTTGAATTTTTGAATTTTTGAATTTTTGAATTTTTGAATTTTTGAATTTTTGAATTTTTGAATTTTTGAATTTTTGAATTTTTGAATTTTTGAATTTTTGAATTTTTGAATTTTTGAATTTTTGAATTTTTGAATTTTTGAATTTTTGAATTTTTGAATTTTTGAATTTTTGAATTTTTGAATTTTTGAATTTTTGAATTTTTGAATTTTTGAATTTTTGAATTTTTGAATTTTTGAATTTTTGAATTTTTGAATTTTTGAATTTTTGAATTTTTGAATTTTTGAATTTTTGAATTTTTGAATTTTTGAATTTTTGAATTTTTGAATTTTTGAATTTTTGAATTTTTGAATTTTTGAATTTTTGAATTTTTGAATTTTTGAATTTTTGAATTTTTGAATTTTTGAATTTTTGAATTTTTGAATTTTTGAATTTTTGAATTTTTGAATTTTTGAATTTTTGAATTTTTGAATTTTTGAATTTTTGAATTTTTGAATTTTTGAATTTTTGAATTTTTGAATTTTTGAATTTTTGAATTTTTGAATTTTTGAATTTTTGAATTTTTGAATTTTTGAATTTTTGAATTTTTGAATTTTTGAATTTTTGAATTTTTGAATTTTTGAATTTTTGAATTTTTGAATTTTTGAATTTTTGAATTTTTGAAATTTTGAATTTTTGAATTTTTGAATTTTTGATTTTTTGAATTTTTGAATTTTTGAATTTTTGAATTTTTGAATTTTTGAATTTTTGAATTTTTGAATTTTTGAATTTTTGAATTTTTGAATTTTTGAATTTTTGAATTTTTGAATTTTTGAATTTTTGAATTTTTGAATTTTTGAATTTTTGAATTTTTGAATTTTTGAATTTTTGAATTTTTGAATTTTTGAATTTTTGAATTTTTGAATTTTTGAATTTTTGAATTTTTGAATTTTTGAATTTTTGAATTTTTGAATTTTTGAATTTTTGAATTTTTGAATTTTTGAATTTTTGAATTTTTGAATTTTTGAATTTTTGAATTTTTGAATTTTTGAATTTTTGAATTTTTGAATTTTTGAATTTTTGAATTTTTGAATTTTTGAATTTTTGAATTTTTGAATTTTTGAATTTTTGAATTTTTGAATTTTTGAATTTTTGAATTTTTGAATTTTTGAATTTTTGAATTTTTGAATTTTTGAATTTTTGAATTTTTGAATTTTTGAATTGTTGAATTTTTGAATTTTTGAATTTTTGAATTTTTGAATTTTTACTTACCCCGAAACACGCACAGTCGCTCATCAATCGTTAGGTTGCTGCCAGGATTGTAGTTACGGATGCAACGTTTCACGAAATCGTCGTAAATCAATCTCACCGGCTCCAACTTGTTCTTCGATTTTCGGAAACGTCTCTTCCGAGTTTTTCGGTCATCAAATCGCCAAAAATTGAAGATGTCCTTGAACCGATCGCGTGCCATAGCCAACTTGAAGAACCTTGGTGCCCAAACGTCATCTGAACTCCAAAGGATGTTTGTGTTGACGTCGTTCATATGAAGACGACCTGCTCCGATTAGGACAGCAATGAATGCCCGCATTTCCGGTACCGTAACATCATTCCATTTTCGGCGCTTCGATCTCGCATGCATATTGGTGTATTTCACCATTATACCAAGCATACCGACTGACATAAACAATTCGAATGCGTCCTGGGCCGTTTTGAAATCCTTCGAATGATCAGTCAACCCATGATTACACTGGTCGAATTCACCGCGAAAAGCTTTCTTATCCGGTTTTTTTCGCCATCTTACTCCGTTCCTCGCGACGAAATCTTCGTCGCTCTCGGAAGTGCCACTGCTGTGAAAAAACAAAAACACACACATTCATTCACACATTTTTTAAAACTTTTTAGTCAAAAAATTACCTTGCAGATTGATTTGATTCATCATCTTCACTTGGTAGATCGGAAACTGTCGCTGCATCAGAAGATTCATTGTAATCATCAAGTTCACTCTCACTTTCTGTATCCATCACTCGGTCAAAAAAAATGCTTTGATCAGACGCAATCAAGAACTCAATCTAGAATGAAACCTCATCACCAAGGAACAAGTCGAGAGCAAGCGAGAACGAACTAAAGCATAAAACGGAAAGAAGGAGAAATTTTCTCTTGCTCTCTGTCTTGCCACGCGTTTACCAAAGAGACGTCAATGGAACAGTTGCCAGGTTGCCAGATAAAGATAAAGGCTTTGCTAAAAAATCCATATTGTAATCGATAATGAATAAAATGTAAAATTGCACAATTTTTGAACACAATTTTGCTCAATAATTATGAGAAAGTGGCATGCCAGATTTTCCCAGATAGTTTTGTCAGATTTTTTTTTCGATTTAATTCTGGTAACACTGATACTGGTCCGCAGGGTTGGGAAGCGACGAGCGCAACCTGTCAAAAGCTGATGCGCCACACAATGTACACGCTAACGACAACTCACCCAATTTTGTTCGATGCAATCAACGCAACAGAATTTTCGCACCATATAAGAGGTTTATATTTTGCTTTGGGTTGGGTTTGGAGGTTCGCGCCAAATAAGCTAGGTTTCCTGCTCGCGCAACTACATGGCTTGTACGAGGATAGCGTTGTCATTTTTAGACAAAGTTTTCCACATTTTACATCGAAACCGACAACGAAGAACATGTAAACATTGCACGCGAGCTGTCAAATAAAGGCACGGCGTAAAACCTTATGAAATAAATATAAAAAAAGTAAACAAACAATGAAGTCAGTTCAACACAAATTTTGAACAATTGAACTGACAGGTTCATTTTGAAAATGGTGAACATTGACACCCACATTGCTGGGTCCAAAATTGTTCTGAAATAATTCCGCAATTTGCCGTATTCCGGGAATCGCCGGAGTACCGGGAACCGGTCACAAAGTGGCCAGATCGGTCCAAAAATGGTTTTGGGGATCCTAGATGAGCTAGATTTTGAAAATGGTGAACTTTGACACCCATATTGCTGGGTCCAACATTGTTCTGAAATAATTCCGCAATTTGCCGTATTCCGGGTTTCGCCGGAGTACCGGGAACCGGTCCCAAAGTGGCCAGATCGGTCCAAAAATGGTTTTGGAGATCCTAGATGAGCTAGATTTTGAAAATGGTGAACTTTGGGTCAAAAATTGATCTGAAAGAATTCCGCAATTTGCCGTATTCCGGGTTTCGCCGGAGTACCGGGAACCGGTCCCAAAGTGGCCAGATCGGTCCAAAAATGGTTTTGGTGATCTTAGATGAGCTGTATTTAGAAAATTGTGAACATTGACACCCACATTGCTGGGTCGAAAATTGTTCTGAAATAATTCCGCAATTTGCCGTATTCCGGGTTTCGCCGGAGTACCGGGAACCGGTCCCAAAGTGGCCAGATCGGTCCAAAAATGGTTTTGGGGATCCTAGATGAGCTAGATTTTGAAAATGGTGAACATTGACACCCACATTGCTGGGTCGAAAATTGTTCTGAAATAATTCCGCAATTTGCCGTATTCCGGGATTCGCCGGAGTACCGGGAACCGGTCCCAAAGTGGCCAGATCGTTCCAAAAATGGTTTTGGAGATCCTAGATGAGCTAGATTCTGAAAATGGTGTACTTTGACACCCATATTGCTGGGTCCAAAATTGTTCTGAAATAATTCCGCAATTTGCCGTATTCCGGGATTCGCCGGAGTACCGGGAACCGGTCCCAAAGTGGCCAGATCGGTCCAAAAATGGTTTTGGAGATCCTAGATGAGCTAGATTCTGAAAATGGTGAACTTTGACACCCATATTGCTGGGTCCAAAATTGTTCTGAAATAATTCCGCAATTTGCCGTATTCCGGGATTCGCCGGAGTACCGGGAACCGGTCCCAAAGTGGCCAGATCGGTCCAAAAATGGTTTTGGGGATCCTAGATGAGCTAGATTTTGAAAATGGTGAACTTTGACACCCATATTGCCATGATAAAAATATTTGTATTATTGGCCGCCCCCTGACCGGTTCCCCCGCGGTATGGAACCTACCCGTCCAATCCGGAACAATTCCGGTGGTTCAAAATTGATGGTTAGCATTGTCTGTGGGTAGAACAATGATCATAACAAGAAAAAATGTATTTTTTCCAAGATTTCTGTTTGAAAATCTATACGGGTCCCAAAAATTGCCATTTTTGACCCCATTTGACCCAGTGACCCACCGGAATATCTCCGGCCACCGGAACATTTCCGGGTTCTGCGGGTCATTTTCGGAAAATAGACATTCTAACGAGTCCAACTAATAAAGAAGTATGCAAATTGGTTGAGTTTTCGCTGAGTTATGGTCATTTTAGTGATTCCAATTTCACCCAGGCCTATACGGGTTAAAAATTCAAAATGCATCTGAAAGGACTTGAACAAAGCAACAAAATGCGGGGTAAAACATCTTAATTGGTTAAATTAAAAGGGAGTTATTGGCATTTTAGTGCAAAAAAAAAGCAAAATTTTCAAACTCAAGTAAAAAAGTGTTCAAATCCATGCGAGGGATTGACATGCTACAATGTTTGAAGCAGAGATTTTCAAACATTTGGGAACTTTTCGATAAAATCCAACAAAAATAATAAAAAGTTGATTTTTCGAAAGGTCAATTTTGCACAAAAACGTACCTAAACTTTAGACAGCTGTCAAAATGGAAGGATTTATTCTAGGAACGAGATTTTTCCAGGTAAGTCAGTTAAAGATGTTCCCTACACAACCCTTTTAACTGAATTTAGTTTCATTGAAAAGAACCTGAGAAATGGTAAAATCCGTAAAAAAAAATCACTTTGACCCAATCTTACCCCCCAGACCCAATGTCACCCTCACTGACGGTACCATACCTTCGGATAATCGAACTTCGGATAATCTAGGCTTCGGATATTCGAGTCTGGAGTCATGGAATGCTCATTTTTGTTTGACGAGTCATGTGGAATGAGCTGACGTAAGGTTCGTTTAACGTTTAAAATATATTAAATATGTATATAATTTTGCGAGTTTTGTAAATTAAAATGAAATACAGTCGACTCTCTGGTTGTCAATATCCAAGGGACCGTCGAGGAAGAGAATCGTCAGTTTACAGAACGATGCAAAATGAAGACTCGATTGAAAATATGTTTTTCTTGGTACCCAGCTATGGGAGAGAATCATGGCAACGTCCGGCAAACAAAAACAAACTAATGTCAAACACCCTTCAAAGCTTCGTTTTGCAAAGAAAAATGTCTATGCAAGCCATGAGATAGTGACAATATTGACAACCGGAAGAGATTTTTAAAGCAAACAGTATCCAAGGGACCATCGAGGAAAAGATCCTTCAAGCAAGAGAAAATATCGAGGAATAAAGCCAATCGAAGTATGCAGTTTGAAGGGACTGAAGAATTCATCGATAGATGGAGCAATATTGATATCGAGAAGATCGACAGCCAGAGAGTCGACTGTAAAAAAAAACTTCAAACATGCAGCAAATCTTGTGACACCGTCAACTGGGGTGGATCGAGACTACAGTTCGAATAGCTGTTGTTAAAGCAATTGAAAGCTTCAAATAAGAAAATCAACCCAAACCAGTCTTCCCCGAACATGGTACAGTTCTGCACCCGAGCACAAGTTCTCAGTGCGCGTGAACCTCAAACACGCTTCGTCGCTATGTTCGGGTTCTCGCCGAACGCTGCACCAAACGCGCACCCGGTGTAAACTTGATGTACAAAACCTCAGGTTTAAACGGCGTTCAAACGTAGATGATCGGATAGTTTGAATGTAGTAGTGTTAGATGTTTCATACATACAGCAGTCGCTGCTGTCTCGCTGTTGCTAGAGTAATCTTTAGATAGGGTCTACATTCTGATATGGATAAGTGTATTTATATTCACTTAATATTTTAAAAAGAATACTTGGAGGAAAAATTTCATGTTCAAATATTATCCCAGAACAGTTTGAGGGAGCGTACCGCGAAAGCCGTCACGAAAAAAAAGTTCCCCATACGAATTTTGAGTTACGTATTGAATGGTCGAGCTCCGACGAGGCCCTCATTGCCGTCTGTCGGTGTATACGTGCAACTTAGAGAAGGGCTGTGTATTGGTAACACCAATATTTTCGGCAACGACGAAGTTGAATTCTCGAAGTTTACACCCGGGGTTTAAACTCGAAGTGCATGCACGGCGTGTAAACCTGAGGTGCTGTTCAGACGTGTTCGTGTACATGGAGGCATGTTCGCGTGCGAGTTCATAGGTTCGAGTTTACACACGACGATGGTGTTCGTTTGTGTACAAAAACCGGGCGCACGCAGACTGAACGCGGTGCAGGGAACACTGACCCAAACCAATCCAAAATATCAATATATAGTGATAAAAATCTGGCTAAAACAGCTGTCCCAATTCGCCTCAGATGACGGTAACTAAAAATGGTTTCGATTCATGATATGCATCATGCAAATTTTAACGCAGTGGGCCCTACTGCAAGCATAACGGGGTTGACATTGAATGCCAGATTTACTGACATTCAGTGCTAAGACAAGATAGTAACATTTCTAGATTAAATTTTTAAAAGATCCTATCTGCATAGGAAACCCATGACGGATAGGTTGTTTCGACAGTTTAATCTAGATTTAATGTCTGTTGTTGGTGTTAGATTATGTTGTTACGGTTTTTGGATACCTTCATCAAATAATAAAATAGTTTCGTTTTTCATTGACTTTGTTTTAACATTATAATCATTATCGCTGTATTTCATCTCTGTACAGAAATGGTCTTCTTCTCATTTTGTTTGTTTTTTTTTCTGTTGATGTCAACTGTGTACATATGAGTATTTGCACGTTTAGCAGTCGCACTTTGCTAGCACACTCTACAAATTTTTTGTAGGTTCCAGTTGTCCACTTCTCTGCAGCTGAGACAGAGAGTTGGGGGTGGGGGAAATCTTGCATAGTTGCGTTTTTAAATATCTAAAATTTGATCACGTTTGTTCTTCTGTGGCAGTCGCTATTTACAAATTCATTGTTCGATGGAAGATGCGTCGTCGTTTTGTCGGTACTCCCGATCCAGAATCACCGGAAACTGCTACTGCCAAGTCTGCGATCTATCGTGCGACCGTTGGTGGAATACGATAGAGTGGAGTGATAGACTAGTGGAGGGGATCGATTGAAATAAATAACGGTTGGCAGTGCGCATTTCGCTCCGTCACCGATAGATGGCACGCCGGAGCAGCTTCCGAGACAGGTGGGGGTGGCGAGATCCGTTTAGTGGTAGTAAGCTGGGGCACCGGCGTACTTTCCGTGGTACTCAACGGTGGCATGGGACGGGGCATAGGCGTGCGAAGCGTACACAGCTGGGGCAGCATGGGCGTAGGCCGGGGCAGCAACGACGGTCTTCAGGGCAGGGGCGGCGTACACAGCGGGAGCAGCGTGCGAGTAGACAGCTGGGGCATGGGCGGCGTACACGGCCGGGGCGGCGTGCGAGTAGACAGCTGGAGCGGCGTGCGAGGCGTACACAGCTGGGGCAGCAACGGTCTTAACGACAGCTGGGGCGGCATAGACGGCGGGGGCAGCATGGGCAACGACAGCTGGGGCAACGGTCTTGACGACGGCTGGGGCAGCGTGGACCTGGTGAAAGAGTTCGTTGTTATCGTAATCGTTCAAAAGAGTCGGAACTTCTCCCAAAACTCACCGAGGGGCCGGACTTGGTGACGACGGCGTTGAATCCGTTCACGTCATCGGCGGTGTAGTCAACGGTGCGCACCGAACCGTCGGGTTCGACCAGCGAGTACTGTCCCTTGACAACGTCTCCATCGCGGCTCTCGACCTGGGATTTCACATCACCGGTCAGACCGTCATGGACTCCGTAGTTGAACGAGTACTGGGGGTGGGACTGTTGCAGAAACGAAAAAGAAGAAGGAAATATTGAGTTATTCGCGTGAACAAGCCATTCCTTACACCGAACTCCGTTACGCGACCGGCGTAGTGAACTTGACCTTAACATTCCGTAGCAGGTCGAACGTACGAACAAAAAGTGCAATAATTTGATCAGTCTCACGACCGGGCGCCGTTCTACTACCTCTTTATGGGTTGTTTAACTTTTCGACATGATCAAAGCGGTTTTCATTGACCAGCATCAAAGACTGCATGCGACTTTTGCATGCTACCCAACATGTCTTGAATCCTACTCTATGACCCCCTCACAGTTGGCGGCAATTTGCAGGGTGATTAAAATCAATTTATCGCCTGTCTCCGGATCATGTTGGCAGTGCTCGATCGGCTCGTGCTTTTCGGGTCGGTTTTTATGGTCGACATTGTTGAAGGTACCTTGGCTAGCAACTTTTTTGCTTCGAATGAACGAGACCTGTCACAACAGAAACTGTTATGCCCTGAGGAGGGTTTGGAGGCTACTGTAGGTTAAAAATTTGAGGTTCGTCGCTTAGCTGTTTGATGAATTTGATGAAGTCTTCTCTTGCGTTGAATTCCAAGTAAGAAAAATATGGAAATTGAGTTGTAACTCGTTGCAGCGTAATTCATATTCAATCGATGCAGCAAAGCTCGAGAAGATCATCGATCATTAGTTGAGTTGTAGCTGATCAAGGTGGGAATCGCTGAAGGCGACTCCTCACATTACTGCTACATGTTGGCGAGATCAGCGAGAGTGAAAAACACATTTAGCCGCACTAATTAGAACAAACCTGAGGAGGTTCGTCGCTGCACTGTGTTGATCACCGATGCAGCAGGAAGGTTGCGAAATGCGATCAAGGTTGGGTCGTCAATCATGGAATTGTATCAAGCACACATAGGTTTTATAGTTTGACCTTAAACTGAGTGCATTAAAAATCAAATTAATTTAGAATGGAAACTTCAGGAAGTCATCAGCTAAGCTGAGTTGAAGAATTTTAAAAGAAGTGCAATGAAGCATTACATAAAATGTGGTTTACCTTTACTTATTTCTTTGAGTTATCCATAGAATCATAAGATATCAAAAGAGCAACACATTTATTTCCAAAATCACAAATATTACTTTTCTTCAAACCGATAAACAATGTCCATCTTTGCTCTGATGTCTAACAATTCATCAATTCACAAATGTTAAGGTCAATTCCCACCTGCAATCGCTAAACCACGATTAGACAGATCTGGACGGTGACATTTCCTCAAACCCTCAATACTCACGTAGTAGTCTCCCTTGTATTCGCCGTGCAGTGGGACAAGACCAGCGGCGGCAACTCCGAGGAACGCCAGACACACAACGAGCTGCAGAGAAGGAGAACAGAAATCCTTAGTATCACTCTTGGTCACTCCAGGAACTCTACCACAAGGATTCCCCCAAAGGATCACTTCAACTGATCAGTTCACTGTAATTTTTTTAACATCACTTTGCCAACACTGGAATCGATCCTGTTGAAGAACCCGGTGGAATCCTCTGGAAGTCCTTTAGAGCAAACATTGTCCAAATATCACACACAAAACACTCACTTTGAAGGCCATTTTTGAGGGAGATGGTTTTACTTAGAACTGCTTCTAGAACAAGCTGAATACTGCGAATGATACCTTTCCGATTGCGACCGGCAGCTTTTATACCCAACTCCACCCTCGATCAGGGATGTCGCCCCGCAAAATGCCGAACATGATCGTGAGTGGCCGGCCAGAAACTCTCCAGTCTAGATCGCTAGACTAACATACGACCGGCGGCGAAGGGTAGAGCAATTCAGCAATTGAATGCGTCACTGCAGCAGTGCTCTCCAAGTCTTCAATGTGTCATAAAACGACGGAGAGCGAAACCTACACCAATAGGCCGACGAGTTGAGAACTTTGAGCGTGTTGCTCTTGTTTCGCGGTTGCTGCCGGATTCGCGCTGGGCGTCGTTGATCGGCTCGGAAAAACATACCATACCTGAGGGTGAAGCTCAGCGGAAAACACATGTCGAGCAGTAGAACGCCGTACGGTATGGTGCGGAACAGTCGTGAGAGTCTTTTATCCGCGTTCTGAAGGGAGAACTTTTTTTCACATTTTTTTTAAACAGGATTCTTGGAGTTTTTGAAGGATGTGATTAAGGTTCAGTAGAGTTTTAGCTGAACAATTGATAGCCTAGACCCAGATTTGATTTAATGTCTTCATCAAATCGCTTATTTATTTTAAAGGGGTAACATACATGTAGAAAATCACAAAAATTCATATAGCAGAAAATTGATTGAATCCAGTTAAAAGATGATTTTTAATCATTCCTAAAAGTTTCATGAAGATATTACATAATTAAACCGAGTTATATACGATTTTAATCTCAACGTTTTGCCGTGCGCAAAGCGAACTGTCAAACACTCTGAGCGTTTTTCTCGAAACACCGAGTTGATTTACGGGTGCCACGATAACTCGAGATAGGATGGACCAAATTGGCTGAAATTCGGGGTTAAGGCTCTTAAGACATATTCTGTGTGCAAATTCTGATTTTGAAATTTTGCTTTAAAAAAAGAAATACAAAACTAAAAAACTGTCAATTTTGCCTTCCTCACTGAGGTAAGGCTATAATCCTGCTCTAAAAATGAACTTTTTATTAAAAGCTCGAAGACCCACCTTCATATATACATATCGACTCAGAATCGAAAACTGAACAAATGTCTGTGTGTGTGTATGTGAGTGTGTATGTGTATGTATGTATGTGTTCAAAAATCTTGCCAAGTTTTCTCAGCACTGGCTGAACCGATTTTGATCGAACCAGTTGCATTCGACTTGGTTTAGGGTCCCATACATCGCTATTGAATTGTTTGAAGTTTCGATAAGTAGTTCAAAAGTTATGTATAAAAACTAACTTAATCCACCTATGTGGTTGTTGCCTTTCTCACTTTTTACCAACATTTGGTGATGTGATGGGTTTGGACACAAATTCTATCTATCTTCTATATATATACAAAATTTCGACGGTTTTGTTCGAACGCGAATCAATTCAACACGGAACGTCCGATTGAGGTGCTCTTTGTTGCGTTGGGTTCGTATGGTAAGTTCGTGAGTCCAAGGAAGGTTCTTACGCCAAAAAGTTACAACTTTGGCCACTCTGGAACCGATTCCGGAAAATTTGCAGATTGTATGGGAAAGATTAAAATCAAGTTTTAATCACAGGAGGCAGAATAAGCAAAAAAAGTCAAAAACGTCAACAAACGAAAAAAGGCAGAACGAAGTTTGTAACTGTGTAGGCTTGTTTCTCAATAAAGAAATACACAAATGTCACTTAAGCGGTCATAACTTAAGACTGAGCGTTGCCAGATCTTCAAGGTATTGGACTCATTGGAAAGGTCTTTTGATGACCTTTCTAACGATGGGTTGGATAATGGATCCGGACATAGTTTACATACATTTAAGTGAGATCCGGCATCAAAAAAGTACATAAATATCACTTAAGTGGTCATAACTTGAGGCAGGGTTGCCAAATCTTCAAAGTTTTGGACTCATTGGAAAGGTCTTATGATTACCTATCCAACGATGGGTTGGATAATGGATCCGGACATAGTTTACATACATTTTAGTGAGATCCGGCATCAAAAAAGTACATAAATATCACTTAAGTGGTCATTACTTGAGACAGGGTTGCCAGATCTTCAATGTTTTGGACTCATTGGAAAGGTCTTTTGATAACCTATCCAACGATGGGTTGGATAATGGATCCGGACATAGTTTACATACATTTTAGTGAGATCCGGCATCAAAAAAGTACATAAATATCACTTAAGTGGTCATAACTTGAGACAGGGTTGCCAGATCTTCAATGTTTTGGACTCATTTGAAAGGTCTTTTGATAACCTATCCAACGATGGATTGGATAATGGATCCGGACATAGTTTACATACATTTAAGTGAGATCCGGCATCAAAAAAGTACATAAATATCACTTAAGTGGTCATAAATTGAGACAGGTTTGCCAGAACTTCAATGTTTTGGACTCGTTGGAAAGATCTTTTGATAACCTAACCAACGATGGGTCGGGTGATGGGTCTGGACATAGTTTACATGCATTTATGTGAGATCCGATTCGCAACTCTGACACTTTTTTATACTAAACTTTTGAACTACTAATCGGATCTTCAAACAATTCAATAGTGCAGTATGGGGCACCAAACCGGATCGAATGAAACTTATTTGACTTAAATCGGATCAGCCAGTGCCGAAAAAACTTGGCAAAAATTTTGAGCACCAAGGGGAATACGCACACACATACACACACACACACACACACACACACATTTGTTCAGTTTTCGATTCTGAGTCGATAGATTTACATGAATATAGGTCTACGAGCTGTTTTTCAAAAGTTCATTTTTCGAGCAGGATTATAGCCTTACCTCAGTGAGGAAGGCAAAATGTGTTTTCACATATATCCGGATCTCAATTATATGCATGTAAACGATATCCGGATCCATCAGCCAACCCATCGTTGGTTAGGTAATCAAAAGACCTTTCCAACAAATCTACAACATCGAAGATCTGGTAACCCTGACTCGAGTTATGACCACTTAAGTGATATTTATGTACTTTTTTGAAGCCGGTTCTCACTTAAATGTATGTAAACGATGTCCGGAACCACCATCCGATCCATCGTTGGTTAGGTAATCGAGAGACCTTTTCAACGAGTCCACAAAATTGAAGATCTGGCAACCCTGTCTCGAGTTATGACCACTTAAGTGATATTTATGTACTTTTTTGAAGCCGGATCTAACTTAAATGTATGTAAACGATGGCTAGATCCACCATCCGACCCATCGTTGGTTTGATAATTAAGAGACCTTTCCAACGAGCCACAACATCGAAGATCTGTCAACCCTGTCTCGAGTTATGACCACATAAGTGATATTTATGTACTTTTTTGAAGCCGGATCTCACTTAAATGTATGTAAACGATGTCCAGACCCATCATCTGGCCCATCGTTGGTTAGGTAATCAAGAGACCTTTCCAACGAGTCCACAACATCGATGATCTGGCAACCCTGTCTCGAGTTATGACCACATAAGTGATATTTATGTACTTTTTTGAAGCCGGATCTCACTTAAATGTATGTAAACGATGTCCGGATCCTTCATCCAACCTATCGTTGATTAGGTAATCAAGAGATTTTTCCAACGAGTCCACAACATCGAAGATCTGGCAACCCTGTCTCGAGTTATGACCACTTAATTGATATTTATGTAGTTTTTTGAAGCCGGATCTCACTTAAATGCATGTAAACGATGTCCGGATCCATCATCCGACCCATCGTTGGTTAGATAATCGAAAGACCTTTCCAACGAGTCCACAACACCGTAGATCTGGCAACCCTGTCTCGAGTTATGACCACTTAAGTGATATTTATGTACCTTTTTGAAGCCGGATCTCACTTAAATGTATGCAAACGATGTCCGGAACGATGTCCATCATCCGACCGATCGTTGGTTAGGTAATCTAGAGGCCTTTCCAACGAGTCCACATAATTGAAAATCTGGCAACCCTGTCTCGAGTTATGACAACTTAAGTTATATCTGTGTACTTATTTTTCTGGACCTAAAAAAATAGCTGAAATATGTATCCAAACCACTCATATTACCCAATGTTGGTAAAAAGTGAGGAAGGCATCAACCACATAGGTGGATTAAGTTAGTTTTTTAAATAAAAAACACAAAATATTTTTATCTTTTTTGTTTAACAAGTGTTTTGAAAATCGGCCTTCGACATGCATACAGGACCGGATTAACGAGTCTTCACCAAAATTTTGAGACGATTTGTCCAAGGCAGTGTTAAGATACCGTGGCACCCATTTTATTGAAACTGCTAACTTAAAATAAATAAATATTTTAATACCTCATAAAATACGGTTGAAGTTTGTCATGTCTTGTCTTGTCTTGTCTTGTCTTGTCTTGTCTTGTCTTGTCTTGTCTTGTCTTGTCTTGTCTTGTCTTGTCTTGTCTTGTCTTGTCTTGTCTTGTCTTGTCTTGTCTTGTCTTGTCTTGTCTTGTCTTGTCTTGTCTTGTCTTGTCTTGTCTTGTCTTGTCTTGTCTTGTCTTGTCTTGTCTTGTCTTGTCTTGTCTTGTCTTGTCTTGTCTTGTCTTGTCTTGTCTTGTCTTGTCTTGTCTTGTCTTGTCTTGTCTTGTCTTGTCTTGTCTTGTCTTGTCTTGTCTTGTCTTGTCTTGTCTTGTCTTGTCTTGTCTTGTCTTGTCTTGTCTTGTCTTGTCTTGTCTTGTCTTGTCTTGTCTTGTCTTGTCTTGTCTTGTCTTGTCTTGTCTTGTCTTGTCTTGTCTTGTCTTGTCTTGTCTTGTCTTGTCTTGTCTTGTCTTGTCTTGTCTTGTCTTGTCTTGTCTTGTCTTGTCTTGTCTTGTCTTGTCTTGTCTTGTCTTGTCTTGTCTTGTCTTGTCTTGTCTTGTCTTGTCTTGTCTTGTCTTGTCTTGTCTTGTCTTGTCTTGTCTTGTCTTGTCTTGTCTTGTCTTGTCTTGTCTTGTCTTGTCTTGTCTTGTCTTGTCTTGTCTTGTCTTGTCTTGTCTTGTCTTGTCTTGTCTTGTCTTGTCTTGTCTTGTCTTGTCTTGTCTTGTCTTGTCTTGTCTTGTCTTGTCTTGTCTTGTCTTGTCTTGTCTTGTCTTGTCTTGTCTTGTCTTGTCTTGTCTTGTCTTGTCTTGTCTTGTCTTGTCTTGTCTTGTCTTGTCTTGTCTTGTCTTGTCTTGTCTTGTCTTGTCTTGTCTTGTCTTGTCTTGTCTTGTCTTGTCTTGTCTTGTCTTGTCTTGTCTTGTCTTGTCTTGTCTTGTCTTGTCTTGTCTTGTCTTGTCTTGTCTTGTCTTGTCTTGTCTTGTCTTGTCTTGTCTTGTCTTGTCTTGTCTTGTCTTGTCTTGTCTTGTCTTGTCTTGTCTTGTCTTGTCTTGTCTTGTCTTGTCTTGTCTTGTCTTGTCTTGTCTTGTCTTGTCTTGTCTTGTCTTGTCTTGTCTTGTCTTGTCTTGTCTTGTCTTGTCTTGTCTTGTCTTGTCTTGTCTTGTCTTGTCTTGTCTTGTCTTGTCTTGTCTTGTCTTGTCTTGTCTTGTCTTGTCTTGTCTTGTCTTGTCTTGTCTTGTCTTGTCTTGTCTTGTCTTGTCTTGTCTTGTCTTGTCTTGTCTTGTCTTGTCTTGTCTTGTCTTGTCTTGTCTTGTCTTGTCTTGTCTTGTCTTGTCTTGTCTTGTCTTGTCTTGTCTTGTCTTGTCTTGTCTTGTCTTGTCTTGTCTTGTCTTGTCTTGTCTTGTCTTGTCTTGTCTTGTCTTGTCTTGTCTTGTCTTGTCTTGTCTTGTCTTGTCTTGTCTTGTCTTGTCTTGTCTTGTCTTGTCTTGTCTTGTCATGCATCATTTAATTTTTATTTTCAATTTTTAGTATAAGAGTGTTATTACTTCTCTTGAGTTCTACATTATTGCCATGTAAAAAAATCAATCAAAAAAACCCGTTTACAACATATGGATTTTTGATATTTTGATAGCTATTTATGTGAAATGGCGTCTTTGGACATAAAAAGTTAAGAGGTAAAAATAATTCATTTTCGAGTCTCAGAAAATTGCTTATTTTTATACCATCTTTGGATTTTTAAGCTGTTTATTGAAATTCTGATCTTTTAATCAAAATGTTATACGTTTGTCATGGTTATGGCTGATTGATTTTGAAAAAAATATATAATAATAAACCCTCAACATGAAGTGCTACCAGGGAATCATAAAGAACTTTTAAAGTTCCACGTGAACTGCAACATCAACCAACTGCAGCTTAGCAGCATTTGGTTTCGTGGTAGCTTAGGGGCGTTCCGCATGTTCTGCAAATCGCTACCTTATAGATCTCGCTAGAACCTTGCCTTGCGCATTTACCCAAATATGGCAACCCGAACAGTGCGCGATCGCGAGTGCGGTGTGAGTTATTAAAATATCAAAATATTATGATTATTTTAACAGCACCGAGCGCGCGCCCGCCCGGCCCCTCTCTTTGGTTAGTCAGCCCACACCCGGAACATTGGCTTTTGACGGGGGCATGGCTAATGTTGATACAAATTTGCCTCCAGGACGGTGTTCTCGGTAGCAGTGACGTTCACTCGTTGCATTTGATCGTTTCTAGTAATGAGTAATTCGTCGCCATCGTGCTAACTTGTCGTACGTGCATTTTGGGCCAAACTGAGTTAAGAACGCCATTTTGTGCAGCCCACGATGCCTCACCTTTTGACCTTCACAGATCCCCAAAATTCGATTTCAATCCTGAGATATTCAACAAAAACCGAAAAAACTCCGTGCATTTTTGTCACTTTACATATGAAAGTAGTTTCAATCTTGTCGTGCTATCTTGTCACTCCATGAAAATTGATGTAAGTGCGACAAAAGGCCAAAGGGATTTCAGGCCAGGAATGTCAGGATGCGTTTGTCGCACGTACAAGCTAGACTACCGTAAACATTTGTAATTATAACTCGGGACTCCAGCAACCAACTTCAACCAAACTTTGGGACAATGCACAGAATGGTCAGCCAAACAAAACGTGTTTGTTATTGTTTACATTGCGTGCTCTCGTTTTTGTATATTCAAGGTCAAACATTAAAACGCGTTTTTCTCGGAACGTCAAAATGGCGGGTGCGACAAGATAGCACGACGACGTCGAATTGATAAAATGCGGGCATTCTAACGGGCGTTCGGGCGGTAAGATTTAGTTGCAGCTGTGGACGAAAAGGTCAACTTAATTATAATGTCCTGGTTGCGGGTTAAACCGCGCGTAATAAACACATATTTACGAGCAATAATAATAGAACCACTTTTGGAAAGGGAGGCAATTTCGAAAACTTATTTGTGGTAAATTACATACGACAGGATCTATCGTTGAATGGGCTGTATTTATGACAGTTCTATGAATTTTAAAATGCTACCAGAAGTTGTGATTGAGATTGAAAGGTCCGCCTTTTTGTGTCTTTTTTGGATAGCATTACCCTTTAAATGTGAGAAAGGCACCAACCACCTAAGGGTTTTTAACAAATATTCTAGTAGGGGGAGAGGGGGTAATATGCACCCCCTAAGGGAAAACTGTGATTTCTCAACCATTACAGCATTACTGTGGCAGAATTTTGTTCGATGTTCTAAAACAACTATTATTCTTCGTCATCCATGTGAAAAAAGTCTTTGAAAACCTCAAAATTGTTCGAAAATATCAAATTTCTAAAAACATTTTTGATTCATTTCAAACAACCATGCGGGGCAATATGCACCGCAACAATGGGGCAAAATGCACTACAACAACGGGGCAAAATGCACCACAACATGGGGCAAAATGCACCGGGTAAAAGCAGTTTTCACTAGTCACCACTAGATGACACCGCTGTTTTTACAAAGGAGCTTCACAGCGGTGCATTTTGCCCCGACCACGCTTTTTGCAGAAAATTTAATTAAAAATACATTTTTTGATGTTTTTGGACTCATCTATCTACAGAATAGTGAAGATTATGGCAAAAACTATATACCTCAATACTTACAATAACAATAAATGCTTTTTATATTGTCCAAAAATCATAATGAAAGTTCAACGAAAATTAGATGAAAACACAACATTTTAAAGTTTTGCAAATAACTTAAGCTGTTTTTAAACTACGATGCTCAAATTTTTCCAGCATGGTTTTGCAATGTTAAGCTTCCAATTTCTATGAGTTTTTCCCCGGAAAATTCTTCCAAATAACGAGAAAAGCAGGGGGTGCATTTTGCCCCGGGGGTGCATATTACCCCCTCTCCCCTTAAAACTTAAATGTTATGATCATACTGCCCCCAAACAGCTCTGCTGTAAACATATCATAACGGTTCTTTACATTCCATTGATTCTATCACAGACCAAACCACCTTCTACGCAGGATTGCTTGAGCCAGAGCATAAACCACACATCAATTAACGCGATCGACTAATTTTGGTCCGCTATTCTGGCCGGGAGGCGGAGTCTTGTCGCAAAAAGAACGATACACGCCTGTGGATCCGTTGACGAAACCGCAAGGTTTAAGAGGGCCACATAATAAGGTGTTACGTCGATTCCGTTTTTTTTTTATTCTGGCCAAGCTCCAGTGGAATGAACTAAATCGTTCATTTCCTATTATGCTGGGGCATGGCACGAGTTCGCGGCATACGTCAAATCAAGAAATCTACAAGATCAGCCAACTCTCGGCATTTCCTGACGTTGTTAGGCCTCTAGCTCGTGAGTTCAATGTCATTGGGCTGGTCCCCCTGTAGAGGTCTCTACGCTGCCGGCCACAAAGAAAGGTCAATCAGCTGTAGTTCAGAGCACTGACATTAAAAAAAGGCTTCGTCCAAGAGATCAACGTGTAATCGACGTCGGAGTCTATGCTAAGCAATTGATGGTGCGATCAATTTCGCAGTTTGCAATGAGGTCTCTCCCAGGTGTGATTGAACAGACTCAATAAATCTGTTGATGACCGAATCGAATCGAGCTGAACGCAATAAATAAACAAACTCGCTGAGGAGGGATGCATCGAGCCTGTGCAGAGCTGTTGATTTATTATGCCGGTGGGATGTTCAGCTGCAGCTGGAGCACAGATATCTCCGGTGAGTTCACATTCCACGTGGTCGTCTGAAAGCGCGCGCCCACCAACATGGGCAGAGTGTTGTTTGCTCTCATTTTGCCTACAAGAAAATAAAAGGGTCAATGTAAATCATTCTATATCCCGCAAGCAACAATGATTCACGGCAGGATCGATGACCGACTTGGGTGACCGGTAATTTAAGGTTAAATTTAGAATTAAATTAGATATTGTAATATTCAATGGTGTTTCCCGTAATACTGCTTTAGACTTGTGCGTTTCTTTCCAGTGTCCAAATAATTTACTCTTGAAATAAAATGTAATTTCAAATATTTTCATATTTAAAACAAGCCAAAATTTTCATTGGGTAGTGTCTTCTTTTATCTGATCGTCTACTTTACGGTCAACCTATAAATATCCCAACGTAGTTCAACTTCCTTGTACGTATATCAAGTCGGTACTGTTAGTCTCCCCATACGAAGTGCTCCAGATTCCTATTTGTCGATAGCTCGTCCAGTCCAGACAGCTGGTCTGTTTCACTGCAGAGTCGCTAGTACACACCGCCACAGTGGGCAAAAACGGGTGAAAAAACAGATCTTTTGATGCCGTCAGTTTCTGCCTGTCAAAAGTATCATTTTTAATGTAAAAAATTAGAAGGAAACGATTGGTGGTACTCTCATTAGCGGCAAATGTCAAGAAATGGTCCATTTTACCCCATTTTGCCTTTTTTAGGGTGTTTTTCTCGAATATCTTCAACTGCCGTAGTTTGCCGCACTTCTAAAGTATCTTACGTTATGTCAAAAATCACGAAAAATCGATTGGTGACACTCTCAAAAGCGGCAAATGACGGCAAGGGCCAATTTTGCCCCATTTACCCCTTATTTATGTGTTTTTCATTAATATCTTGAATTAGTAGTTTCCTGCAGTTTTAAAATATGTTATTTTATGTAAAAAATCGCGAGGAATAGATTTGTCACATTTTCATTGGCGGCAAATGACAGCATGGGCCCATTTTGCCCCAGTTACCCCATTGTATGTGTTTTTCGCCAATATCTTTAATTGCCGTTGTTTTTACACTTTGAAAGTATACTATTTTATGTAAAAAATCACGAGAAATCGATTGGTGACACTCTCATTGGTGGCAAATGACGGCAAGGGCCCATTTTGCCCCATTTAACCCCTTTTAATATGTTTTTCGTAAATATCTTATATTTACATTATTTCTTACAGTTTCAACGTATGTTATTTTATGTAGAAAACCACGAGGAATCGATTGGTGACGCTCTTATAAACGGAAAACGACGGCAAAGGCTCGTTTTGCCCCATTTACCCCATTTTATGTATTTTCTTTAATATCTTAAATTAACGTGGTTTTCCAAACTTTAAATAAATGTTATTTTATGCAGAAAATCACGAGGAATCGATTTAGAACACTCTAATTAGCGGCAAATGGCGACAAGGGCCTATTTTGCCCATTTCATGTGTTTTTAGTCAATATATTAAACGTGTCGTGATTTCCAATACAGTTTACAAGAATGTTACTGTAGAATGCACAGTACGTTCAAGATATTCACGAAAAACATCTCAAGAGGGAGTAAATGGGGTAAAATGGACCTTTTTCGCCATTTGCCGCAATTTAGAGTGTTCTAAATCGATTCCTCGTTGTTTTTCTGCATAAAATAACATTTATTTAAAGTTTGGAAAACCACGGCAATTCAAGATATTAAAGAAAATACATAAAATGGGGTAAATGGGGCAAAACGAGCCTTTGCCGTCGTTTGCCGCTTATGAGAACACCACCAATCGATTCCTCGTGATTTTCTACATACGTTGAAACTGTATGAAATAATATTATTTCAAGGTATTTTCGAAAAACACATTAGTAAGGGGTTAAATGGGGCAAAATGGGCCATTCCCGTCATTTGCCGCCAATGAAAATGCACAAATCTGAAAACGAAACTATTGGCACTACGCCCCCCGGGGCATGGCCTTCCTCTAACGTGGGATTTCTGCTCCAGCGCCTCTGACGAGACAGGAGAAACCGGGACCGACGTTTTACTTCACCATCCGATAGAAGCTCAGTGGATAAGGCGGGAATCGAACCCGCGTCTCATAGCATCATCGGGATCGGCAGCCGAAGCCGCTACCCCTGCGCCACGAGACCCACAAATCTATTCCTCGCAATTTTCTACGTAAAATAACATACTTTAAAACTGCAGGAAACTACAGTAATTCAAGATATTAATGAAAAACACATAAATAAGGGGTAAATGGGGCAAAATTGGCCCTTGCCGTCATTTGCCGCTATTGAGAGTATCACCAATCAATTTCTCGTAATTTTTACATAAAATAAGATACTAAATAAGTGCGGCAAACTACGGCAGTTGAAGATATTCGAGAAAAACACCCTAAAAAGGGCAAAATGGGGTAAAACATTACATTAAAAATGATACTTTTGACAGGCAGAAACTGACGGCATCAAAAGATCCGTTTTTTCACCCGTTTTTGCCCACTGTGCACCGTTAGAAGAGGTTCTGCACTCCTTCGCAAAATTTGCATGTGGTCAAGCAATTTCTCAATGTGTTTATCCATTTTCATACCCCTGATAGAAATATAGGTCTTTCCAAGTTCGATTCCCAGTGGGTGAAGGTTGACACTACTGCTCGATCTTCGTTCTGAACCACGTAAACCGAGTTGTCATCCGGGATCCGAGTGGGGGCATATCCTGGTCCCTGCTGGTAGCGTGAACAACCACTCTCGGAGAAGGAGGTCCACAAAGAGATTACCAGTCCAAACAAACCTCCACCACTACGTCCGTTGAGCTGAGATCAATAAACCCCATGGCGTTCTGGACAACGCCGTCACACCTCGCAGTCTTGCCCAGTGGCTGTTAATAGCTCGAGGCGTACGAAACGGATGATTGATACTTTCGGGATCCGATTTTGAACGCAGAATAATTAAACAGACTGCCGTTCACCACTGGTAGAACTCCCCCTCAGCGGATTTGATGACGCGAGGGCTGTCCGCAATAAAGAAACTGTATACACGCAGAATGATCTTTGGAGACCTTTTGATTCCACCCACGGTCACTTTTAGAACTGTTTGTGGAAGCTAATTCAATAAACGTCTCACCGTGGCGTGACGTGGGAAGGATCGTTAGACATTGTTGATAGTTGGGGTATCATTTAGTAAAATCAACTAATTAAATCAATTACAAAAAAATCGACTCTCCTAAGTGGCATAAGGTTATTGCAAACTAGATTAAAAATTCAAACCACAAGCCGGATGTGCTGTGGGCACAACTGGGCAAGGCACTTCATGAGAAGTCCAGCGCGCGATAACCATCGACTCCTGGAGGCACCTTCCCTCCTTTGTTCTTTGGCTCATAAATCTGACATCATAATCGTACCTACTCCGTAGCATAATCGGACATGCCAAGCCGCAACCGACCTTGATCGATGATTGTTGGACTGTGGTCAGCAGTGGAAAGAATTATGCCATAAAAATTAACTTTAAATGAAAGAATTGGGACAAGCTGGCTGAATAGGAGAGAACTTCATAATTTACAAAATAGACCAAGTTGCTTAGCGACATTTTTAAATTCTACCACTCTTCTACCAATTTTGTTGTTGAAAGAAAAATTATTTGAACAACTAGGATTACTACTAGGAACTGCTTGGTGTGCTTTTATAACATTACTCAGCTTTAAGATGCCACTGCTAACTAAGCTCTCCTACAATCACCAAGAACGCAAGAACCATTCTCAAGAATATTGTTGTAGTTTTTTTTTGCATTATAGAATCTCATGTGGAGCAGTAATTTTTCTTTGAGGATCGTTAAATGATTGATTTTTTTTTGCGCTGATTGTTTTCGTTACATTCTAGAATGACATGAGCAGAGTATCTATGATACAACCAGTAAAGGTGTGGTCACTACTGTCATTAAACGTATTATGTGTTGAGTTCTTGCTGTTCTGAACACGGATCTCGCCATTCAATGCGGAAAACTTGAATCATTATGAGAGAGTAGATTGGTTGTAGCATGTGGAGTAGTTTAAGTAACAAAAACTAGTTATTTCACACCTCACAAAGATTCTCCCGAGTACATCACCTTCGGCGCTTATCCAACCCCGATCAATATTCAACAGGAAAACATGTGTAACATTTTGTTGAACCCATTGTCACACACTTTGCCGCTTGGCTTAATCCAGCTGGTCTCGCGCGCGACTAATCGCCGTTTAGATAATAATTCAAATTAGTATTCCATTCTGGTCTGGTGTTCTGTTCCCACCGTCAAGATTTTCACACGCCCCGCTGAGTAAACTTGCAAGCCGCAAAAGATCAACCTCCCAGCAGCAGCAGCAGAGGTAACTTTAGTAACGCCCTCTGGTAGACAGTATTTCAGCTGACGGCGCACTACTACCTTCGACAACTTACTCAGATTAGTTTGTGCTACTCCTACTAGTCGCGGCTGTTGTAGTTGTCGAAAGATTCTGGATTCAATTTAAGATCTGGGATCAAGGTTGAAAGACTTCAATATTATCTATGTATTCTCAGGTTACACCCTGATTAGCATGCTTAATAGTTGCAAGTTGCATATTGAGTCACTCATATTACCACCACTCAGTAATTAATTCAAATCTAGTTGTTCCCAGTAGTCCCAGCTGTCAATGTCAGGTGTGACTCGTAATCAATTTGTCGCGCAAGTTATGGCATAGTCGATGCGATTAACACAACCTGTGGGATACACACTTTTAAGGTTATGTCATCGTGAACTACTTTGGTCAAATAAAATCATTGAAATCTGCAAAGAGATCGTGTGGTTAAAATAAGTAAGTGTCAAGGTTAATGGTGGCGCTGCTGGTGGCGGCAACATTTCTGCACTTGCGGGGGTGGACTTGACTGGCAGGATTAACTCGAATGCAGTTGTTTTGGCTGGGTCAAATTGTGTGTTTGTCACTTTGCGGGATTATTTCGTGTAAATTGAGTCGTGAAGGTCGAACAAAGTCGAAAATGATAGGTTTAAAGGATTACCAGTAATTGGTTTGATTTGTTAGCTTGATATAAATTGGCTACATGCATTGTGTTCCATTGCAAATTGGCGCCGAACCTGCAAATGACCCATCTTATATAATCAAAAAAAGAAAAACATAAATCCTGTTCCAAGGTTTCCGTGAAACAAAGACCATCACCAGTATTTATTTAAGGTAAAAATTACTACTTCTTGGTCCAAATTAAACCACGGAATATTCAGCGAATTGGACTCAATTGGGTCCTAAAATGAAGCTTAGATTGCTGATATTATTGTTCACAGCGATAAAGCTTATTTTTCTGAGTACAATGAACCTTTGTACGACCACAAAGAGTTTAAAATTGATTTTTAAATCAATTTTGAAAAATTAACCTCGCGGTCCTTCTTGACAGAAAAGTTCCTACTTGACAGCTCGTTCCAAGGGGACCATAGTTGATCCATCGAAAAAATGTTGTCTTGTCAAAAAAAAAATTGCATTAAAATGAAAAAAAGTGATCAGAAATGGTTTTTAATCGTGTTTTATACCGTTGTACATAAAAATTGACATAGGGCTTTAGTACCCAATTGTGCACTGTCGAGCAATTCTATCAAGAAAGAACACTTTTTTTCGAAAATTTAATATTTAGATCAAACCACGCCAAATAGGAAGGATCCAAATCAAAAATGCTTCGATTTCGAACAGTATTTTTTTGTTTGGTGATTAGGGTGCTCCATTGCGATTTTCAACGATTTTCTCAAAAGCTTCATTTTTCAAAAAAAGCTTAATTTTTTTAGCTTTTAGCCCCCCCCCCCCCTAAAGTGTCCACGTGGTTTATGGATGGTCCCTAACTTCGCAACTTGCTTAGAACCCTTTAGAAAAAAATATTTACGATCTCTTAAAAAAAATTCAATTTTTGAATTAGATTTTTCACAAAAATTGATTTGCGCAAAATAAACATTGTTGAAATCTCTCATTTTAGGATGGATCTAATGATCTAGATGACAGAACAATCTGATATTTACTATAAAAAATTAAAGTATGATACATTCCGATTTTCAGATAACAATATAAAAAAAGCATAACAAACCACGACATTTTTTTTTAAATCTATTTTTTTCAGTTTATTTCAGACAGTTTCAAACATTGATGCAAGATTATTTTATGGGAAATCTGTGTTTTCTTAAAAATAAATCTGTATTTTATCTGTATAGAAGACATTTTCAAATTTTTAACAGCAGATTTAAGCATTTCAATCATATTAAGGTAATATTCTACTACTAAATTGTTAAAATTTTTGAATATAATCATTTAAAAAAAAATCAATATTCACAGATTGTGGTGATTTTAAAGATTGAAAAATCTGTAACATACAGATTCATCTGTATGTCTGGCATGGCTGGTTTCACAATATTTTTTTATCATGAGAATCGGACGCATATTTAACGCTATTTTGGTGATGTTTAATTTAATCTAATTGTTCCTGTTTGCTTTTCTTTGACAGGCTCTATCCCAGCAACCATTGGTCCAATGCCCAATTTATTTCGAATTAAAGAAAAATCATATCTTTTCGAAAAACTAAATTTTCAATTATTGTAAAAAATGGTTAGCGATTAATTTCTGATTTTATCATATTCGTCAAATTTTCAACATTGTTTAAAAATTGAAATTCACGTTTGCAACAAAAAATACAATTTTAATGGATTTAATCAAGATTGAACTCTAAATTGGTGCACTTTATTAAAATTAGTTGAAAGAACTTTTCAATTAAAAAGCAGATTTTACATCAAAAATTAATTCAAAATATAGAAATTCGAATTCTTTCCACGTGATTCAAAAATCATGAATTTTTCGAAAATTTGGCAACACTGCCTAAAAAATTTTATTTACCTTGTGCTATAGCTCCAAATTTTTTTTCATTAGTGCTTATTTTGTGCAATTCAATTGTTTGTCTGAAACTTTAAATTAAAATAATGGGTGATTTTCTGAGAAGTCTGTAAAAATAAAAAATAAATGGTTTTGGACCATCCTTAAACCACGTAGACACTTTTTTTGTAAATCTCGGACCCCCTCCCCTTGTGGACAATTGTCCATACACCCAACTGGCAGTCGCATGATTGTGATGCATGGCGGCATGAAAGTAGGGGAACTATACCATTTCTCAGCCTATTTCTATTATCGGCCTATCAGCACTTTGATCATAAATTACAGCTTTCATAAAATGTTTTTGACTGTTCCAAAGTAATAAATAGCTCAAATAAAAGTGAGCAAGCAACTCTTCTTTGTTGATACATCTGAAAATGTTGATTTAATAGCGGAAAACTGCAAAAGTGATGAGAATTGGTCGAACGGCTTAGAGTGATTAAAATGGGTATATTTACCCTATATCAGAACCTGCATGAAATCTGTCCTCATGCATTTTTTGCGATATAGGAGTACGACATTTTTGCCCGTTACCGACAATTATCGACATTACTGACGGCTTTTTGGTTGTATTTCACAAAAAAAAAAACACTTTGCAGAACGAGGATTGAACCACCAACTTCTTGGTTATTGATCCGACATGCTACCACCGCGCCATGGACGCTTGATGAAACGTGATTGAAAGAACACCAACATATGCCTCTCTTTGGAGTGTTGCTCGGGGACGGGCCAGCATTATATGTATAGGGGGATGGCGTCGCTATTTTTTAAACCGCATTTTCCACTTTTTCACAACGAAACCGACTACTTTATCGACTTCATTTTGCTGGGCGAGATGGGAAGCCGTCTATTTTTAGACGATGACTCAGCACTTTTCCACTCTTGCACTTAAAAAAACCAGATGGCAGCACGATGTAACGCCACGTCCCTATTGGTGAGAACTGCAGATCGCTGAAATTTTTACAAGTGGGCAAAAATGATCTACGGGCTTGCTGCAAATTTTTTTATAAAATGTGACATTTTCTGCAGCAAATCCAATGTTGCAGATTTTGAGATATATTTTTCCTTTGGGTGTACAAAAAAAACATTTTTGTATGGAGCGTGGACAATTGCCATACCACTGCCCACCCTCCCCCTCCCCCTAAAGTGCCCACTTGGTTTTTGGATGGTCCTTTGTAAAAATACAGATTTCTGAATATTTTAAAAAGCTGTGTGTTTTCAGAATTGTAAGGAGAAGTGTATCGCACAATTCAGACCTATAATGGACAGGTTTATGTGTTTTGTTAATTTGTGTAAATCTCCCACAGCAATTCATATTGTGTATTTACCAATTCCCATGTTCATCGCACGTCCAGAAGGTGTGACTTCGTTTGAATAAAATATCCATCAATCTGAAACGATTCCCGGCGCAACCATGTTCTGACATCGCCCATTCAACGGTTCAGTTTCAATATCGTGCAATTGTTTGATTACTATTCGTGCGGTACTCAGCGTACGAGTGAGCACTCGTTCATTGAGAAGTATTTTCCCCCCTTAATAATGCAACCCACGTCGAGAGCTCCGATTCATCAAAATTGTTACTTCGTTCTCGTCAATCCAAATAATAATGGAAACGCCAATAGAGATCGAGATTCTGCACAGCCCTGCAAAGCGTGACGCTGAGCTTTACTAAACAACGGAAAATTAATTAACTTTTAATTGTGGCCATTTTTCGCCTCCATTCTGTACGTGTTGTCCCTCGAGAGATATTCGATCAAGCAGTTGAAAAATAATTAAGAACGGAGAACGTGATTCGAGAGTGATCGGCGGAAAATTGGCGGCAGCTTTGCGGGGTCGAACATTTACTTTAGGAAATCGTGAAAATGACCAGCAAATGAGTTGTGAACAATCGATCTGATTGGCGACCGGTGGTGGGCATTGTTGTGCAACATGGCTGTTCAAAATTTAGGGTGATACATATTTAAGAGAATACGCCGAATGCTTTGAATCCTTGAGTTTGCTATCAATCGATCATAAAATGATCTAATTCCAGCGATCACTAACACATTGGCGAGCTGATCAAGAGATTGATTTGTACTTTAATTAAAACAACTAGTTAAAACCATCCAATCCCCACAGTCTTCGAGGTTCTTCTGAGGCAGAGGGTAGCAATCTATCAGCGATTCTAATTGCTACCTGACGATGACGACTTGGGAGCTGACCAGCATATCGATCAGAACTGGAAGCCGTCGCCAGAGTCGAGGAAGTCGCCCTAGCAATGCGTGGACGACTCCTAAGAGTGACTTAATTAGTGGCTGGCTCAAGCCAATCGTGAGAATGGAGAATTATCGTGGTGGATTGAGTGGCTCCGGATCAGTGTAATTTTGCGATTAATTGAGCGAGTATGAGAGAGCCTGTTGCTTAATGGCTTCCATTGGGATTTGCTCTGGATGATTAATTCATTTTGCTTAATTGTATTGGAAAGTGGTGGTGTGGCGATCAAGGTTTCCTTGCTATAAATATACATCGTTAGAACTTGATGATTCGTCGACATGGAATGATGTATTGCTCTTGTTTTAAAAGCATTCTTGTTGTTAGTTACCTACTAAAAGTTGTCTGCAAAAAGCATTAAAAACTCGAATCATATTTTTTTTATTAATTCAATTAATCGAACCAAATCCTCGTTTTAACCAGCTTATAAAAAGGCAGCAAAATCCTTCGTGCTGAACAAGTGTGCATGTTCCGCTCAAAACTAACCTGCTCAACGACAAATTCATCGAAATTCCACACAGCCAGTGGCCCGTAAAACCATCGGCCAGAGTTAGCCGAATGAGTTGCATGCCTGCACGCTACATCAACAGCAGCAGTGACACTTAATAACCGTGTAATCCACGCTGAGTGCCAACAAGACGCACAATTTTCCTACCCGACCTGGCGTGGTTCCGCGACTGCTCTGCTCGGTGTTGCAACCGCCGCCGCATACTTGTCAAGTACGAGTACGGTCTCTCAACCCAACGGAACGGGGCGGCCCTTGGCCCCCAAGATCATGTCGCTCTGAGGTTTTGCTAATGTGCTTTTAAGGTTCCCCCGCTCATTTGGGCTTCTTTGTCCTCAGCCACACGAGGCTCGTGAGTTCGCTCCAAATTCAGCGTGGATTTGCGTCGATTGTATGCTAATAATGGGCCAGGGATTTAAGTTTGAGCGCGGCGTTCCAAAATCCAGCATTAAAATTGAATATGGTTTTTCACTTTTTGTCAAAATAACACAATCAAGAAACGCCGTGTCGTACCTCTGCCAGCCCTCAGTAAGTCAATCGATCCAGTTCTTTGTTGAACATGTGCAGAATTAGTGGAAGCCAAGTGTCCCGTAAACTAAGCAATCTCAGTAATGACCTTAACATTTTATGATTTTGTCCCTGCTTGAGTAGTCCATACCTACGTAAGACAAAAGCCACCCAAATTACTGGGCTGAGGGTTGAGATCCCAGCCATTAACTTGAACCGCTCAGGTTCGATTACTTCGGCATAGCTGTGCACGGTGAGGGGAGCAAATGCCCCCGGAATTGGATTATGTGGTCCCTGCTCGACGTTCTTTATTTGTTGGTAAGCCACGTGTGTCGACGGCGAGTTCTGATTTCAGGTGAAGGTAAATCGTTAGTGGAACACATACCGTCAATGACCTTGACAACGTACTCAGCTACATATCACGAGCCTTTTCTCAGTGTTATGACATATTCGTTGTTTTTCCTTTTTTTCATATTATAAACAATGCAAAACTTTTTCTATTTTTTACACATTTATTTAACGTTGGTTTCAACTCGTTCAAAGATTATGCATCTTTAAAATCACATGCAATTTGAAAAGTTCTATGAAAATTTTAGAAAATGCGTAACTTGATAAGGGATCTTCTGATCTGTTTGGAGGCTTGGGCAAAGTTGTAGGTTATGATTAAGACTTTTCAGAGAACAAATGTGTCATAACTTGAGGCATAAAATACGACGATAGTTTTCATTCTGGCAAAGTTTAAATTGAGGGGTTACATACATGTAGGAAATTCAAAATTTTTATATTACCGGAAATTATTTAAATCTACTAAAAAGATGATTTTCAATCACTCCTGAAAGTTTCTGGAAGATATTTCGTGCCTAAACTGAGTAATAGACTATTGGAGTTCAAAATTTTGCCATGCGCAAAGCGAATTGTCAAACTTTGTGAACGTTTTTCTCTGAGTTGATTTCCGAGTACCACGATATCTCGAGATGGGATAGACCAAATTGGCTGAAAATTGAGGTGAAGACTATCAAGAGATTTCCAGTGTGCATGACAAAGCCCAATTTTTAAATAATGCTTTTTTCAAAAATATATAAATAAAAACTGACAATTTTTTATATAAATGTTTTCAAATTTGTTTTGGTAACTGATGAAAATGTATATTTGAATACCCTGAAAACAAATTTTGAATAAGTTTAAGTGTGTGCTTACAGATGCCTCAGACATTTTTGACGATTCACATGTATGTAGATTCTCTGGCTGTCGATATTCTCGATATCAGTTTTGCTCCAGCAGTCAAAAAAAAAAAAAAAATCAGGCCCTTCAAGTAGCACGCTTTGGTTATCGTTTATAATTTGATACCTCCCGCACTCAATGGTTCCTTCAATATCGACAACGAGAGAGTCCACTGTATTGGGTTTTAAATAGTGTGCAAGCTCTTTTATTTCAGAAAAATATTTTCAAATGGCTGAGAAAATTCTCTACATATTTTTGGCCTTATCGTTCTGAACTGGGATAGAACTTTTAACATTTCGAAAATCATTATTAAACATATTTCTTAGAGCTACCCTTAGCCCACATTTTCCAATCGACGACATCTTAGAAACTACACATTGATCCGTTTTTCAATATGAGCAAATGAAATTTTCTTATCTCTTAGATGCAAATAATTTCCAAATTTAAAAATCACGTCTGACATTCGAAAACGGCTAGTACTAAGTAGAATATTCCAAGATTCGTAATGATATCCCCCATTTAAAAACTCTTAAAATATGATTTATAAATGGTTGAGAAAATATTTCAAAAATAGTTTTTTTTGTGACATTAGAAATGTCATTATGGGTACAGCATCTAACTCCATTGTGCCTCTAATGTTGTCGTATCACAGCTATGACGTTCAATAACAGCTCATAAACAACGTTTCAAATAAAATCGAGTGACAAATAGCTCAAGAGGATGCGAGCAAGCAAGTTTCTATGAGAAAATTGAATGGAGTTACGAGTGAAAGCTTAGCCTGCCAAACATACGAAAATTTCCCCTAATTTTGAGTTTGATCGGCTACTCAGTCTGGGCAAAGTGAAACGCTGTTTATGCTGTGTCCGACGTTTCGGCGCTGATTGGCGCCTTCTTCAGGGGGAAATAGCTTGACGTTTCTTGTTAGCTGCCTTTTCTAAGGCTAACGTCATAAATTCCATCAAAAGCTGGTGGAATTTATGACGTTAGCCTTAGAAAAGGCAACTAACAAGAAACGTCAAGCTATTTCCCCCTGAAGAAGGCGCCAATCAGCGCCGAAACGTCGGACACAGCATAAACAGCGTTTCACTTTGCCCAGACTGAGTAGCCGATCAAACTCAAAATAATAACAACAGTCGAACTCTCATCAATTATAATTTCCCCTAATAGTTTCCAAAATATCGTAAATTGAAAAAATGAGAGGAAAGGGAAAATCATGTAACTCCATCGAGCATCTAATGTTGGCATACCAGCACTTTGACGTGAAATATCAGCGTCTTTCCTCTGAAATAAAAAAAAATGAGAAATAAGATGTATACATTTTCTTTATCGGCAAATAAGATGGAATTAGGACCATATCTTTAACCAGCCGGACATATCTCCTAGAAATATGTATCTTTCCGAGTGTTCATTCCATTTAAAAGCCATACGTCAGCAACCAATAGTCGAATTTACATTTTAATAAAAAAAACTTTTAGTATTTTTCAAGCTATCTGAAAATATGTACAAATTTGTTTTTAATTAAAATATACATTTTCTCAAAAAAAAATCTTAAAATGATTTTAACTTGTAATCGTTGCACTTTATCACAATGTATCACAAAAGAACTGTTCAATAGCAATTTTATTTTTTATCCAAGAATTATTTAAGTGTTACAGGTTGTTGTGACAGTTCAGGAAGGGTGCAAAGCGGAAGGCTAAAATCTAATAGGATTGAAATTTAGTTGGCAAAGAAATAATTAATAGAAGAGAAAAGTGATTTTCTTTATGTTTTAGAGACTTCTCAGACAAAGTGTGGGTGATCTAGTGGAATGCTGACTTCAGAGCTGTTCTGCGTGTATAAATGGTTTTTTTAAATAGCAAATCCGCTAACCGCTCTTGAAAGAAGTGTTACCGATGGAGATACATCAACAGTTGGAAGTGGAAGACCATTGCAAGAAACGTCACCAACGTAGGACACCAGCTGAATAGAGCTCCGCCTAATATCCTTTTGCAGAGAATTTGTGATATTTCTTTCTTAAATATTTCACTATCTATTTTTTCTTATCTTTCTTTATCTCATTCATTTTTAACTGCTTCTACTTGAGTATCTTGCGAAATTTTCATTCGAATCCTCAACTAAGTCTTTCGCTCTATAAAGCCTTACCGTTTCTTTAATTTTCTTATTTAAAAAAAGGTTTTTCACGTCACAACTGTTCTATAACTATTCGCTATGTCTCAATTAATAACAAACCACTTTATAGCTTTTCAGCTGGGTATGAAGGTAATTTGTTAAAAAAAACATGATATATGATATATTGAAATTTCATAAAATGACTATCCCTACACTTGACATACTCTACACAATACCTATGCATTCAATAACCGGAGCGTTTGGTACGGTATGTCCACGCATCCTTCCTCCCCTGTCGATTCTGTGAAACGTGATCCGTTCTCAGAATCCTCTCTGCGGTAAACACAACGCAGTAGGGCTGGCCGCTTTAATATTTGTTTTACATTTTCGGGTGTTCTCGGATGTACTGCAATTATTAATATTGACAAGAAAAGTGCTTGGGGCGTCATCTAATCACAAGACTTTCCAGCATGCTTTCATCGGACTGGCTGCGTTTGTGTTAGATTAGAATAGATTAGATTAGACAAGAATTATTTAAGTGTTACAATATTTTCAAAATAATTTAATCTAGACTAACATTTCAAAACGGCATAATATTAAATGATTGGCCCATTAAAAGTGTATGTCTGGATTAAATGGCACAAATTGGCTTCTTTGGTGATGGTTTAAACAAAGTTTGAGCCAAATAAAAAAAAATACAAAAAATAAAAATGGTCGAAAGTTGTAAAATAGGACGTCATCCATAAAGTACATACACTCTTAGGGGGGGAGGGGAGGTTACCGAAGGTGTGACAAGATGTGACGAAGGGGTAGGGGGGTTTGCGAAATTGTGATGTCACGCTAGGTTTTTTAATGATTGCATAATAGTAATTTGAAATGTATTCAATTAAATTAAATTCACTTTTCTAACCTTTTTTGCTAACTATTATTTAGAAGTACCGTCATCAGGGGTGACATTGGGTCTGAGGGGTGAGATTGGGTCATACATTTTTTTGCATTTTTGTATGACCCAAACTTACCCCCCAGACCCAATAATCCCAAAATATCTCTGAAAATCTTATGTTCAAATCACAGAAACTACTATTCATGCTTCATTATTTATTATTCTTCAATAAACAAAAAAAATCATTACTAAAATTGAACGTGACACGAAAAAAATCTCCTAATTTTCAAAAAACTTCCACCTGGTTTATGGATGGTCTCTATTTATATTTTGAGACAAAATGCAGGGCATGCGTATTCTTATTTATTGAACTGTTTTTATGAGATATCCAACAATTAAAGCTAAAAAGTTTTCGCTGATTTGCTTCTGTTTTATCATTTTACATTTTTATTTTATTTCATATCAAAGCAAGATTTGAAAATCTTGTCCAGCCAAGATGAGTAAAATAAGCACAATTAGAAAAAAATAAGGTTTTCATTTCCCTTTTCAAAATAATTTTTTTAAATCAGATGGGCAAAACTAGTATAATTTGTAACGAAATCAAAATTAAAGATTTTTTTAACTTCTAAAAGAATCATAAACCTAAATAATCAAATATCGCTACTCGAAAAAAAAAGTCTGAAATGATTTAAAAGGTGATTTCAAAGAAAAAAAATCTTCACGTTATTTAAATAAAAAAAAGCCTGTGTCTTTCGATTTCCTTTGAAAGTTTACCTTTTAAATAAAATATCCGTAAGATTTTTATTACAGCGAATGAAAATATTACTAACCTTAGTTAGTTTCTTAAAAAAATGAAAATCTGAACAATTTTTCAACATTGAAAACTAAAAAAAAAAAGTTAAATAGTCTGTTTACACACAAGACGATGATTCTAGTCAGAAACTTCTGTACTGTACTGTTTTCGTGTAGTTTTTGCCACAGTTTATGTTGTCTAGTTTTCGCACTCTACGTTACATGTAAACACACACATATTTGTAAATAACAGAACACAAACCACCACAGTCCCATTCCCTGACAGACCTCAGAGCAGGTCAGAACAGTTAATTTACTGCCAAATACAGCGTAGTTTACGCGAATAAAGTCTTTTTGTATTAAACAGTTTTGTTCTTTGTAATCTGAGTGTTGTAATTTGTATTTACCGGGAAAGAAAGTGCGACAGGATCAACAGACGTTCTTATGTGCGCAAACACAGTCTTTTTAGATGAAATATTAATAACGTTGTTATTTTTTAAAAAATATTCGAGAAAATTGATAAATTTCACGCCATCCACGAAATCGTCAAATAACCCTATAAGTATTTAATAAGATTAATTTTATTCCTATTTTAGTTTGATAAATTATTATGAGAAAATCGATACAGTTTCACACACTGGCCGCTTTAACGCTTGTGATGTTTCAATGCATTCCGATGCAATGGCGCACTACAAATGTTAATAAATGACAAGAAGAGTGCTAGGCGTCATCTAACCTAAGGCACTCTCCAGGATCCCTTCGAAAGATTGGCTGCGCTAGGGTCTGATTAGATTAGATTAGATTAGATTAGAAAATCGATACAGTTTCACACAAACATAAAATTTCACGGGATTTCGCGGAAAAAGCTAAATTTCATGGGTTTCTAGCTGTCCGCGAAATCGTGAAATTTCACTTACCCTATTTATTACATAGTCACATATTTTGTCAGCTGGAACTTCAATATTTTGCAAATTCTTGCTTGATAAAAATAAATGTTTTGAAAGCAGAGTGTTTATAAGAAATCTTCTATAAATGGTTTGAACTTATTAGATACAAAGCTGTGGAAAACGATTTTCAAGATTTTTAATACTTGAATATACCGGATCTTCTATTTTTTAAATGATACAAAACCGTTTTTTTTAAATCGCAATGTTTATTCTACAAAATGAATAATTAGAATAATTTAACTTTTTTTCATATTAAAATTGCTAAAAATACCAAATTTATGAGAGTTTAAAGATATAACTATAAAAAATCCCATCGAAAACAAGGGGGGGGGGTCTGGCAAAATGTGACGTACTTTTTGAAGGGGGGTTCTACCTTGTGTGACAAAGTGTGACTTAGGGTGGAGGGAAGGGGGGGGGGGTTAATTTTTTTTGCGTGACATACTTTGTGGATGACGCCTAGAAACATTTACTTTTCCATATAAATTTTGAGATTTCATAATGAAGATATCTCGAGTTTCAAAAATTACCGATGAGATATATTAAGCACGATTACAAAATTTACGAGCAATCTCGTGTTTTGAAATTGGCATAGGCTTTTCGATATAATTGTGTCATCATTTTCTAATTTAAACGACTGTAATTCTTCATCAATTACACCGATTATGATTCTTCAAAGTAAAATAGTTGTTTATAAGAGCACGTAAGCTACTCTGAAAATTAATTATTAAGTTTTCGCATTGAAAAAAAATCTTGTACATTTAATGTTTGTTGAAGTGTTATTTCAAGGTTAATAACTATACATAATTAATTTCGACAAATATTTTGAATCATCTAGAATCTAAAATATATTTGAACGAATAAGATAATGAATCAATAAAACACAAAAAATAACTGTTCTAAAAAGATGTCATGACAAAAAAACAACTTAACACAATTGTGTAAATTCTTAAGGATTTAAAAATATCAAGTTTGCTAACAAGTTCAAGCTAAATTTATTATGATTGATCATTCGATTCAGTCTACTTTATTTCTACAATATTATTTCCTTTAACTTTTTTGCCGTTGCAAATATTTTTGAAAGTTTAAGGGTTGTTCAAGGCCGCCGTAGGCCAAAAGTACGATTCTGGTGATATACTTTAAATTTGAACAAGTTGCATGTAAAATGTATTTTTTTTTCTAAGTGGAGTGGAGACTCATTCAATTTCTCCAGGATGTAAAACAAGGGTATCCTCGTTCACTCGACAATTTATCTCTGCCGTACCAGCAGCAAGCACCCGGCCACCGGTGACTCAACTGTGACCGATGAATTCCATTAGGATTTATTGAAGTGTGAAAATTAATTAGATTCGCCTCCCTAAACCGAAGAAGTGGTTCGATTCGCATCAACTCTGCGACGGTTACTTGACTTAATTGGACGCTCAAACTTTTGCGCGTAGAATCAAACGGCAGATCAGATCCTGGTGTTCAAGAACCGGCAATTCTTCACAGCACCGGTGATTAGCACATTTGTGGCTGGTATTTTGCGTGGTTTTGTGTAGCTTTCGGCGACTGCAAATGCTAACCAATTGAAAACGATACGCTCGTTGAATGCAGTCGGTTTCAAGTTTGCGGAAATGTCGTGCCCACTGTGTGGAAGTTCTCGCTTCTGAGGCTGGCTCTAGTTACCAACTCTTACTTCACTTCCCATGGATACGGGTCACATGAGCCATGATTAGACATCTCTTGTGGGGGGAGTTGACTTACAGAGTCGGTTCTCAGCACATGTTCACCAGCTTAACTTTTAAGTCACTGACTCATTTGTGGTTCAACCTTCGGCGTATTTTCTCCAAAGTTGTACGTGCACGATTTTGGTGTACAACCTTCACTTAATTCGCGGACAAAAATGTCGCACGACTGACTGGTTTATCCTGAGTTACGATAAGTCAACGAGATATCATAAAATTAAGATCACTTGGGTTGTCATTATCCTCCCCCGCCCAACAGCGACATACTGGCGATCGTTGCTTTACTCGCAAATCAACCAAATCACACAAAATCAATCAAATTAACCTCGATCACATAATAACTAGTCTTTGCAGAATAAATAAACTTGTTTTCTTTGTACAAACTTTGAATTCAACACAAATAGTTTTTTATCTAATTTACAGAGAACTGCAATACATCACCCACCTTCACCAACTTCACCATTTCGTTGACATGCTGGAATTCCTAGATTTGCAATTATTCACAAAACTATCGCTGGCAACGACACCGGTCGCGTCGTGAAGCAGGTGATCGGCGGCGATTTTCACGTTACAAACATCTCTCGCCTTGATCTGCTTCTAGTTCAAGTGCGCGTCCGGCGCTGGAATGCTGCTCGCGGAGCAACACTTTTCGTGCGCGCGGAATCCGCCATCCGCATGGTGGTCGGGCGCGGAATTGATGCAATTAACGCAATAAAATTGCCCACTACCGATTTGCGGTAGTCAGATGGATGTTGGGCTGGAAACTAGAGCAGGGATTGATGTGGGGACTTTCCTGTAGTGCAGGCCTGCTCGTACGGAAATTCACAGCAGATAAAAGTAATTTTTAAGTAATTTTCGATAGAATTGTCCAAATTGGGACAGAAACCAATTATTTTGAATACATTCCAAAAGTTGAGAACCACCGCTTATAATCACAGTATCACTGGTACAGTTGATTGATTCAACAAAATATAAATTTAATTATTGCAAAAACACCTGAACCAAGCTGCTCCAAATGAACAAGTTAACCGCGAATGCTCATGATTCTCCACACAATTAGCAAGGTACAACTCGTTGACTCCTGTCGCTCGAAGGGGTCAATCAGGCCAAACTTGCAACACCTGTAATCACCTGCGCTTATATCTGCGGTTGACCACAACAAAAGCCAACAGCAGCTGTGTTTTTTTAAGTAACTACTAAATTGGTGCTAATGATCGGTGTGAGGCTGTGAGTGTTTGTGTGGGCAGATATTAATACCTCGGACCATGTCCTTGCAAGTGGATTTCATCAAACTAAGATTCCAATCAATAGCGATCAGTTCCAGTAATTGTCGAGAGTGGTGACAAGTTCTAAGATATTGCGCAATTCCTCGACCACTTGTGAATGGAAATAACCTGCTAATGGTAGTGCTACGGTAATGACCGCAGAGTCCTGAACTTGTTCCCTGCCGGGTATCCCCGGACGAATTCAACCAGTGCTGCGGTCACGTCTAGCTGCACGACAGAAAGGGAAACCGGATCTAGGTCTGACTCAGCCGTTCTTAACCTGGTTAAGTACGGCCAGGTGTTGTACGGTCGCTCTGAGACAATCCAGATCAAAGACTCTAGCAGCTCCAGTTAAGCGCAGCGCGATACGGAAAGAACTTGCTGATTCATTGGTCATTACATCGCGCGCGGCTCAACGTGGTTGGTCCACGTAAGTCGGCAGAACTATTTCATGGTTCAACCAATCGTTTAGTCGCTCAACAAAGGTCGTCGTCGTCGTCTCCCTCACACCGATCTGGGGTTCTGCCCAGGACTGGACTGGACATTGACGACAACGGATCTTAGAACTTCACCGTTGAGCTGGCGGACATGCCGGACTTCACCCAGCACAGGTCGTATTTAATAACACATCAGTCTCGTAATGTGAGAATGTAATTACCACCCAGCGAGTTCTTTTCCATACAGAAGGTAGACTTTTACACCCCAATCGATTTGCTTGTGCGGAGGAGAACACAAAACCCCGGCAAACTCAACTTAGCGCAAGGTCGTTTTCGTTCTATGAAGTCGTGGGTTTGCAAAGTTCTGTAAGAATGAAGCACAGAATCCCATATCGGGGAATATCGGCAGGCCCAAATATTGATCTCTTATAGAAGCACACACACATATTGGTGAATAGCGATTTAATTGTGAAAATATTGATCGTAAATCTAATTGTAGCTTGAGGCCTACCCGCGTCAAGAGAGGGTACTACTTAGTCCGTCGTAACATTAAGCGACGCGCATGAGTCAATCATAATGAAAGAGGCTGGAACATTGTTGCAGGGTGGCTTTGGGTGCTGTACTTTGCATATCTTCCCACGATTTGCTTAGGGGTGCGTGTTCTAAGTAGATTAGTCATCGAAAACAACAGTATAGTGACCAAATGATAATGGACAACACTCACGTTTAGTAAAGGTCCAATAATAAAATCAAACCCAAAAATTGCTTACTTGAAATGAATATTATATTTACAAAATGTAAAAAAACTGCAATGTTTGCTTTTTTAGAATTTTCTGTTTTTCTGAAAAAATTAACCTAATAATCAATTTGAGTGATCCATTAAGTATAAAATGTGCTTGATATTTTTATTTTTATTTTTTAATCTTAACATATTCTATTAAATATTTTATTATAATATCCTAATTGAAAACAATCTTGATTATTTTAATGAAGTTCTATGATAAATAAAAGGAATGTAAAAAAAATGTAAGTTAATGTATTCTGCATAATTTGCCTCGTTTTTTTTTTCAATTTTGCATTTCTCCGATTTTAAGTAGATGGATTTGATAAATGACTATGGATTTTTTTTTAACAAGACCAGTTTAATGCGTACAAACAGATTTCCAACAAATAATTTTTAAGCGTTTTTAAATCCTTCAAAGCATTAACAGTTTTATTAATTCATTTTAAAAAATGTTGTTTTAATTAATTTATGTAACAAATTCTAGGACACTTCTTACGGTGTCCTTAAAGAGGCCTTAAAGAAAATAAATTTTGGAGAGAGTCACTTTTTATTTTAGGAAATTTGCTAATATTTTACAGAAACTGATAATTTTTAAGGAATTTGTTCAGAAAACTGTTTTCCACAATGTAATTTATTCTAAAATGTTTTAAAATGTAATCGTGCAATATGACAGAGGATTGAAAAAATAATTTTGGGTAATAAATATCTTTTTAATGGAATACTCTATGTTTAGTACTTTTTAATGCTCTAATTTGTATCCAGGCAATATGTTGCTATATTTTCATGACAAATTGTACAAAAAACGATTTATATTTTGTCGTATATGGATTTCTTGCTTGGATTTTGGGGTAATTTCAAAGAATGCTAGAAATCTGGTTAATTTGGTTCTTAAACTTTTTATTGGATGTCAAATATTGGTCGATTATAGTTAGTAAGTGTCTCCCAATGCATGTTCATAAGAAATTTGATGGAAGTCAACATGAATACACCAATCTTCAGCGAATTTGATGAAGAAAAATCCCATAAAATAAAAAAAAAACATTAAAAAGTTGACCCCCCTCTTTGCTCATAAGTACCATTGTTGCGATTTTGAGCGCTCATCCGCTCATGAGCGAGCATTTTGCGCTCATTCGTGAGGAGGAGCGCTACGCGAGCTAGCTAACGTTTGCTCGTGCTCATGTTTGCTCATTTATTTTACGAGCGAAAATGCTTATTGCTCGCGCACACGCTCTTTTTTTTTCAGCAGAGCTTCGAGGTTCGAGGGTGCCTAATCCTTATAATATTTGTTGAAGATATTGTTTTGGAGTCAGAGTTAAGGTGTAAAATAAGGATCTGTACACAGTAAAAGAAATCATGGTAATATTTGATCTGGGAAGAGGTAGATTTTTTATATCAGAAAGATGCGCAGTTTTACATCTGAAAATGTGTAATTTTACCACTTTGCTGGTAAAATGCCTCTTTTTAAGCCTAAATTGAGGTAAAATTAAAACATTAAAGAGGTAATATTCAACCTTCCAAAATTATATCTTTCAAATTTACAGAATTTTTACTGAGTAGAAATAATCTGATCAAAAGAAAAAGTTGATAAAAGAGAAACACGTGAAAGTGAACTGTTTAATAAAGCTGAAAAGTATGTTTTAAGGAACACAATTTTTTTTCTTGGTAAAACGTTACGTCATGTTTTTAATTCCAGGGCACTTCATCTTGTTTAGTCATTTATTTTTAAATAATTTTACAAAATAAATTTCAAATTGTGTCTTAGATGAATTTCACATCAACTATCTTAATTATATGCTGGAGTCGATCCAAATAAATAAAGAAGTAAAAACATGTTTAAAAAAATCGATTGCTATCCTGTTAACAACTTATTTAAGACCTAAAAAATCCGTTCCTTGAAAGTTGATTTGATTTGATGTGATAACCAACAGGGCCACAAGGATGACCTATGTAGCGGTTGCCTAGAATTACAGTGGCTCAGACTTAAAGGGAGCATCTTCAAATTACTGCCGTATGAAGGGCCAAAAGGGGATGGTTGGACGCGAACAAGCAAATTCACTCACGGTGTCCTCAGGGGGAGAGAATCTCCTTCCGTCAGTAACCTCCAATAACTCCGAAATAAGTCTGACAAAGCTGAAAAACAGGGCTCGCACCCTGTTGGAAGCCTAAAAGGGCGCGGCAGACTGCTGGAGACTGACAGAGGTCAATAGACTTAGTAATTGTACAATCCTTAAGAATTGTACAATTAATAAACTATTTTCCCCTTGTGACGTAGTTTTGGTCTTCCACTATCCACATCCAGTCTCCGCCATTACAGCATACCGTCCACTGCCCTGATGCTCCCTCCCCAATCCCCGGCTTTGGTTCTAACTACTATTTAAAAGGAAAATCATAGATGAGGAAAGGTCAATGCGGATGGAGAGCAAATCGAGCTCAGTATCCCCTCACAAAGACTGGTAGTAAGTGTGAAAAAACAATGAAAAATAAGAAGAAAGACAAGACGAAAAATGAAAAGATAGTGTGTCAATGCGGATGGATCGATGATCCCCTCACAAGGACATAAAAAGTGAGATGGTGGCAGGTAGGAAGAGCAAAAGAAGAATAGAAAATCAGGAATAATAAATAGTTAATGCAGATGGAGAGCAAATCGGACTCTCCCTTCACAAAGACATCAATTAAGATATTTATTTAAAATGGACTGATCTCACCAAATTCCTCGATGAAAGCTTGCGTTTCTTCTAGAACTGATTCCAATTCCTCTTGACCCGAAATCATTTTGATCTGCGCAGCAAAGTGCATCCTCAGCTAGATCCTTGATTTTTTACAGGGCTGCCACACTCCGGAAACACCACTGGCCACTTCCTCCGCAATCGAACTATGCTTCCTTTAAACATCCCAGCGCGCTATTGCACACTTGCAACCAGGAACCATCTCCAGGATCGAAAAATAAAAGCTTGAGACAAATTTCCATCTCAAATGCTGGTCCATCCATTGGGATTCGTCACTCGTAACCTCAGTCTTCTTGTGGTATCTTCATTGAAACGTTCTCCGAAAATGACGTAAAATTTCACTCTCAACACAACCATTTCTACACGATTTTAAATTAAACGTCCAGGTTCTTTTAGAAACAGATCCATTTCAGGAACATCACCGAACATTTTATAAAACAAATTTTTAAGTATCGAAATTCGAAAAAAATATGACGGAGCAAAGTTTTTTCGCGACCGCACTCACCGATTACTACGATTGTTCAAAAAAAAAAAAAAGAAAAGTTTACTCTAAATTTGAAAAATAAATGAGCTAGAGTGTTTGAAATTCTAAGCAAATCAACATACTTTATTTGCGAATCAGCCATGTTTTATGTATCGAGAATTTAATCAAAACTAGTTTTCCTAATTATCAAACTATGAAAAACTAATAAGTTGACAACATTAGATAAGTTCAAGTCTCTTTTTCGCAATTAAATTATCTTCAAAGGTGGCAATCCAATTGGCCTAGGCTAGATTCATCAACAAAACTAAAAATCTTCCTACTTTACTGATGAGCGCTCATTGAGCGCGAGCGCATGCGATGAGCTACCTGTCGAGTCCTCATGCTCATAAATGAGCGAGCACCCCAAGTAACCACAAGCACTAAATTGAAGTATTTATTCAGTACTAAATCAGCACTCGAATGCTTTGAAATAGTAAATAAGCTTTGCGAATGCCTCAAAGTACCAAAACTTTGCAGCATTACAACAGGCATTAAATCACCATTTACGACCTTGAAAATGTGCTTCAAAGCATTTGATGTTTATCAACAAAGTAACCCATCCATACGGGAAACATTTCAGCCAGTCACGCTCTTATTGACTTTTATCCTTCTCCCGTTATACTGTTCCAATAAGCGTGCGGGCTAAGGCGCATTTCCCCCAGTGTGCAACAGTTTTATTTTTGTGTAAACTGAGTTCAATTCCCGCTGACTGAAGTGTTTTTTTTTTTGTGGAAAACTGCAGCCTGCAGCTTTCCGGAAGTCTGATACACTTTGTGAAATTTTGCCAACCGTGGACCAAGCACTCCTCGGAAAAACAGTTTACGTTAGCCGTCCCTATTAACCCCAAGCCTTCCGTAATTGATTGTACTGTACTTGACTGGATGGCCGCAATTTGCTGAGTGACTCGTCAATAATTTTCGTCCAACAAAATGACAACGGGTTTTTCTCATGAACCAGAAACTAGAAACAGCAGAAAGAAAGTCTTCCTTAATGTTCGATGCATCAACCACATCGATTAAAACTTTCAAAACAAACACTCATTTCAGAATACATCAGTTAGCTAGCGCGCATCCTGGAGATCGACGAGAAAAATGCAAGAATAACATCAAAGTGTCACACTCACACATGAAACGCAACAGGAGAAAAAAAAACAAAGGAGGCCCACCACCAAGTGTGTGGAGCAGCTAGCTGTCCTTTTTTTCCCCCAGCCTTGACGTCGATAAAGCAGTTTTTTTGTTCGAGCTTTCGGTGAGGCATTAAAACGGCATCACTGTGCGCCACTTGAAATATTTCTCAAGGGAAAAGTGCTGATTTAATGTTTTGAAGCATTATTTGCTGGTATTAAATGCCAATATAATGCTGATTTAATGCCGCTATTTAGTGCCTCGCGGTTACTTGGGACGGCTTCTAGCTCGCTCGCTCATTCGCAACCCTGATAGGTACAGGTACAAGTTTAATCCAAATACAAATCAAAAATCCAAAACAAAAATTAAGTAGGTTTTGTTACGTTATTTCGGTAATTCAATCGGCGATAATGTTATCGATGATAATGGACGATAGCTCATTATTTTTTTTTTTCAGGGATCAGGAATTAGAGATGACATTGGGCCTGGGGTGAGATTTGGTCATACAAAAATGCTGAAATTAACGGTACTCAAAATTGTTCACAAAATACCGTATTTTTTCGAATATATTCAAATTTCCATAAGGCGCAATATGAGCATCAATCGGAGCATTTTTTTATGAGCCATACAAAATTTTGCTTCGTTTGATACCTATATTTCAAAATATGAAAATTTCAGTGTTTTCGGAAAAATACGCTATCAAATATTTTACAAAGTTTTTTTCCCTTGGCTCTGGCCAGGGTCGAGGAGGAGGCAAAAAAATAAATAAATATAAATATTGAAGTAACAACCCAAGTAACATTTTTTTCCAGGAGTTCTACAAGAGCTCTTCAAGATAGCTACAGCATAGCAGTTTGGACCGCGGTAGGATAAAACTCTCTTCAAGTACTCTCCCAAACTTCTGAAGAAGTTTTGAAGAGAATTTTATCCTACCGCGGTCCAAATTGCTATGCTGTAGCTATCTTGAAGAGATCTTGTAGTACTGCTGGAAAAAAATGTTACTTGGGAAGCCATAGTTTCAACATTTGCAAGGAAAGGGTCTTTAAAAAAATTAAAGATTTGACAAAATCAAAGTTTTTACCAAAAAAAAACTTTTTGCATTAATAAACATCAAAAATTTTCAAAATTTAATCAACACAAACATGCTTAAAATGATTCCAAACGCAGGAAAATGCTTTTTAAATTAATATTAGCTTATTTTGCTTAAACTACCATTGATATTTTTTTCCCCCTGATTTTTCGGCCGAAATTTGAAAGAGGGGAGGCAAACACTTTAAATAAAAGTTGTACCAGCCTTAACAACCTTGGATTGAATCATAAATGGCGTTATCCTCACCTAACCTGCCCATGTTCGTATAAATGTCCCATATGCAAAAATAGCAAGCTTAGAAAAACGCATTTTAAGTCTGTCCCACACATAAGGCTTCGTGTTGAGTTTCCGTGAAAAAGAAACTGGATTTCCTCCTGATTGCTAGAACAATGTACTGGATATTGTAGGCTTTTCTGAAAGAGCTTAAAATTTTGAAGCAAGCTTCATCCATAACTCAAAAACGATGAAAATGCATATGGGACATTCATGCGATCAGGGGCAGTAAATATTGATTTTATAAAGTAGTTGAAAAAAAAAAACTAACATTTTCATGGCATGGCTGCACAAAAATTCTATTTTATGTGAGTTCCGATTGATAGTAATGATAGTTATAATGTTATCTTTCTAGGCCGTCGTTGACAATCAAAAGCTAACTACCTCAAAAATGGCTGCCTTATTAGTGGATTGGCTATTTACACCGTATTTTACATGCATTAAATTGGGGTTTTGATGTTTTGGGTTGAAAGTTATTCGTTCCCAATGATTTTCATATTTTGGTGGTTTTAGAAGAATTTACAAACAAAATGCAAAAAACACTTAAAATAACAAAAAAAATCAAAGCTCTGTTAAAAAAAACTCAAATGAATTAAAAATTCCATCTAATCATTATTTAGAATAAATGAATGATGACTAGTAAGCTCGAGAATTTCGACCTGTGCTTTACTATAATTCTGTTCAGATAACAAGCCTTTAATCAAGCATATAATATCACACAATAATAAATCAAACCCAGTTGCAAGGTAAACCAAACACCTGATTGGCCCACAAACACAAAAAAAAAACTACTTAAGCATGATTCCTGACCTCACATTTCATCAACCCATACAATTGTTTCACCTGCGAATGCCGCCCTGTCAAGCGTGCTATAATTTACCATTCCACCATGCCACGGTGTGAGTGCTATAATTTTTTGAATCGTGATTTAATCGGACCGCGCTGTGGTTTGAATTTCGGCACTGTCATATTTGTTGATTCCAATCTCGGAGGGACCTCCAACGCACCAATAGCCACATCAACAAACGCTCTCCTTGCTTGATGGGGGTTAGTTCTGCGTTACAAGATTTAATGCTATTGTTTATGGGTGCTATTTAGATTGTCAATTTGCGAGGGGGTAGAAAAACCAAAAACAAAGCAAAAATCCTAACTAGATTCAGCCGATAATGATCTTGTTTCCAGGCGGAGCTGAGGCGTTAAAAGCTTTGCCCCTTTGGGATCCAAATTTTTGATATCAAGTTTTCCACAGATTTAACTAATTCGGTACTTTTTTTTAGAATCAGGATTCAAAGTCAGAATGCATGCTGGAATCAAATTTGGCCAACTAGTTTGGTAGGGCTTGTGTGCTGGCTAATTTGCCAAATTTTAACGAGCGTTGAAATGTTACTTTCTAAAGTTCCAAAGTTGTTGAGTTGGTTCTTTGTGAGGATCCAGAAATAGAATCAGGGTTGACCAATGTTGAGAATTCTGATTTTGTTTACAGATATTATTTAAATGTTACTTTTTCAAGATCCAGTTTAAAATCTCAAGAAGTCGGAGTCCTGAAACCAACTCCACAGTCAGGCTTCAAAGGGTTAAGGTATCCGTACACGCATGTGTCACCCACGTTTCCACCGGCAGCACATTCCAAAGTCGGTGGCAGCTTCATACGAGGTAGCCAATTGACCTATGCTTGGCACAGCACGCAAAGGCTATCAATTATGGTTCCACCTAATTTGCCCCTTTAGCGTGGCGTTAGGAATTCGACGACCGTACTTCCCGTACAGGTTTCGGTCCACCGCGGTCCAATTTGTACCTCCGAAAGGCCACCACCGATGATTTATCGAAACAATCAATTTATTGAGCGATCGAGCGCACTTTTTGATGTCGAGGGAGACTTCAACGGCTGGGGGCTCGTCGCCGGCGGCGAACCCCTCCTGAACAAACTGATTAATCGCGCTCTGCGTGTGATAGAACTCTCAAGAGGGGGCTTGGCTACTTTGTAATGGTGTTATTCTCGAGTGACTTCAAGTCATTGAGCCGGACCTGGAATAATCGACATCTGCTGGGGATCTACTTTGATTAATTTATTCATAGCGTTAGTGCAATAAACAAGAGTCTATATTTTTATTGCAAATATTACAAACATTTTCTTAAAATTCAATTCCACTTCAAATAGAACCAATCTAAGCCAAGTTGCTAGCCCCAATCCATCAGAAGTGCTCCCCAAGAACGCAAAATAAACACGTTCTTAATGAAACTCCCCCCTTCTTAAAAAAAACCGCTGTCCTTGAAAACTAAAGGTGTGTCTTTCTAAAATGTCCAAATCGCCCGTCTTTCGGCGGGTGTTCCCGGTCAGGCGGTTAAATTTATTGCTTTTATTATTCAGTTGCGTTCACCTAAACGCCAAAATTAGAGTTTCTTCTCTTTGTTCGATGACAGCAGCACCGAGGTCTGGACGGGGTGGGCTTCCGCATGGCAGAACTTTTCGCACCGGAACGAGAGCTGTGTTTGCGGTTTTAGTGCCTGGTGTTGGCTTTTTTTTTTAAGGTTGGTATAATTAAGAGATTTTTTTTTCCTTCTCTTGCTAGTGAGTCTAGCGCCAGGTTGGGCGCGAAATCGCTTGGGGTGCAGACAAATGAGAGCAGTTTGATGGATTCTTGGGAGGTATTTTTATGAAGTTTAATTGACAAATGGTCGTTTTGAAGTGATCGTAGAGGTTAATTAATGCGAAGCATAACATTCCATAGAAACAGAAACATGAATAGAATACCATTGGGTAATTCTCTACCAACTCACACGAAATCGGGAAAAGTTGCCCCGACCCCTCTTCGATTTGCGTGAAACTTTGTCCTAAGGGGTAACTTTTGTCCCTGATCACGAATCCGAGGTCCGTTTTTTGATATCTCGTGACGGAGGGGCGGTACGACCCCTTCCATTTTTGAACATGCGAAAAAAGAGGTGTTTTTCAATAATTTGCAGCCTGAAACGGTGATGAGATAGAAATTTGGCATCAAAGGGACTTTTATGTAAAATTAGACGCCCGATTTGATGACGTACTCAGAATTCCGAAAAAACGTATTTTTCATCGAAAAAAACAATAAAAAAGTTTTAAAAATTCTCCCATTTTCCGTTACTCGACTGTAAAAAATTTTGGAACATGTCATTTTATGGGAAATTTAATGTACTTTTCGAATCTACATTGTCCCAGAAGGGTCATTTTTTCATTTAGAACAAAATTTTTCATTTTAAAATTTCGTGTTTTTTCTAACTTTGCAGGGTTATTTTTTAGAGTGTAACAATGTTCTACAAAGTTGTAGAGCAGACAATTACAAAAATTTTGATATATAGACATTAGGGGTTTGCTTATAAACATCACAAGTTATCGCGATTTTACGAAAAAAAAGTTTTGAAAAAGTTACTTTTTGCGTTTCTCTTTGTTTCGTCGTCCGTGTCTGTCGCGGGTGACCATGAACGGCCATGATCGATGACGACCAACTTTTTTAAAACTTTTTTTCGTAAAATCGTGATAACTTGTGATGTTTATAAGCAAACCCCTTATGTATATATATCAAAATTTTTGTAATTGTCTGCTCTACAACTTTGTAGAACATTGTTACACTCTAAAAAATAACCCTGCAAAGTTAGAAAAAACACGAAATTTTAAAATGAAAAATTTTGTTCTAAATGAAAAAATGACCCTTCTGGGACAATGTAGATTCGAAAAGTACATTAAATTTCCCATAAAATGACATGTTCCAAATTTTTTTACAGTCGAGTAACGGAAAATGGGAGAATTTTTAAAACTTTTTTAGTGTTTTTTTCGATGAAAAATACGTTTTTTCGGAATTCTGATTACGCCATCAAATCGGGCGTCTAATTTTACATAAAAGTCCCTTTGACACCAAATTTCTATCTCATCACCGTTTCAGGCTGCAAATTATTGAAAAACACCTCTTTTTTCGCATGTGCAAAAATGGAAGGGGTCGTACCGCCCCTCCGTCACGAGATATCAAAAAACGGACCTCGGATTCGTGATCAGGGACAAAAGTTACCCCTTAGGACAAAGTTTCACGCAAATCGAAGAGGGGTCGGGGCAACTGCTGTGTGAGTTGGCGGAGAATTACCCCATTGCAATTTTTTTGTATTTCTAGAATATCTAGAATTTCATTTCATATTCATGTCAATATATATCAAGAGGCAAAAAAATATTGTTGATAGTTTAAATTTTCATTTAACAATCTTGTGCAATACATTGGCCAATTAAAATACATTGTACAACGTTTATGTTTTACGGTTAATCTTGATCAAATTGGGCACTTTTTGACCTTTTGAATATTTTGAATTTTGGAACATAACTGTTCTGTCTCTTTTCGCATTAATGTCCCGTATGAGCAATTCTCTACGAAATCGGTCTTTTTTGTGCATTTTTTTTTCTATTTTTTAATCCGGCTGAAACTATTTGGTGTCTTCGGTATGCCCAAAGAAGCCATTTTGCATCATTAGTTTGTCCATATAAATTTTCCATACAAATTTGGCAGCTGTCCATACAAAATTGATGTATGAAAATTCAAAAATCTGTATCTTTTGAAGGATTTTTTTTATCGATTTGGTGTCTTCGGCAAAGTTGTAGGTATGGATAAGGACAACACTGAAAAAAATTATTCAAGGTAGAAAAAAATGGGTAATTTTTTATTTTACTTTTTGTCACTTAAACTTGATTTGCAAAAATACACTATTTTTATTATTTTTATTTGTTTTCGGGGACATAAAATGCCAACTTTTCAGAAATTTCCAGGTTTTGCAAAAAATCTTTGACCGAGTTATAAATTTTTGAATCAATACAGATTTTTTCAAAACATCGAAATGTTGTTCGCAAAAATTTTTCAACTTCATTTTTCGATGTTTAATCAAATTTGAAATCAAAAGTACTTAAGTGAATATTTTAAGTGTTAGTCGTAGTTTTTTTTTTTTTTTAAATTAGTGCCCATGTTTGCCCACTTTTGAAAAAATATGTTTGAAAAGCTGAAAAAATTCTCTATATGTATTTTGCTTTATTGAACCACGTTGATACGACCTTTACTTGCTGAGATAATGCCAAGCAAAGGTTTAAAAACAGCAAATTGATGTTTTCTAAGCCTTACCCAAACGATTCTTACGTCGATATATCAGCAACTAAGAGTCTGATTTACAATGTTAAAACATGAAAAATTCGTGAAAGAAGCATCGTCTAAGAAACATTGAAGATAGGACCTTTGGTTGCTGAGATACAGCGACTCAAAGAAAAAGAAACATAAAAATTGAAGTTTTCTAAGTCTCACTTATTTAACAAATCGAAAAACTGCGAAAATTTCGTTAAAACTAAACTATGGCTACATCATGAAAATGGAGCCCTTTATCAGAACATCTGTTAGGTACTTTTCTACTGCAAATTCAATTTTACATAAAAAATTGAGGTCACTTTTTTTTCAAAAATTCATAACTCGGCCGCAGATTTTTGACCATAGTTACTTCTCTATAGCTCAAAAGTTGCGGGTTTTTGTCCCCTAAAATGTATCAAAAAATCTCGAAAATCAAAAGTACGTATTTTGGAAAATTGAAAATCACACATTTTCTATAGTAAAATAATATATTTTTTCTGACATAAAAGATGTACCCCTTTTTTACTGTGTATTATAAGGTCTTAAAAACCTTTTAAAAAAGCTCTTGATACATGTTTAGATTTTCCACCCTTTTATTTAAACACTATTTTTTGGTAAAATTGTTTGGCTATCTCAAACAATTCAATCGCCACTGTAAAAGCTTCGTATGTGCATTGCATCTTGGTTGCATACATTTTGGCGTTAACTTGAAAGCTCTTGTGAATGTTTTTAAAATCTCTTGGAACATTTCGGAATGGTAGTGCCTGATAGGGTGGTTAAGCCATGTATTATTTTGAATTTAGTCAATTTCAGAAAAAAAGTTCATTTCTGGTTTATGGAGTCTTGTGTAATTTTTTTGTGATTTTTCTTGGACATAAAGTCAAAAGTTTTGAAATTTCTTATCTTACAAATTGCTTGGATTCCAAAATTTAGAAGGATAATGGAATTGCAGTAAATTGAATTCGTTGGAAAAATATAATATTAACATTTTTGTTTTATTTCACTATTACATTTGAGCTTATTTAAAAAACGTAATTATTCAAAGTGATTCATAATTCAAATTCATTATTTGAGGTCACTGAACGGGTCTCGTGGCGCAGGGGTAGCGGCTTCGGCTGCCGATCCCGATGATGCTATGAGACGCGGGTTCGATTCCCGCCTTATCCACTGAGCTTCTATCGGATGGTGAAGTAAAACGTCGGTCCCGGTTTCTCCTGTCTCGTCAGAGGCGCTGGAGCAGAAATCCCACGTTAGAGGAAGGCCATGCCCCGGGGGGCGTAGTGCCAATAGTTTCGAATTCAAATTTGATATAAAAAAATGCCGAAGAATTTTTATAAATTATTCCTTTACCTGAAGGTGAAGCCGTTGATCATTTTCGAAGAAAATTAATCATCGGTATTAAAAAATTTGTATTAATTTCAATTTAACGTATTTCAGCACCAAAAGGAATCAGCATGTGCCGGTTGTTGCCTTCTTGAAGCCACTGAAGGAATTTTTGATCTAAATCAATTGTGTTTCAAAATTTATATAATTTTGTGGCACAGTCATTGACGTCCTAGTTGGCAATCATTGATTAATGACGATTTCCATAACTTAACAAGGAATGAGATAATCGTTACCAAAAGGAATCAGCATGTGTAGGGCACAATTCTAAACAACTTGTTGAAGGAATTTTGTCAAAATATTGAAAGCAACGCAAAATTTATATCTTTGAAGGAAAAATCATGACAATGATGGAAGTCTTCACGTGAAGTCTCTATTGAATCCTTTGGATATTCGAATATTTATTTTCAAACGTCGATTAATCTGGGTTTCAGATAATCAGATACGGACTGAATAACTGTTCTTTTTGTATAATTTTCATAACCTCATCTTATAGCCTTCATTTTCTTCACCACTTAAACAAAAAATAGATCCCACTTAATACAACGCTTCTTCACTGATGATCTTACTAATCGAAAATTAAGTGCCTCTTAAGCGTCATCATAATCATGTTGCTTCACACCACCACCCCATACGAGTAAGTGTGCTGCACGGCCATCAATTCAAACATCGTTCAAGTCAAGCCCACTGAAAAAAAAACTAACCTGATCATAGTGATAAATCCAAACTCAACGTTTTTCCATTGCTCAACAACAAGCCCTGAAGCATCATCACCTGGGATAACAATCGCGCTGCCGTCTCCAGTCTAGTGTTTTTTCTTAATTCGCCACCGTTGAGCTTGTCTGTCGACAGTTTGCCTACCGAAGGAGACTGAAGGAGACCCTCCAGCTACAGATTAGTGGAAAAATGGGTCGACTTTGGTTTTGATGAACTAGTGCACACTCGACCGACCAACGTGCGCGAGCTTGGATTACGCTTGGTACGTAATTTCCTGGCTCATTTGGTACGTTGGACACGCGCGCACGACACCGTGGTAATGTCCCACGTGCCACCACACGAGCCCCCAAGATACCCACAGTGGGTCAACGAAGGGCTTGACTTGGGTCGAATAAGCGGTTGTTGTGAGTTGAGAGTTTGACCACAACAAAATTTATAAACGAAAGGTTAAAGGGAGTTTCGAATGAAAAAAAAACAAATCAATGTTCATGACAAACATTTGTTTTCAACCCCTAAACTTGATGAGGCTTGAAATAAGCCAAAATCTTTATTTTCATCCAATCTTGAATAAATACTGATACAATCGTTCCGGGAAAAAATCTTTAGATTTTTAGTTAAAAAAAACTCATTTCCTGGGATTGCTAGGGAATTCCCGAAGTTCAAAAGAATGAATTTATTTTCTTAAATTTTCGGCACCAAATGCTTTGTAAATGTTTCAAAAATATGATACAATGGTAGTTTTTAATTTAATTCAAATGATTGGTGCATTCAAAATTGGAAATAACCCTTGATTCGAAAACATAATTAACGTTGAAAATCAACTTTTAAATTTTCGTGACCGCAAAGATTTTTTTAAGCATGCAAAGCTGATTTGTATGAGTAAAGAACAACATATAAAATAAGATTGTTTTGAGATAATTCATTTGACTTCTATGATTCATAATTCAATTAACGAGCATGAAACAGGCAGTTAGACTTGATCTTGAAAAGTTATTTTTTAAGCAGACCGTGATTTCCTAATGAGGCATAAAATGATAAAAAATTAAGCACGGAATCATTTAATTGGTTTCTCAACATTCCAGACACTTAGATCAAAGAGAGTGCATAATTGGCAAAGGGAGCGCGTGGTCGTAAAAAATATTCGGAGTGAATAGTGATTTCTTTTGTTTTTTTAAAGCCCTTCCTATATCATCGTTGATCTGAAGGCACGGCGTCGGGTGGATTGTGTTTAAATTTTTCGAATAAGGTTTTATTTTTTTGCGGTGAAAAAGCCATTTCTATATAATGAACGAAAGACGCACTGACAATTTGGATCGTTGAGTTAATAGTGGAGTGTGTGAGTGAGTATGTGTGTTAACCAGAAAGACCTTCCCATAGCATCGTTGCTCGGAAGGCTCGCCGACGGGTCTGTTATGAAAGTCCTCCCCATAGCATCGTAGCTCGGGAGGCATCGAAAAACCAATACCTTATCCTACTAACCCAAAAAAAATAAATCACGTGATGCTTGAAGGAAATGCTGTGGATTCAACGGTCTCAAGCGGTATCAACAAGTATATAGCGAAAAACTATGTGCTTGATGAGTCTGCAACTTCAACTATCGGACTAACATTCCTCCCTTTCGTTGAACTGCAGGCTTTTTGGGAGGGCGCATGATTTGTAATTGAAATGACCTCCGTTTTGTTATTCCCACCTGCCTGGGAACTGATGTTAAAATTTTAATTTATTGGCAGAGAATTCACTAAAATCATTTTTAGTGAATTCAAGATTGGAGCTTGTTCAAGGAGCCCAAATGTACCATACCTTGTTGAAACTGAAGCGTCTACTAACATCAACATCAGAAATGTCGAATTGTGTATTCAAACTTTAAAGAATTTTGTATTTTTAGAAATGACAAAAACAATCAATGTTAAAATGAAAATCTTAAATTTATCAACCATTAAGACTATTTGGAACTAATTAGCTCACAATACCGAGAAGAAAAATTCTCGCCATGGAGTAAACTGACCAGTAACGATTCTTCATTTAGCATTCAAGCAGTACTTGCTACAACTCAACACAGATCGCCAGATCTGAAACTGCATCTTGGTGGTACAAATCGTCAGGTTCTTAGCCGACGAACCCTAAACCATTCCGCCACCTCTAGAATCTCAGACAAGGGAGCAGTTCTCTACGGAATCGGTCTTTTTTCTTTAATTTTAATTTTTGTATTTTTAAATCCGGCTGAAACTTTTTTGGTGCCTTCGGTATGCCCAAAGAAGCCATTTTGCATCATTAGTTTGTCCATATATATTTCCATACAAATTTGGCAGTTGTCCATACAAAAATGATATGTGAAAATTCAAAAATCTGTATCTTTTGAATGAATTTTTTGATCGATTTGGTGTCTTCGGCAAAGTTGTAGGTATGGATATGGACTACAGTGAAAAAAAATTATACACGGTAAAAAAAATTTTGGTGATTTTAAATTTCACTTTTTGTCACTAAAACTTGATTTGCAAAAAACACTATTTTTAATTTTTTTTTATTTTTTGATATGTTTTAGAGGACATAAAATGCCAACTTTTCTGAAATTTCCAGAACGGGCAAAAAATCTTTGACCGAGTTATGATTTTTTGAATCAATACTGATTTTTTTCAAAAAATCGAAATATTGGTCGCAAAAATTTTTCAACTTCATTTTTCGATGTAAAATCGAATTTGCAATCAAAAAGTACTTCAGTGAAATTTTGATAAAGTGTACCGTTTTCAAGTTATAACCATTTTAGGTAAATTTTTTGAAAATAGTCGCAGTTTTTCATTTTTTTAAATAAGTGCCCATGTTTGCCCACCTTTGAAAAAAATATTTTTGAAAAGCTGAGAAAATTCTTTATTTTTTGCTTTAATAAATTTTGTTGATACGACCCATAGTTGCTGAGATATTCCCATGCAAAGGTTGAAAAACAGGAAAATTGATGTTTTCTAAGTCTCACCCAAACAACCCACCATTTTCTAATGTCGATATCTCAGCAATTAATGGTCCGATTTACAATGTTAAAATATGAAACATTCGTGAAATTTTCCGATCTTTTCGAAAAAAATATTTTCAAAAATTTAAAATCAAGACTAACATTTTAAACGGGCTAACTTTCAATATTACGCCCGTTTAAAATGTTAGTCTTGATTATACATTTTTGAAAATATTTTTTTCGAAAAGATCGGAAAATTTCACGAATGTTTCATATTGTAACATTGTAAATCGGACCATTAATTGCTGAGATATCGACATAAGAAAATGGTGAGTTGTTTGGGTGAGACTTAGAAAACATCAATTATCCTGTTTTTTAACCTTTGCATGGCAATATCTCAGCAACTATGGGTCGTATCAACAAAGTTCATAAAAGCAAAAAATATAGAGAATTTTCTCAGCTTTTCAAAAATATTTTTTTCAAAGGTGGGCAAACATCCCAAGTAACATTTTTCCAGGAGTTCTACAAGAGCTCTTCAAGATAGCTACAGCATAGCAGTTTGGACCGCGGTAGGATAAAACTTTCTTCAAGTACTCTTCCAAACTCCTGAAGAAGTTTTGAAGAGAATTTTATCCTACCGCGGTCCAAACTGCTATGCTGTAGCCGAAGACACCAAATCGATCAAAAAATTCCTTGAATTCTCACATATCATTTTTGTATGGACAGCTGCCAAATTTGTATGGAAATTTATATGGACAAACTAATGATGCAAAATGGCATCTTTGGGCATACCGAAGTCACCAAAAAAGTTTCAGCCGGATTAAAAAATACAAAAAAAAAAATCGAATGACCGAAATCTCAGAGAATTGCTCAATTGAAAGTTAATTGAAAAATCAGGAATTTATCACCCGTTTGACTTATATTTTCTAGAATGTTTGAATCATAACTTACAAGTTTGCTGAAGACGCCAAAAGATGTTTCATCTATAAAAAAATTAATTGCGTTTTTTTTCAGTCTGCAGTAATGTTCCCACCAAAAAGTACAAACAAACAAAACTTTTTTATCCTTTCTAGTATAATTTATATTATAACAGAGTCAGGAAATTATTCAAAAGTTTATATACTAGAAACCATAGCAGAACATTAGAAACCATTTTTAAACTATATTTTTATTTGTACTTCTTCAACGCTTCTATAAAAAATATTAGAAATTTCAAAAGACCAGCCTTCAAAATTGATTTGTGAATTTCTGTTTATAATTAGAACAATGGTTAAGGTCACTTTTGTAACTATAGTTGTCAAGCCAAATCAATAAAAAGAAATGTCCAAAGAGTTGACTTAAAACTTATCGAATCGAGTGTTTGACAAATTGTCCCATAATAATAGAAAATTAAACGTACCTCTGATGCTCAAATTTAAAAAGCTTATTCTTCTTCAAACTTCATAAACCTAATCTGAATTGATGTCCAACTTTTGTGATTTTTTTTCTAAGATGTTGTTAACATACCAGACTTTTCCAGAGATCTAATCCAAATTGAAAGGACAATTTGGTATATACTGCCGAAAATAAAGAAGTAAAAACTACAACAACATCTAAACAACAATCTAAATTTTGTTTGCTCATGTTTTGTACCAATTTAAACTGGAAATGGTCGATCTGAATTCAATAATATTCGATCTTGATTAACAAAAAAAAGAACACAGTCAATTTAACAAAAAATATTGCATTAATTATTTCATAAAGCTAATCAAATGTACCTATCATAAAACAAAAACATCGTTTTGAAGACAATTGAAATCACCAGCCAAGAAAACATGTGAAAATCTTAAGAAAAACAACAGTCGTCATTTTTTTCGTTTGTTTCATATTTATTGCATCGTCTTCTTTACATATCTTCTTCTTTTTCTCATTTTTTTCTCAACATAAGCTCACTATCATACTACATCGCTAACAACATAGATGTACAACAACATGTGCATTACGACGCTACTAATTAATCAGAGAGCGGTAGCTATAAACATATCAACATAAATACAAGTAACAAGTTTGCTTCATTATTTTTTTTTTTTTTTTTTTGCAGCGTTTTGCGATTTTCCTTTCATTTTTCCTAATACCGACGGGTTATTTTGCTTCTTGCGTGTGAATGTGGTCGATGAAAGTGAGACTTGTGGAAATGAATTAGAGTGATGGGGAGGCAGGGGGAGGAAAGCTTCTGCACGGTGAAGAACCGTTTATGGGAGCTAGTTGCACTGCTGCTGCTGCAGCAGCAATCGAGCCAGGAAAATGATGGTGTTGCATCACACCAAACAGGTCGAGTCGCGATCTTTTTAAGGCAGTTGATGTTTCCTGTTTTTCCACCCCGGCGCCACTGACCCCTTCGGAGTCAATGGGGTCCCATCGGCGAGGAGGAAAAGTCACGGCTTTCGTAATCGAAGAAATTCCAGTTCAGCGAACAGGTCTTGTCCAAGTCCAAACCAGGAAAAACTGCTGCTTCCACTCGTTTTTTGATGTTGTTTTTCCGTGACTGAGTGTTCGATAAGTTGGATATTTACATAAAACTGGTGCAACTGGTCCTTCCGGAGTCGGGCTTGCGGGTCCCAACTTCGGTTGTAGCTTTTTCCAAGTTTGAGGATTCGTTCGTTAATTAGTAGTTTCATACAAATTTTGATCAATTATACCAAACATAACAAAAATAATCTTCAATTCGTTCTTTAACAAGAAAAAATAACAATTAACAGGAGAGTATCACAGTTCAGAACAACGAACGGAGTCCTCGTCAAGATGTTTCCTGGAAAAGCATACCTCAAGCTCTCCTCCCTCAAAAAGCTCTCCCTCTCTAGTAAAAACAATGCGGGAAATGTCCAATGGCATGGCCGAGGTCCGTCATCGTCGGCAGGGTCGGTGTCCTCGGCTGACTGACTTAATCTTCTTCTTCTTCTACAACTTCTTCTTTAAAAACAACATATTTTTTGGTAAGAATAGGCTACTAACTCCTAAAACAAAAATGCCAAGCTGTTTTCTCGCCCCCCTAATAGTGGTCCCCGTGGCCACCGTGGTGCGCAACCGGGGCAGTCTTGTGGACGACGGCGTTGAAGCCGCTGTGCTTGTCGGCGGTGTAGTCAACGGTACGGACCGAACCGTCGGGCTCGACCAGCGAGTACTGGCCCTTCACGACGTCACCGTCGCGCGTCTCGTGCTGGCTCTTGACGTCGCCGGTGTGGAAGTCGTTGACGCCGTACTTGAACGCGTACTTGGGTGGGGCCTGGAAGGGGAGGGGAAAGAACATGGGAAATCGAGGATTAGTGTTTTTGAATTGTTTTCAATTCCGTTTTTTTGTCAATTAGAACATTTTTGGTTTTAGTTGTTGAAAATTTCTGTTTTCGGAACCTTTCAATTTTGGCAACGTATTTAACATACGGTTGTTTCATCAAACAAAAAAACTGATATTTGACCCCATGAAAGAAGAGCTATTTTACGATATTTTGTGGGATGAATCGACATATTTTGTCAGTGGTTTAGAGCAACCTTTTCTCTATAGGCTTCATCCATAAACTACGTCACGCTAAAATCAGCCAAAATGTATCCCCCCCCCCTCCCGCCCTTTGTTGCGCTTTTCCAATACTTTTAACATGCCCTCCCCCTTAAATCGTGACATACTTTATGGATGACGCCATAGATTTTTGTTTCGAATTTATAGAATATTTAGGTTCTATCCCTTTCCCCAGCATTCCATTTCCAAGAATGACATTCCCTAGAATGACCCATTCCCCAAAATTATTTAGAAAGTCGAAAAAAATATTTTTCTCATTTGGCATGACGCAATTAAGCATAAAGTTTTCCCATCTTTTTAGAACGAAAAATTCTCAATTTTATAAAGAAAATCAACTTTTGTCAGAAGTTATCAAAAGTCAAGAGAATTTTGGCTTCCTCACAGAAAAAAAAAATCGACTTTAAAGAGGAAACTCAACATTTTTAGAAGTTAGCATAAGTCAAGAGAATTTTTCCTACTTTAATGAAGGAAAAACTCAACGTTTGTCAGCTGTTTTAACAAAAAAGTGTTAACACTTTATACTTTAAAACTCATCCCTTAATGGAGATAAATTTACTAGATTTTAACAGTCATTTAAATTACCATAAATTCAACGTTGGAAGTAGCAGTAGGCTACCAAAAAAATCCTTTTACTGTTATATGACACCATTAAAATATTCAAACATTTTAGAATAAACTTTAGTCGACTCTCTGGTTGATATAAGATAAATTCGTAAGATAAAAAAAACTTTCTCCAACATTTCTGCATTTATTCTTTATCGCCTACTAAGATAGTTGTGATGATGACAACATTTGGTTAAAACGTGTAAATCAAATTTTGATGAAATGCATGAAAATTGTTTAATTAGAATCCTTCAAAAAAAAAAAAACTCAGTGGGTGGTGTTCATCGTATGAAAAGAATTACATTCAGAAATTTTGAAGGAAGTCACTTATTATTCTAAGAAATGGGACATATCCACCAAAACCAAAACTGATACTTTTGATGGGAACTTGTTCAGAAAACCTCATTTTTTGAATCTTTGTCTACGGAAAAGTTGAAGAGTATAAGGATTTTTTAAATACAGGAATAAAAAATCCAACTTTTTTATTTGACTATTTATCACTAAAAGTTGAACTCCCAAAACATAAATATTTGTTTTAAATTTTGAAAAAATATATAAGTTTCAGGGTACTAAAATAGAAATCTTTGCGCTAGAGCTAAGGATGGTACAAAATTTAGATTAAAAAAAACTGTGAAACTAATTTGCCAACATCATTTTTAAACACTTGTTGATAAATTCATTTCAACTTGTAAGCATTTTGAGGCGAAATTTAACGAAAATGTTAAGATTTTCGCAATTTTTTGTAATGAATGGAGGAAAAGCACCCCTGCAAAAAAATACAAAGCTGAGAAAATATCTTACAATTTTCATTTTAACATTGTTGTTCGGACTGCCGGTTGCTGAGTTACAGTCTCTTAAAGTTTAAGTTTATTAAAAAAAAAATAATTTTCATCTAATATGAATGAATGAATGAATAATTAATTCTCATACCCGCCGGCGGCTTGGTTTAGTACACAGGTGTTTGCTTGAGTGTCATCTAATCTGGGTGCAGACTAGTGGTTCGCAAAGCGGCCTCAATTTAGAACTGTCAAAGCGGAACCAATTTACTGTTTGCAAAATGATACCAAGAAGTGGCAAGTATTGTAATCGATCTATAATTTATTTTGTCAGTATTAAAAAAAATGACTCGAGCTTTCGAAATATTCGACATCAACAAATCTTAATATACAAAGATATATAATCTCGGAACTTACATTCGACTGTTCTTCAGGTTCACATAATTCCAACCACTTCTGACGCAATTTTTCGTCACATGGAAAATTTAAAAAAGCATCTTATGGTCGCCCATTGTTTAGTCTACGAACAAAAAATGCGCGAAGCACTTAATTTTTCAACGAAAACATTAACATGAACAGATCCAAAATGTTTCAAAACAAGTCACTTCAGCAACAAAAAATATGTCACGCTTGAGCTTGAACAAAGCCTTCTACTTTGTTTATGTTTACAGCAGTAGTGCACTTGTAGTAGTGAGGAGCAGTTGGGAGCATTCGAAAATCACGTTACGCATTCTGTCTTTTCAGCACCCAGCATCTAATATGCCCTATTTTTCCAAAATATTTCATTAAAAAAATCTTTTTTTTTTTAAGTCTAGCCAAACATTTCAAATTGGCAAGAACAAGTGTTTCTATCCCTATCTTGCTGCAAAAAAATATAAAAAAATATTTTTTTATTGGAAAAAGTAAAAAATAAATAAAATCGAATCAACAGATAACAAGACATCGTCATTAGAAAACATTGGGCCAATAAGATGACACTGAGAAAAACCAGTAATCAGCAGTCCGATCAACAAAGCAAAAAAAAAATCTGGAAAGTTTTCACAGCATCTCGAAACCATTTTTGGCAAGAGTGCTTTTCCTTCATACAGTATTTTGAATTCGTTTAAAAGCAACGATATTTAAGTATTACAACAACTGCTAATAATGTTTCAGAGATAACGAAAAAGATTCCACTTGGTGCAGGTGGTCCATTATTAGCAATATTAGCAGTTGTACCTAAATATCGTTGCTTTTAAACAAATAATATACATTAGCGCTTACACTGCGAAATTAAAACGGTACAGTATTTTGAATTCGTAACAAAAATGTCAGATAATTTTACCTCAGAATGCTTCTAACCTGAAAATTGTGCACTCTAACAAACATGTGTTATTATTATAGAAATTAAAAAAAAAAACATTCAAAACATTTGATGAAATAGTAGTTTATGCAACATGTTGCAAAAAGAGGATTTTTTCAGCGCGAGTCGTACATTTATCCAACGAGGTTCACCGAGTTGGATAAATACGAAGAGTGCTGAAAAAATCAAGTTTTGCAACGAGTTCCATACAACATTTTTTGCAATTCCAAAAAAACACACACTGAGTAAAATTTTATGTCAAATTTTCATGTATTTTGTCAATAAATCGTTTAAATCAAAAAAATGTTGAAAAGTGTTACTTTTCGAAACAAGTGCTGAAAAGTTCAACATTCCAGCACCCATTTGAGTGATTTTGAAAAGTGTTGCTATTCGATTCTGTTATTTTTGGTACAGAAAAGTAAGCTATTTCGACGTTCAAGAATGACAGGAAAAGTATGTAGTTTCACGACGGAATTGCAAAAAAAAAAAAAACATATTTTGATATAATGTTACTCCCCTCCCCACAGCCAATATTTTTTCTTATTCAAAATAATTTTGCTTCACTTGCAATAATTTTATCCAGTATACCCCTGAATGGAAAAGGTAATTTTTCTGCAAAATTTGCTGCATTTTGCGATTAAAATACTTCCAAAACTAAACAGTTGAGTAAAAAATAATAAAATCGTTCTCATTAAATTACGAAAATTCGTGAAGAATGCAAGCAATTCTTAAAAAATGTTGTTGCTTGTTCCACAGCTTTGTTTACATTTTTGACAACATTTTTTACTCGTCAAAAATCTCGCCAATTTAAATGAAATATTTCGTTCCAAATACTGAAAAATAATTTGAAAAGGAACCTAATTCCCATACATTTCTTATGTCTTACACCTTTTTTTATAGTATAGTAATCGAAAAATGTGATGATTTCAAAACTATTTTAAACTCTCTTTGATGAAAAATACGCCTCTCTTAATATTGACATTCTCAAATCGGACTTCATGGATAACTTTGTTATCTCTGTTACCTTACAGAGTTACAGATCTGTCATCTATGAATCAAATTTCAGATGAAAAATTGTTAATGAAAACCAATTTGCCCAAACTTTTTGTTTTTCCGCTGGCTGAACTGATTATTTACTGAAAACATGTTTATTGAAAACTCGCGAATATATATTTAATAAACTTTACCCAAATTTATGATCATTGAACATCTGAGAACCGTTTTTCAAGAATGAAATACCGTTAAATTAAAGTATTTATAAATACAGTTCTTTCGTAAATACATAATTTATTGCTTTTATGGGTACGGTAACTTGTTATTGAAAATCAATCGCGGATGAAAATGTTTTTTTTTTTTAAGTTGGCAATTCCTTTAAAAGAAACATAACGGAACGGAATCCGATAAAAAACATTTTCTGACATAGGCTATTTGGTCCCGAGAACTTCAATACAGCATTTAAAGTTTTCATACGACATTTTCAAATGTTTAGCTAGATTTTTGAAACTTCTTACAATTTTTTCCCAAATAGCCAAACTAATCACCTTTCTTTTGCATTTAGGACAGCTAAAATCGGATGAAATGGCGCGGAGATATGATTTTTTAGTTTTTGCGAAAATCGACGAAAATTGCAATTTTTTGGACCACCCTAACACGGCGTAGGTCACCCTAATGGCCAAACAAAAAAAATACGGGTCTAATTATTTCGGCCAAGGAACCCCTTGAAAAATTTTGAGTTCGATCGGAGAACTTTTTTTTCGAATCATGCTGTTTTCGTGGGGAATTGCTGTATATTGAAAGATGATGTAAAAACCATTGAAAATTTGCCATATCGTTCCCCTAAAATCAACTCACATAATAATCCACATGCTCATCCTCGTGGTGGGCCGCGTACTCGTGGTGACCGTGACCGCCGTCCAGCGAGATCCGCGCAATCTGTCCGTACTGGTGCTCGTCGACGGCGCCGGCTTCCTCCTCCGCCACGCCGTGTTCCGCTCCGTAGTAGTCGCCGTAGCTGCCGGGGTAAGCGGCCGCAAACGCCACCAGGCAAGCAAAAACTACAAACTAAAAGGAGCACAAAAAATACATGAAGAAGAAAAACAATGTCAGTGGGTCTGTTGCTGCTGTAATTTGGTTATCGTCGTCGTAGTTATGTTGGGTTATGTAAAGGTTGCTTTTGATCAAGATTGGAAAATTGGTTAATTATCTTGTTACTTTGCTGCTTTTCAGGGAATAAGTCAACTGGTTTGCTTTTATGGTTATTAGTCCCAACATCGAACTGGATATTTTTATGATCATCTCGATTCGCGATAATTAACTCTTGCATATTTTAAGAAAAAAAAACGGAGTATTGGATAATAACTCTTGTAGATTGTTTGGAATTATATTAATAAAAAAAATCGAGCCCACGCACTAAGCCCTTTTAAATGTTGTTAAGCCCTCATTGCAAATTTTAATTTAAAAATATTAAGACAATGACGGCAAGCTAAAGCCATTCATTAAATAAATGATAACGCCAACGCAAATTTGAATTAGACGTTAAGCATAAAAATTGCAATTTTCCGAATGCCTTTATGAATTTTCTGTAAAGTGATATTTTTTTGTGAAAATAAAAAAAAATAATAAAAATTTGATTTGTTATTAAAACTTTTTTTATTTGTTTCATCCATTGTGAAAGTATCATGAATCAAATCAATTTTTTTACAATTTCTCGGCAAATTTTTAATTTTGTTTGGAACTTCCTAATCAAAATTACTGAATAATTTTCATTTTGTTTCGTTACCTGGATGATTTTTATTGATTTAGATAAAGAAATGTGTTTTGCGGACCTTTTGAAAAATAGGTTATTTTGTGTTGGTCAAGCTGATTTTACATGTTTAGAGAACATTTAACTCGTGACGACAAAAACATAATTTTCTGATTTTTTGAAACCAAAATAGTTTTTTATGCAATAAGTTGAATAAAAGAAGATTATTTAGTAAGTAGAGGAGAGGGGGGTAAGATGACAACCCCAAGAGAACGCTAATTTAAAATCAAAATAAATCGTTTTTTTTCTGCTTGAACCTAGTATATGCTTTTTATGAATAACTTCTTCAAAGAAATCTTCAGAAAAGATTTTTTTTCTTTTTATTGATTAAAATAACACAATTTTGTATTCTTTTTGCGGGGTAAAGCAGGCTGATGATTTTTGTAATTTACATAACTAAGGGAAAATTACATAAAAACTTAAGGTGCTCCGATTTGGATGAAACTTTCAGGGTTTGTTTGTCTATACATGAGATGAACTCATGCCAAATATGAGCCCTCTACGACAAAGGGAAGTGGGGTAAAACGGGCATTGAAGTTTGAGGTCCAAAAAACATGAAAAATCTTAAAATTGCTCGCATTTCCGTAAAACTTCATCAATTCCAACTCTCTTAGATGCATTCGAATGGTCTTTTGAAGCCCTTCAAAATGTGCTATAGACATCCAGGATTGGTTTTACTTTTTCTCATAGCTTTTGCAAATTACTGTTAAAAATGGATTTTTTTAAAACCTTAATAACTTTTCCCAACAGCCTCCAACACCCATACTCCCATAGGTCAAAAGTTAGGGAATTTCATGGACTATAAGCCTACGGTATTAACTTTTTGGCCAATCGCAGTTTTTCTCATAGTTTTACGGTTTTTCTAGAACAAACATTTTACAACGTTAGTTTTTGCCCTGTAGACCGAGAAGACGGCACTTTTTGGTCTCAATTTTGTCATATTCGGAATCCTCGGACAATTTCACGTAAGTTAGAAGTATTGTGCCCGTTTTACCCCACTTCCCTTTGTCGTAGAGGGCTCATATTTGGCATGAGTTCATCTCATGTATAGACAAACAAACCCTGAAAGTTTCATCCAAATCGGAGCACCTCGATACGACCTCTAGAACAAACCGAGCAGAATCTACAAATACTGCCTCTTAATATTTGTATGAGATACTGTTATGGACATTTTCATTATCAATGAGAATTGGAAAACTTTAAGTTTTATTCTCTAGAACAGTAAATATTCCAAATACTTTTTCCATATGAATTCGCTGGTAATGAAGGTAACTTTTGCTTATCATGAGGCATTTTGGTATTTTTTATCAATTTAGCTTGTTAAACAAGAGCATGGCTCTCCTACATTCATCCAACAAGGTTTACCTGAAAAATACATTTCAGTACTGATATTTTTGGTAATGGTAATGAAAAATAGACCATTTCGTCATTCGAGTATGACTGAAAAAGTAATATTAGTCACTAATATTCAAAATTTAGACAACACGAACATTTCAAAGTATGTATGTTTTACTTATATGTTATCCCTTAACAATTGTTTTTTGTCCCACTGTTGAGCTCATCTGGATGTTGCTTGTTCACTTTTATCGTATTTGAACAAGATAAACCGCTCTTTTTCGTTTTTTTGCTATTCACTGTTGAACTGTTCTTTCACAACATCTCATAATCCACGAAATTTTGGTTATTTTTTTACATTCCCAACACTTGTTACAGTCTCTGTTTTTTTTAAATATGTTTTCCAATCTTGAACTTTATCGCACTTTGCCCCAACCAGCTGCTCCACAAATCTCCAAAGTCCTTCCAATTCGATTTACCTTGAAGGCCATTTTTGCACAAATGTTATCACCAAGGACTTGTCCAACTGTTTTCACGACCTACGAAACGGGCACTGTTTTTCACTGCGAACGGTCACTGACTGACTGATACATAAACCATTAAATTTCCACTCTTTTATATGGGTGGTGATCCACACTCTATCGCGGGGGGCTTCTGGGCTTCTCTCGCAGCTCTCCTGAAGAGCTTCTCGGTGAGAGAGAAGTTGAGGCGGGCGCGCGCGCGAAAGAAAGCGAAACTTATTTTTTCCACCTTGGAAAATAGAAGAAGCGGACAAAAATATGTGTGTGAAACGACTCAAAATAAAAACAAGAGGAAAAACAAACGTGATCGTGTAAAAACGTCGTTTTTGCTCTTTTTTCAACTTGGCTCTTACTCTCAGGGGGTTGTTTTGAGCACAACTGAGAATGGCATTTAAATTATTGCTATTAGTTAAGCTAATTAATGAGCTAAAAAGTGAAGAAGGGTTTATAGGAAACTGAGGGTTCACTTATTTTCGATAGACTAGACTGTGCAGTATATTTTTTTAAATTTATTTATTCGACATTGTTTTTTTGATCTCTTAAGGTGTAACGTGCCATCATCAAACATGGCGAAAAAACATGGAGAAATTTTATCCCCTGCCACCTTAACGATGACGCCGTCCCGTTCCACTTAATCCGATGAAAATCGTAGGCACTTTACAAAACAAACGAAAATCCTCCGTTCTGTAAACTGGTATAAGAAAAACGAATTTAATCAATATTCACAAAATATTCTCGGTAATCTGAATAAATAATAAAAAAGTTACAAACAGGCTGATTTTGTCATACTCTTGCCTTTGGATAATCTCACGCTTTTTGCCTTTCTTACTAAAGAAAGGTATAGGTTTTACTTTATGGCTGGACGTCATTTCCATCTTCGTAAATGTGACGATTCAGCATGAATTGTCATCGGAAAAATCGTCAAAAAATCAAACTGCATCGATTTTCGACGTTCTATCGATTTACGTTGACAGATCTTGTCTATCTTCAACCCTCGGATTTTGAGAAAATAAATTCTGTGGAGTTCAAGTAATGTCTATTTTGTGTCGCGAAGTCCTCGACTCCCCTATTTTCGATTTTGATTGTTTTAAGTGCATTATGAATTTTTGAAATAATAGTGATTTTTGTAAAAAATCGAAGTTTCATGCAAAAACATGTTTGACATTATTTTTTAATGCAAAATTGAATTTGCAATCGAAAAGTACTTTACAGATTTTTTGATAAAGGTCTCCGTTTTCAAGATACAGCCACCGAAAGTTTGATTTTAGCGAAATATTTGCAGTTTTTCATTTCTAAAAATATTTTTTTTAAAAAGTTCAGAAAATTTGCTATAAAATTGTCTAAGAAACATTGCAGATTGGACCTCGGGTTGCTGAGATAGAGCCGCTTTAAGAAAAATCCACCATTTTCTAATGACCATATCTCAGCAAATAATGGTCCGATTTTCAATGTTGATACATAAAAAATTCGTTAAATTTTCCGATTTTTTCGAAAAAAATATTTTGAAAATTTTTAAATCAAGACTAACATTTTAAAAGGGCCAAAAATTGAGTATTACGCCCATTTATAATGCTAGCCTTGATTTAAAAAAAAATAGTTTTAGTGAAAAAAAGTTGATAAAAAAATCTGCAATTTTTTTCCGTGAACCTATTTTTTCTCAAAAGTCCTCAACAATACCTACAACTTTGCGGAAGACACCAAATTGATCAGAAAATTCACTCAAAAGTTACAGCTGTTTGAATATTTACATACCATTTTTGTATGGACAGCAGCCAAAATTGTATGGAGACTTATATGGGTGAACCAATGACGCAAAATAGCTTATTTGGTCATAGGGAAGGCCCCCACAAAGTTTAAGTTAAATCAAAAAATACAAATAAAATCCATTTCCGGTTTTGGTAGAGAATTGCTAAGATAAGTAACGGCAGAGTTTTTAATTTTTTTAGTGTTTTATCTCGATGAATAAAAGGTTTTTTTTTCGAAATTTAGAGTACACCATCAAATCGGGCGTCCAATTTTACATAAAAGTCTCTTTGACACAAAATTTCTATCTCATCACCGTTTCAGGCTGCAAATTGTTAAAAACACCTCTTTTTTGGCATGTTTAAAAATGGAAGGGGTCGTACCGCCCCTCCGTCACGAGATATCAAAAAACAGATTCGTGATCAGGGACAAAAGATGCTCCATAGAACAAAGTTTCACGCAAATCGAAGAGGGGTCGGGGCTCGGGGATTTAGCGTAAGTTGGTTAAGAATTACCCTCATATGTTTCGTCAAAGCGTACTCGTCAGTTCTTTTTTATGTTTTCTTGAAAGAAACAATGTCATTGCCTAACAATTCTTCAAAAACATTGCGAAAACTGTCCCTCTCCAACCCCATCATCATCGTTGCTATTAGAAATGAATCGCAGCAATATTTACGGACCTAATTGGCAGCGTGCTTGATTCATGTTGCAAGATCAACCTCCTCCGACACATGATCAGCTGCTGTTCTTTGTGGCAGGGTACCATTTTCCCAGACTCCCAAGACTCTGCTGCGAGCTGGCACAGAAAGTGCCGACGCGACAGTTTTGCGCGATCTTTTGTGTGACAAACCGTAATAACTGGTCTGTGGCTGACGGTGGCCACCTAGAATTGTCCCCAGCTCTGGTTGATGTTGTGCTTGCTTGTCCCAAACTTCGAACCAACTTTAAAATAAGTTTTCTTAAAATTACAATGGGACAAGCCAGAACATCGACCAACTCCGATGGCGTTGGCGGCGCGCTGCTTTAAATGAGTTGAGCAAGCTTCTTCGCTGAGCTTATGATTGGCGACCTGGCGAAACTGCCACTCCAGAGAGTCTGCGCGAGGGGAAAATTATGTGTTGCAGAAACTGGCGTGAACAAAGCTCCAAATTGGTACCTGTTGAGGCAGCCAGCGTTAATACGGCGCTTCGGGAGAAGAGCGAAAAAGATGAAGCCCGCAGGGTCGTGGAGTGACATGACAATTGGCTGAAAATCGTATTGCACCTTGCCTCTCGAGTGCTGGGCAAACTTTGGAGCACAAAGCTTGCAGAAAAAAGTCTATTTCGAGCACTTGGGATTTGAACACGAGCCTGTAATAGCCATCATCAGTGTACTCATACCTGAGAAGCAATTGATTGCTGCATTGATTTCAATCGCTTCGTTTTTGCACCAGGAACAATAATGAAAAATCGCACTGCACAGACCGGTGGCCGGAGTACAGGCCACCGGAAAATCCGGATTTTTGGAACTAGTTTCAGATTTATCCAATAGTGAACTGATCCAAAATCAAGAAGTTGGATGAATCTGATACTAGTTTCAAAACCCGAGCATACGTAAATAACTTGGGAAGGTCAGTTTTTGATATTGTGAGAAGATCAAAATATGTTATTGGGATGATCGGATTAGTTGTTAAAATAACAAAAATCAATAACAAAGATTTGTTCGAAGAATAACTTAAACTGTTATTATGTTGTTATTGCAATAACAAACCAATAACACAGAAGGAATCATGAAGGAATAACAAGATTTGTTATTTTGTGCGGAGAGGTGGAGCAGCATAATAACAAAAAATGTTATTGAACTGGTATGTCTCCATAACAAAAAAAGTTATTGTTTTGGTTTATTTGTAATTTGCAAATAAACCTGCAGTTGCCATAACTCCTCTGAACTAGTTAGGGCTGCAGAGTCGGGTACCTCCAAGCAACTTTGAATCCATACTTTGAAGACAACTCCGACTCTGGATGCAGGATATGATGTCAACGACGACTACAGCTCTCCAAAAATACCCGACTTCAGAGATTCTGACTCCAAGTTGCTGAAAATTAGATGAATCCGATACAGTCTCCGAGGTCTCACTCCAGCTCGAACATCAACGTCAGCTCCGACTTCCGGCTCTGGGAAAATAATAACAGTTTTTGTTATTCACACTTCAAAAATTATCAATAGATAAATCAATTCCGTTAGGGAATATAACAAAATTTTAAAAAGCTCAAAAGTTAATTTTATCGGATTAATTTTAGCTTGAAACCCCATTTCATGGCCAAAATAATGACCCTGACGAAATTGGTCAAAATTATCCCATAGTTCTAGCCAATTTTAGCAAAGTCCCTTAGGGGGTATATCAAATAATTAAAAAAATCAACTTTCAAAATTTCAGCTTTTCAGAATAATTTTAGCTTAAGGACCCCATTTCATGGCCAAAATAATGACCCTGACGAAATTGGTCAAAATTATCCCATAGTTTTAACCATTTAAAAAAAGTCCTTTAGGGGTTATATCAAATAATTAAAAAAAATCAACTTTCAAAATTTCAACTTTTTAAAATAATTTTAGCTTAAGGACCCCATTTCATGGCCAAAATAATGACCCCGACGAAATTAGACAAAATTATCCCAAAGATCTAAATCTGTATGTTTTCAAGGAGTTTTTTTATTGTTATGGTTGAAGAGTGATTTTTTGAGCGAGTTGTGGCGCTATAACCACGGCATTTAGTGTCCAGGGCATTCGTGGAAATACGATGTCCCATCCATGAAGGTCCCGGAGCACCAAAACTTCTTAGCATGGTGCTCCCAACGATTCATTGCCTAAACAAACAGGAACGAGAGCGGGAGATCCCCACGTTTCTTCCTCCCCTGTAGATTCAGAACTGTATTGTTGTTTGATCATTTATGCTCAAATTCAATCCAATTCAACGAATCATCTTTGCGGTAAACTTTACGCAGTTGGCCTGGCCGCTTTAACGTTTATGATGTTTCAATGCAATTTAATGCAATGGGGCATTGCAAATGTTAATAATGACAAGAAGATGCTAGGCGTTAATCAACCTAAGGCATTCTCCAGGATGCCCTCGAAAGACTGGCTGCGATAGGGTTAGATTAGATTAGATTAGATTAGTTATGGTTGAAGAGTGATTTTTTCATTCCCTTTTTATCACGAAAAAAAACAATTTCGCAAAATCAGAATTTTTAATTGTTGAGCAATTCTCTACCAAAACCGAAAATGGATTTTATTTGTATTTTTTTATTTGACTCAAACATTGAAGGGGCCTTCCCTATGAACAAATAAGCTATTTAGTGTCATTGGTTCACCCATACAAGTCTCCCTACAATTTTGGCAGCTGTCCATACAAAAATGGTATGTAAATATTCAAACAGCTGTAACTTTTGAGTGAATTTTCTGATCAATTTGGGGTTTTGGGCAAAGTTGAAGATATTGTTGAGGACTTTTGAGAAAAAATAGGTACACGGAAAAAAAAATTTGCAGATTTTTTTATCAACTTTTTTTTCACTAAAACTCAATTTCCCTAAATACTTATTTTTTTTTATTTTCGAGATTTTTTTATATGTTTTTGGGGACAAAAATCCGCAACTTTTGAGCCATAGAGAAACATGGTCAAAAAATCTGCCGCCGAGTTATGATTTTTTGAAAAAAATAGTGATTTTTGGAAAAAAATCGAAGTTCAATGCAAAAACAAGTTTGACATTATTTTTTAATGCAAAATTGAATTTGCAAGCGAAAAGTACTCTACAGAGTGATAAAGGGCTCCGTTTCAAGATATAGCCACCGAAAGTTTGATTTTAGCGAAATATTTGCAGTTTTTCAATTTTCAAAAATAGTGACCATGAGTGACCATTTCTAAAAATATTTTTTTTTTGAAAAGTTCAGAAAATTTGCTATAAAATTGTCAAAGAGACATTGAAGATTGGACCTCTGGTTGCTGAAATACAGCGGCTTAAAGAAAAAGAAACACGAAAATTGAAGTTTTCTAAGTCTCACCCAATCAGCCCACCATTTTCTAATGACGATACCTTAGCAATTAATGGTCCGATTTTCAGGGTTAATACATGAAACATTCGTGAATATTATGGGCCAAACATTGAATATTACGCCCATTTAAAATGCTAGTCTTGATTTAAAAAATATTTTTTTCGAAAAGATCGGAAAATTTCACGAATTTTTCATGTATTAACATTGAAAATCGGACCATTCATTAGTTGCTGAGATATCGTCATTAGAAAATGGTGGGCTGATTGGCGATAGTTCACAATTTTTTCGGTTATAATTGAAAAAATATTTTTTTATTAAAAAATTGGGATTTTGGGAAACTGAATTTTTGTTAAAAAAGTTTATTAAAAAATCACCATTTTCCGTGAACCTATTTTGTCGTAATAGTCCTCATCAATACTTACAACTTTGCCGAAGTAAATAATAAGAAAAAAACAGATTTTGCACCATCTTGCAAAATAACTCAAACATGTTCTAATTTAGTCACCTTAAACATATCGAAAATATTCAAAAATTAAATTCACGTTTTTGGGAACTCAACTTCTGATTATAAAAAGATGAATGAAAAATTCGGTATTCTTTTTTCCGCGTTTTCCTTTTTTATTACGAAAAGTCCTAATCATAGTCCAAATCGATCAGAAAATTTATAAGTTTTCATAATCATTCTGTATGAAGACTTCAATAGAAAAAAATAATGATGCAAAATAACTTCTTTTGACATCGGGGATACAAGGACAAAGTTTCATCCAGATCAAAAAGTACAAAGAAAAGTCGATTTTCGAAATCGGAAAGAACTACTCAAACACAAAATATTAAAACAAAATGTAAAGAAGAGCTGTAATAAAGCACGAAAGCATAATGTTTGACGTTTTTAAAAAATATTATAAGACAAGACATTATCAAGAGCCACATGATTTGCTGCAGTATTTATGGAATTTGATTAGTAATTCAAACATAAAGCCTAGTCAATTGCTTAATTTAGCGTTGCTGTTTCGAACTGAAATTATCACAAAGTAACTCACTCAAGCAACTGCATTCACTTCAATGCAATAAAATGCATTCCGAACGCTTCCGATGTGCTGCATTTGCTTGAGCTATATGAAAATAATAAATTATTGATGTTTGCTTTTTGAATTCAAATGCTAAGCAAAATTGAAAATTAATACACGATGGAAGCACGTGTTGCTGCTGCTAACATGCAACGTGACTTTTTTGCATACACAGCAAATAAAGTAGTAATCCAGCTGCGTGTAAAAGGCCTGCGTGTAAAACGAATTTTGCATTATTTTATGAAATTCTGTGTAATATTACACCCTGAAATATGTAGCCCATCAGTATGGGAAACCTACTTGATCGAAATGTCAAGCTCACATATACGTTTATCCTTTCCATTTTTCATCGGTCTGATGGCCGAGCGGGTTAAGGCGCCAGTCCGTACTGTAGGTGCTGGGTTTGATTCCCGTCCGGTGCATTTTTTTTTTTACAAAAATTGTACATGCAGTGTGTAATATTAAGTGTTTATTTTGACGAGGGTGATGTGCATGCTTTTGCATGCGATTTTACCATCGGATTTTTTGCTGTGTATGTTTGATGAAGAAGATTAAAAATCTGTGGTTATTGATCGACAAACGATGATCGTCTAAAACATAATTCCAAAAAACATTGCTTACATAATTCATAAACCTTCGATCAACCAAAAATGTTGTATTTCAATAAGACGGTAGGTTTGGAGGGCCCACCATCGATTGCCAAGTTAAAACCAAAAGGCTAAAAAAATCAAATTTATAAATTAATCATGAAAACCTTACATTGAGGAACCTTCACCCAATTATTTCCTCGAAACAAGTCAAATAAATTAATCAAACCAGTGAACCAATGTTGAACACGCTTCAATCAACCTTATGCCTCTAGTTGCTTGTACTACCTGACACCCTCGTACCAAACTTACACTACTGCTGCGGGGGAGAAAAATTACAGGTGTCAAAACAAAGCCAAACACAGCTTAATCGAAGCTTAAGCATTGTAGTTACACAAGTCCCATTGTGTGTGTGATTTATAAAGTGGGCTCAAGAGGAAAATCGCTGTAATTTCCACTTCCTTCGTTGGTGGTCAAATTTGATCAAGGCTTCGACATATTTGGGGTTACTAATTGTGGTTGAGTTCACACCACCCTCAATGTGATACGGTTTCTGATTGATAAATGCGCGCTCAAATTCACCTGCCACAGGCCGGATTCGTTATCATGAACTTGTAAAATCATTGTGGGCAAGCTAGATGAACTGATATGATGAAGTGAATACAAAAAGGTGATTATCAAAGGTGTGAACGCGTGAAGCTTTATCCAATTAATGGTTGAGGCTGTTTGTGCGCACTTCAACCTGAATGCTAGGGTAATTTTCCCGCAGCTCTGCTGCGCTGAGTGGGTCTTTGGGTCTTCAATTATTCTGCATTCATGAGTTTGTTTTTTTTTGTGAGTGGAGAAGATAAGAGGTATCTGAAAATTGCGTGAAAATTAGGTGATTTGCAGTATAATTACTCTGCTGTTTGAACAGCAAAACTGCTGTTACTTTATGGAAAAGGCAGAGTCTTAATTATGCATCGTTCTGTAAATTCAAGCTTCTTCGATGGTTCCTGATTTATATTTAACATTCACCAATATAAAAAACAAACATTTCGTCATTCTGATTGTTCCATTCAACCGCAATCATTTAGGTTAACCATGGCTAATAAGCTTCTTTCAGAGCAAACAAGAAAACTGGAGATCATCCAAGCTTCGACTCAAGCTTGGCCACAAAACAAGAGGAGCTTTGTCATAATCACCCCCGCCTACTAAGCACACGCTATGCTCTGCGTTAGAGCAGCAGCTGTTCAGACTCAAAACCATCACCAACGAGTGTATGTCTGCTCACCAGAATTACACAGAGCACATTACATAATCGATTACCATAACCTATAATAATCTGGTGGTGCCTTTTTCTCCAGAGCTGGGGCTGGAATGATCTCGGCTGGTAGTTGGCGGGTCTGCAGCATGCTTTCAACGAGCTTAGCATAAAAAAGAAAATAATTACAAACTAATAATGCTGCATGCTGCCAGTACTAGAACAAGTGGTTAAGTGAACGAAACCAGAAACTAGAAAAAGAAATCTTCGGCAAATTTGACGATCACTTTGGGCGTCTAAAGTCTTACCATTAAATGCTACTCGATGAATCCTGAGAACTTGTTACCTTTGACCACACTAACTGATGTAAGATGAAACACATTTCACGAAAAAGTACTGTCTTCCCTGGAAGTTGAGCCAATAATTATTGATAGCACCACTAAGCAGCACAGATTGCGCGACAAATGCTTAAATTGCGAAGGCAATCCCACGGCCAACTACCGTTGCTGTTTCGCGCAGTAGGCTTGCTATAAATTGTAATGTTTAATATTGTTAATAGGTAGCGTTGTCATTGTTGCAACGAAGTTCACTCATGTTTCCAGGTCCAATTAAAAATATCGAACGAGGAAGATGAAGTCATTGCGTCATCAGCTACAGTAAAGAGGTCCACTTCTAAACGTTACGATCGGTCGCTGAGCACTGGTTGAACAACCTGCTGGTCCGGGCAACGGGACACCGATTCAAACACAAATATGAACAATTAAACACTGGCCAGTCGATGATATAATTGCAACCTGATGGGTGAACAGTGTCCGCTGGGGGACAGTTTGTAGAGTGCCTTACCGGCTGCACAACCGGCTCGGTCGACCAGGTGCAATGAACGGTGCAAATATCTTAATCTGTGAGCCACTTGAGCAGAAACGAGTTCGAAGTCATGAGCATCGCGGCAGATTTGCATAACCGATTGTCCCAGGGTTTGCTAACGTAAGGGTTCGTTCAATTTGAAATAATTCTGATAGCCTGAGTGTTGATTCTAAATTTTATTTTAAACTTACAATTGCATGCAAATTTCTGTAATTGCATTGCGAGCAACTCCAATTTCATCAACATGCTTTAAATTTTGCATAATTTTCGCGGTACTTTACCCTCTAATTATTTCAGGTGTGATTTAAACACCACCAATTGCCACGCCTCAAAGTGGTTTCCGTTTCAATGACCTTGCAAAAGTATAAAAACAAACTCAGATCCTTTCCTTCTGTTTGCTCCACGTTCAACTTTCAACAACATCACGCACCCATTGATTAGGTACAGGCTTCCCGCGAAGTCCAAACCCACCGCTGGTCATCGACACTTCGGAGAAGACACACTCGTCGGATGGCAATTTCTTCGATCTCTTCGACCTGAACTTGCTAATCACAGGTGTCTGTGCAGCAGCCATCGTTAACCACAGTTAAGAGTTAAGTTAAGCGTGATCCGGTTTGGCACTCCCCCTTTCCAAGTGGGAGAAAAACAACGAGGAAAACTCGTTCGGAAAAATGTGCAACTTTCTTTCCGATTTGTCGCAAGTCACAGCACAGCAGGTTTATCGCGCATTATGTGATAAAAGTGAACCCTCTTAAAAGGTGTTACGTCAGGCCAGGACTGGTTCTGAAACGGTTTGGTGTGATTAATCTTTGACTATCCGGTGGATATCTTAATTTAATTTATCACTGCCGAGAGAATAAGCGCAAAACGTTAGAAAAATTAGATAAGGTTATTAATTTATTATAAGAAAATAACCTTAAATTAGAGGAAATACCCATTTTCGTACTCACACTAAGCTTTCTGACAAATTTTCATCACTTTTGCAAAACCATTATTAGGGAAATCAATGAAGGAGAGCTGCTTAATGTTGAGCTCTATATGAGTTTTAAATTTAAAAAACACATTATATAAACTGCTGACAGGATGGGTTATTCTTAAGATATCCAAAAATCACTTTTCTCCTAATTTAAAAAAAACATTTACCGTCAACTGAGTCGTAACTTCAAAGTTATTGTCTCAACCTTTGAAATTTATTAAAATAATAGGAGGCAAAACATCTAAAATATTGTAGTCCTGAGAGAGTGAGGATACATACATGATTCCTAGTCATCATTTAGAACTAACTAAACAAGTTTCCCATTTTATGTAAGTGTCGATAGTCTCTTCAATGTCAACTGTAAACACATATTCATCAGCTCTGTCTGTAACAGCCTTTTAAAAATAATTTACTAACGCAAAGTTTTTTCTATTGAATTTCAACAGATAAAACATTGCTTAAAATCGCATTTTCACTTTACTAAGGTGTTTTGTTTTTGTAAAATACTTTAATTATCAAATACCATATTTTTTCGAAGATACTCAAATATTCATAAATTGAAATATGAGTATCAAACGACGCGAAGATATGAATGTATTATCAGAGTTTTGACAAAGAACTTTGTGTTAAGGGATCTATTCCGGTGAGGTGTCAATCCAGAAAAACGAAAAATGGCGCGCGTTACGAAAATGTTGCATGCTTGGTACTGGGGAAGTGGTCTGCAACGCAACAAGGCACAATGGTGCAACATTCTCGCGTGACGGTTCCACAAAAATTTCATGCGAACTATATAAGCTAACAGATAGCCTCTGAACAATTTTAGTGTATGCCGAGCATCCGTCAGAGACGGATCTACGGTGGTAATTTTATTGCTCACACACACATGCACACATTGAAAGACACAGGTTGTGCATTAACTTGGGAGGAATTCTGTTCTAACGAAGATTGTTACGACGGTCACTCGAAAACCAGAATGATTTGGGGCAATGGGGTTGGGACCAAACTGGTAGGATATTGACCACACCCGTAGTGGCCAGTGCTCTGGAGAAGGTTCTACGGGGGGGACATTTATCGAACCATACGACTTGGGGCAATATGGGTATCAAAATTCATGGTTTTTGATACTGGTGTTGAAAATGGCCATTTTGACAGGATTGGCCACACCCGGAGTGGCCATTGCCCTGGGGAAGGTTTTACCAGGGGGTACATTTATTGAACCATGAGACTTGGGGCAATATGGGTATCAAAATCAATGGTTTTTGATACTGGTAATGAATATTGCCATTTTGACAGGATTGGCCACACCCGGAATGGACATTTTCCGAACCATACTTGTGTTGACAATATTTTCGTGTTCTGGCAATTTATATCCACAGAGGTGCCAATGATTGAAAATTTTCAATTAGAATGAATTGTACAGGATTAAATAAATTGGCAAAGAATTAAATTATAAATAAAAATAGAATGATTTTTTTGAGTTTTGTACACAGTTCTCTGTCATATTGGTCATGTAGAACATAACCACCTGCACCTTTTTTTGTAAAATACTTACATTTTCACAAAAACCCGTTTTTTTTTCAAAAAGTCTTGAATTTTCAAATTTTTTATTATGTAGATATGGTTCTTTGTGAAAATACAAGTATATCACTAAGTAGCTTTAATTAAGTGAAAATACATGCACAATGTTGGTGCATTTGATACCCACTTAGCATATTATTAAAAATGTATTGTTTTTGAAAAACATCGCTGATTTAAGAAAATTTGAGTATTAAACCGGGACCCGTGGTGTAGGGGTAAGCGTGGTTGCCTCTCACCCAGTCGGCCTGGGTTTGATCCCAGAAGGTCCCGGTGGCATTTTTCGAGACGAGATTTGTCTGATCACGCCTTCCGTCGGACGGGAAGTAAATGTTGGCCCCGGACTAACCTAAAAATGTTAGGTCGTTAGCTCAGTCCAGGTGCAGGAGTCGTCTCCCTGGGTCCTGTCTCGGTGGAGTCGCTGGTAGGCAGTTGGACTAACAATCCAAAAGTCGTCAGTTCGAATCCCGGGGTGGATGGAAGCTAAGGTGAAAAAAGAGGTTTGCAATTGCCTCAACAATCAAGCCTTCGAACACTTAGTTTCGAGTAGAAATCTCGCAATCGAGAACGCCAAGGCAATGCTGTAGAGCGATTAATTTGATTTGATTTTTTAGTATTAAACTAAAACACTAAATGAAAACACGTTCAGAATTCACTTCGTTTGATACCCACTTTGCGAATTATAAAGATTTGAGTATTTTCCAAAAATGCATGATTTTTTTATATTTTACAAAAAAATAACAAAGCAAAAAATTGTATTTGGCGTAAATTTTCACTTCACGAATTTTAAAGTAAGATACTTTGTAAAATTATAAGTGTTATACAAAAAATACTCTAATTAAATGAAAAAAAATTCAAACTTTCGCTGCATTTTATTTTAAGCAAATTATACATAGCTCGCTTGCGCGCGAAAAATGCTTATTTTCTTCTCGCTCGAATTCCAACACTGCCAGGAGAAATTACATGCAAAATTTTACTTTTATTATAAAATTGTAATCATCAGGTGGCAGAAAAATACAAAAAAAATAATAATAAATGTAAATAATAGTCTCAGCATATGAATGCAAAAAAGTGATTTGAAATTCATTTTACACTAGTTTAAATGTCTCGCAATCATTAGTCTTCAATAAATGTAATATTTGACGAAAACAAAAATTACAACAAATAAAATCTTTGAGCAATTTTCTAAAATTTTGGTCATTCGATTTTTTTGTATTTTTAATCCGGGTGAAACTTTTTTGTTGCCTTCGGTATGCTCAAAGAAGCCATTTTGCATCATTAGTTTGTCCATATAATTTTCCATACAAATTTGGCAGCTGTCTAATCTAATTTAATCTAATCGAACACAAGCGCAGCCAGTCCGAAGAAAGCATTCGGGAAGAACTTATGGTTAAATTACGCCTCAAGTTCTTTCTTGTCATTATTAATGATTGCAGTACTTTCGAGAACCCCCGAAATGTATTACACTCACTAAAGCGGCCCGGCCTACTGCGTTGCATTAACTGCAAGAGACAGATTCTATGAACGGAACCCACATTTCATGGAATCAGCAGGGGAAGAAGAAGAAGTGAGGACATACCGTATCAACCACTTCGAGTTATTTATAGAATATGGTGTGTGGTGTGTGTAGGGGAATCGTTGGGAGAGGGATTGTTGTATTGTATTATCTATTATTGTTGTATTACCTTGTGACATTATTTCACCACTACGGATTAATTCACTCAAAGGGTGTCAACCCCTCGGTGGCCGAGTCTACCAATCTGACTACCAATCCAAAGGTGTGAATTCGAATTCCACCTGATTCCATGCGTTTTTTGTTCATATTCAAAGTTCAATTAGAGTCGAATATTTTCAATGAGACCGGTCGGGAATCGAACCCGGAACCTTCCGCTTATGAAGCGGGAGCCGTAGCCATTAAGCCACGGGCCGGTCTCCCATACAAATTTGGCAGCTGTCTATATAAAAATAATGTATGAAAATTCAAAATTCTGTATCTTTTGAAGGAATTTTTTGATCGACTTGGTATCTTTTGCAAAGTTGTAGGTATGGATAAGAACTACACTAAAAAAATGATACACGGTAAAAAAATTTGTGATTTTGAATTTGACTTTTTGTCACTAAAACATGATTTGAAAAACACACTTTTTTATTTATTTTTTATTTGTTTTGAGGGACCTAAGATGCCAACTTTTCAGAAATTTCCAGGTGTCTCTTTGACCGAATTATGATTTTTTGAATCATTACTGATTTTTAATGAAATCGAAAAATTGGTCACCAATTTTTTTCAACTTTTTTTTTCGATGCAAAACTAAATTTGCAATCAAAAAGTACTTTTGTGAAATATTGCTAAAGTTAACCATTTACAAGTTAAAGCCATTTTAAGCTAACTTTTTTGAAAATATTAGCAGTTTTTCATTTTTTTAAATACGTGCTCTTGTTAGCCCACATTTGAAAAAAAAAAAACTGAGAAAATTCTCTATATTTTGCTTTTTGAACTTTTTTAATACGACCCCTAGTTGCATCCGTAAAATTTTTTTTTGCATTTTTTAGATTGACCCAAACATGCTTAAGAAGGTTTCTAATCGTCAAGGAATGCATTTCAAATTGATTTCAGCTGATTGCTCTTAAATTTCTTTTGAAATATTGATGTTTTTTTGAATTTTTTTTAGGCCCCCTGATTTTTCGGGCCAACTTTGGAATGGAAGATGGAGGGGGGGGGGGGGATTTCCGTGAATTCAAAATTAGGCATGATATTTTGAGGGACCAATGATTCATTCAAGTAATATTTGACCTTACCTTAAAAGTAATGCCTGAATAGTCTTATAAATTTCGAATTATTATTTGAATTGTCCCTAAATAATTTTGACGTATACACACAAGGGGTTTTCTTGTAACCACCATGTTTCTTATTCCACCATTACGCCAGTTGAGAAGCGAAAAATTAAAGAAATTCTGAGACGCCATAAAATCGGACGTACAATTTTACATTTATGTCCCTTCGACACCAAATTTCTAAACCTTCACCATTTCAGGCTGCAGATAATTGCAAAACATGTCTTTTTTCGAATATTCAAAAATGGAAGAACGCTCCTCCGTCAATAGATATCGTAAAGTGGAGCTCGAATTCGCGTTAAAAGCCAAAAACTTGGCTTATTTTTTCTATCAACCTTGTAGTAAATTAAACGGTTTGAGACAGGACAATAATTACCTCATTACTGACATGGCCTTAGCTGATCTCTCCGTTAGAATAATAAACCAAAAAATAAGGTCCAAGTAGAGCAACAACTTCAGATTGCAAAAACACATCTGCATGACTTACTTCCCTTTGCAAACTTCTTTTTTTTATTTCACCAGGTTGATACCTGTCTAACATTTTCCGGCATGTAATGCCGGCAGCAGCTTCGTTACGCGACTAAAACTCTCCTTTTTCTCACGTAATCGCCTTTACTGCACACTCTGTTGACACCCAATCCAAAACCAGTTCACGATTAAAGGTCCATCACGAACTTTACAACCATCTGTCTCGGAGCTCGGGAGACTTGATTCACATGCAAATGCCCACATTCAGAGGACTGACTCCATTTCCCACGTCGTCGATGGTCACTTTGTCAGGTTATCCAGAGGAAGACAAAAAAAGTGTCCTTACGTTGATGTTCAAACATAAGTCGTAAAACTACACCGCAACTAGTTACGACGAATACCGACGAGTGTGTCAGCTCAAGCAAAAAAGTGGCAAAATTCATAACGCATTTCAGTGCCCAATTAACGATTTTTCGCACATGCGAGCGGCGATCGTCTGCTAGCCCGTCAGTTTGACCACATTTTGCCGTCCATAACAACGCCCAACAGCGCGGCGGATCTTGCTGAACAAGTAAAGCGTTGTACTAACAAACACTGATGTTCAAATTAATTGAGATTGGTTTTGTCCAATTGTTGAAAAAATATTTTTTGGTCGGAACATAATTTGAAATACATTTGACATTCGTTTAAGATATACTTTGAAAGTTTTTCCAAAATCTAGAAATAAACATGTTCAAGATAGCTGTCTAAACAATTTTTCACAATACCAAATACAGAAATTGCGCGAACGAACAGGCTCGGTAGAGTTTATAGGAAGGCACCCAGCTATATGGACTAGCCCGTTTATTGATACTGGTTACACGGCGAAAGGAAGACAACTTGCTCGTTTAGTAATCACGGCAAGCCCCCCGAAAGCACACTTGCACTCACGTGCGTACCCGCCAACCGGAAAATCTTATGCGATTGCTGTTGTATTGATTGATTTGTGGTTCAGGGCGATTTTGTGATCGAGCTTTTTCTAGTTTTTCAAACGGGAATTTCTCCTTTGCTTGAAAACCACTGGTTTTGAGAAAATAATAACGAATCAACAAGTCAAAGACCTTTGGCACCATTCTGAGCACTAAGTCTACAGCAGTCTCATTCAAACCGTATCCCGGCAATATCTCGGCTCAACTTCGTTCTTGCCTCAGCCACAACTGTGGTTTGCCTTGAGATAAGACAGGTCGTCCCAATGAAGTCCCGACCCGGCCCGTTGCCATTTCACGCGATCAGTTTCGCGTCGACGTTCAACCAGCAAGAATGTCTTTCCAATACACCAGCATAACCGATCCCGAGTGGCTCGCGACGAACCGTCAAACCGGCCAGGATGACTACATTTTGGTCAAACCAACGGACTACTCGAACGTCCCGATCGCCATCCCAAACTGGGAACCCCTGCCTTGCTGCACCTCGACGATGTTCCGGAGGTACGAGCGTGAACTGCTGAACTTCCAGGTCAAGTCGGATGACGTTTGGATTGCGTCCTATCCGAAAAGTGGAACCACCTGGGTGCAGGAGATGGTTTGGTTGATTTGCAACGATTTGGACTTTGAAAAGGCTCGAACCACGGTTATTCGGGATCGGTCCCCGTTTCTGGAGTAAGTTGCTGGTAGATTTGTCGTTTTAGGGCTAATAAATCAATTTAAATTACAGAGTGAGTACAATCTTCGACATCGGCGAGGAGGAGAGTTCATTTGCGTTCACCAGTGAAGCACCGAGTCCACGTTTCATCAAAACCCACCTTCCGGTAGCGCTGCTACCTCCAAAAATCTGGACAGTGAAGCCGAAGATCGTGTACATCCGGCGTAACCCCAAGTCCGTTGGCGTGTCCTATTTTCATCACTCTGTCCGGGCAAACTTCAACGGCACCAAGGAAGCTTTCATCCGGATGTTCATGAAGGATCTCCAATTTTACTCTCCCTTCCACCAGCACGTAATCGAGTACAACGAACTAGCGAGCTACGACAACCTGCTGAACCTGTGCTACGAGGACATGAAGCGAGACCTAAAGTCATCGGTAATCCGAACCTGCGAGTTCTTCGGCAAAAACTACTCGGACGTAGCGATCAACGAGCTGTGCCGACATCTCTCGTTCGAGTCGATGACCAACAATCTGGCGGTGAACTACGAAGATGTCTTCCCCGACGAGAAGTTCATCCGGGAGGGCATGATTGACGGGTGGAAGAAGGAGCTGAGCCCGGAATTGATCGCCGAAATGGACCAATGGACGGAGAGCACCGTGGCGGAGAAGTACCGACATTTGTTCAAGGTTTAGTTCAAATAAAAACTCATTTTCTGCAAAACGTCTTACCTAACAACTTCACCTCCACGGTTTCACGATCCTCCTTGAAAGGGAGTTCAAAATTCGAAAAATTTGGCGCACGTGTTACTAAATAACTCATCATGTGTAGGGGCAAAAATTGCTCCATTGTTTACGCGGCTCATTAAAGAACCCGAAAGAGATGCGAAAAATCCGTTCCTCGATTAGTTCGACCGCCATGGCGGAAAATTGTGATTCGTTTCGTCAAAAATATGCCGAATAGTGGCGCGGCACTTATGTTGCAGCACGTTTCAGCAGGTGGCACCGGTACGGTAGTATTAGTGCGTCCATCCCGGGAATTCCCGGGACAAAAATCCCGGGATTTTTTCAAAACCGGGAATTCCCGAATCCCGGGATTTTCTATAATTTGTCCCGGGAATTCCCGAAATTGAAAAAAAAAATCAAATTTTGGTCTGGAAATTCAGATTTGGTTGTGAAAATAGTATAACAATAAAATGAATTAAAATTTGTATTCAGCAAATCTTAGCATCAAATTGGCTTTTCAGGAAAAAACATTATAATTTTAATTAACAGGTCCGCAAAATGCCTAGTGCTTTTAATTTTTTTCTCTTTTATTTTTTTTTAGGACTGGATATATTTACGTATATTTTCGATTTTAAATATGAAAAAAAAACAATCTCATATCAAATTATTTATAATCAAACACCGGCATCTAGGGCAAATAAGTACAAATGTAGCGAATAAATACAGCTATTAAAGCAAAAAATAATTGCATGACGTTTTGAATGACTTAGGTTAAAACAGGAACAGAACAAAACAATTTGTACTTCCAAATGTATTGCTCTAAAATCTCCTGTACCTATTTAGACTGTAATTCTGATTTTCCCTCGGTTGGCGGTAGTAACTTGAAGATAATTTGTAAAATATGTTTTATATAAAACAATGAATTCAAAACTTCGAAAATTTTACATTGACTGGTATCATTTTATTTATTGTCGTTTTTTATTTTTTTAGACCTATAAAATAATTTTTTAAAGCTGTTATAGTCTTGTCATAAAAACATATATAAAAGAAAAAAAAAATAAAAGAATTCCAAAGTTTTTTTTGAATAGGTCCTGTAAACATAAGGAAAACAAAAACTTATTAGACCTTTTCAAAAAAAAAAAAAAAAAAAAACTCAAGAATTATGTAATTTGATTCACAAATAAAAAAATAATCAATCATACTGGAATTAAAAACAGTACTTGATATAAAATCCTAAACACCACAAAGACAAAAAAAATCTTTTAGGCTATTTTAAAACTGTCGTCTTTGTTTAGATTGAAGTAAGGATTATCACCATTTGATATTATTAAGCTATTTCTATGATTTTAAGCTTGAAAACATAACAAATATAATGAAACATAGATTTTATTACTGATTCAAAAATTTCCCGGGATCCCGGGAATTCCCGGGATTCCAAAAATATTTTTCCCGTTTCCCGGGAAATTCAAAACCCGGGAAAATTGGACGCCCTAGGTAGTATGGTGAGTTTACTAGAGTTGGAACATTTGAAGTAGCAACAGGTGGCCCTTTAGCGATCAAACAATAAGGCCAATGTGTCTTACCTTTTAAAGATGATTTTTGAAAGAGCTGAAATATTGAATACTCGAAAGCTTTTTCCGATTGATATTAGTTTGCGTTTTCTTGAAGAAAATTAATATATCTAGATTACATTTCCAAAACAACCTATCCGTCATGGGTTTCCTATGCAGATAGGACCTTTTGAAGATTTTATCTAGATATTTCCATAGCTTTATTCTAAAAATATAAACAACTGATTTCAAAATCGTTGCAAATTAGTCAAAAAGAAATGTGATCGATAGACAATTTCTCAAAATATAAATCATTTACAAAAAGTTTCCAATAACTGTAATGTATCCTATGTTTCTTTACTGAAATGAAATTTGATTACTGACAATCTTTTCCTGATTATTTTAAGTTTGCGATTCCTGAAGCAATGAAATATGTTTCGCAGTTTTATGATAAAAACTATTTTTATCAAAATCGTACAAATTAAATTAAAAAAATTCGATTTCTAACCATAGTTTTATATTAAACGTTTACGAACAATATAAAAAATCTTGTGTACACATTGAAAAAATTCGATTGAATTAAAAAAAATAATAAAAACTAACTTAATCCACCTATGTGGTTGTTGCCTTCCTCACTTTTTACCAACATTTGGTGATATGATGGGTTTGGACACAAATTCTATCTATCTTCTATATATATATATACAAAATTTCGACGGTTTTGTTCGAACGCGAATCAATTCAACACGGAACGTCCGATCGAGGTGCTCTTTGTTGCGTTGGGTTCGTATGGTAAGTTCGTGAGTCCAAGGAAGGTTCTTGCGCCAAAAAGTTACAACTTTGGCCACTCTGGAACCGATTCCGGAAAATTTGCAGATTGTATGGGAAAGGTTAAAATCAAGTTTTGATCACAGAAGGCTGAATAAGCAAACAAGTCAAAAACGTCAAAAAACGAAAAAAGGCAGAACGAAGTTTGTCAGGTAAGGCTTGTTTCTCAATAAAGAAATACACAAATGTCACTTAAGCGGTCATAACTTGAGACTGAGCGTTGTCAGATCTTCAATGTTTTGGACTCATTAAAAAGGTCTTTTGATTACCTTACCAACGATCGGTCGGAAGATGGATCCAGACATAGTTTACATGCATTTAAGTGAGATCCGGCATCAAAAAAGTATATGAATATCACTTAAGTGGTCATAACTTGAGACAGGGTTGCCAGATCTTTAATGTACAGAACTCATTGGAAAGGTCTTTCGATTACCTACCCAACGATGGGTTGGATGATGTATCCGGACATAGTTTACATACATTTAAGTGAGATCCGGCATCAAAAAAGTACATAAATATCACTTAAGTGGTCATAACTCGAGACAGGGTTGCCAGATCTTCAATGTTTTGAACTCATTGGAAATGTGTTTCGATTACCTATCCATACGATGGGTCGGGTGATGGGTCTGGACATAGTTTACATGCATTTATGTGAGATCCGATTCGCAACTCTGACACTTTTTTATACGTAACTTTTGAACGGATCTTCAAACAATTCAATAGTGCAGTATGGGGCACCAAACCGGATCGAATGCAACTTATTTGACTCAAATCGGATCAGCCAGTGCCGAGAAAACTTGGCAAGAATTTTGAGCACCAAGGGGAATACACACACACATACACATACACACACAGAAATTTGTTCAGTTTTCGATTCTGAGTCGATAGGTATACATGAATATATGTCTACGAGCTGTTTTTCAAAAGTTCATTTTTCGAGCAGGATTATAGCCTTACCTCAGTGAGGAAGGCAAAAAGAAAATTTGAATAAAAACATAAACTAGGTACTATGCATTCGAACGTAAAGTGATACTCAGTTATCTAAAAATAAAATAAAATTGTAACAAATTCTGTTAAAAAATCAATTAAATTGTTTATTGTTTATTGTTTATTGTTTATTGTTTATTGTTTATTGTTTATTGTTTATTGTTTATTGTTTATTGTTTATTGTTTATTGTTTATTGTTTATTGTTTATTGTTTATTGTTTATTGTTTATTGTTTATTGTTTATTGTTTATTGTTTATTGTTTATTGTTTATTGTTTATTGTTTATTGTTTATTGTTTATTGTTTATTGTTTATTGTTTATTGTTTATTGTTTATTGTTTATTGTTTATTGTTTATTGTTTATTGTTTATTGTTTATTGTTTATTGTTTATTGTTTATTGTTTATTGTTTATTGTTTATTGTTTATTGTTTATTGTTTATTGTTTATTGTTTATTGTTTATTGTTTATTGTTTATTGTTTATTGTTTATTGTTTATTGTTTATTGTTTATTGTTTATTGTTTATTGTTTATTGTTTATTGTTTATTGTTTATTGTTTATTGTTTATTGTTTATTGTTTATTGTTTATTGTTTATTGTTTATTGTTTATTGTTTATTGTTTATTGTTTATTGTTTATTGTTTATTGTTTATTGTTTATTGTTTATTGTTTATTGTTTATTGTTTATTGTTTATTGTTTATTGTTTATTGTTTATTGTTTATTGTTTATTGTTTATTGTTTATTGTTTATTGTTTATTGTTTATTGTTTATTGTTTATTGTTTATTGTTTATTGTTTATTGTTTATTGTTTATTGTTTATTGTTTATTGTTTATTGTTTATTGTTTATTGTTTATTGTTTATTGTTTATTGTTTATTGTTTATTGTTTATTGTTTATTGTTTATTGTTTATTGTTTATTGTTTATTGTTTATTGTTTATTGTTTATTGTTTATTGTTTATTGTTTATTGTTTATTGTTTATTGTTTATTGTTTATTGTTTATTGTTTATTGTTTATTGTTTATTGTTTATTGTTTATTGTTTATTGTTTATTGTTTATTGTTTATTGTTTATTGTTTATTGTTTATTGTTTATTGTTTATTGTTTATTGTTTATTGTTTATTGTTTATTGTTTATTGTTTATTGTTTATTGTTTATTGTTTATTGTTTATTGTTTATTGTTTATTGTTTATTGTTTATTGTTTATTGTTTATTGTTTATTGTTTATTGTTTATTGTTTATTGTTTATTGTTTATTGTTTATTGTTTATTGTTTATTGTTTATTGTTTATTGTTTATTGTTTATTGTTTATTGTTTATTGTTTATTGTTTATTGTTTATTGTTTATTGTTTATTGTTTATTGTTTATTGTTTATTGTTTATTGTTTATTGTTTATTGTTTATTGTTTATTGTTTATTGTTTATTGTTTATTGTTTATTGTTTATTGTTTATTGTTTATTGTTTATTGTTTATTGTTTATTGTTTATTGTTTATTGTTTATTGTTTATTGTTTATTGTTTATTGTTTATTGTTTATTGTTTATTGTTTATTGTTTATTGTTTATTGTTTATTGTTTATTGTTTATTGTTTATTGTTTATTGTTTATTGTTTATTGTTTATTGTTTATTGTTTATTGTTTATTGTTTATTGTTTATTGTTTATTGTTTATTGTTTATTGTTTATTGTTTATTGTTTATTGTTTATTGTTTATTGTTTATCAGTTTAATCAAAAGTTTGAAAAAAGTTTTATTTGCCCTTTTTAAATTAAATACAAAAATAAACCATTTAAATGCATTTTAAATAGTTTACAATAAAATGCACAATTTTTTTTCAATGTTAATTCAAACCTATATCAATATTTTATTCATGCCCTCAATTTTTGGGGAAATTTCGAATTGATATTCAATGGATTACTGAACACACAAAAACACAAATGTTTCACTTTTTCATCTGAAAAAGAAAAGTCAAACAATTATTCAATTTCCTCACTTGTCCAGCCGTTCAGGCATGCACTGAACCTTTTTTTACACAGCACTCTGTCGGTGCTGGGCTTAATAAATCGTTGCCTTACACCATCGCTAATTGCGGATTAAGCGTACACGACTTTAGTGTCTGGTTTCGGCGACCGTCGACGAACGACGCGTTGAATTTATGTCGGGGGTTTCTTAACAGGCTAGAAATTGCCTATTTTCCGGGACGTAAAAATAGGTCAGCTTTTTTACATAACCATTAATTTGATGTAATGTTGTTGATTAGTAGACGTTGATGTGTTGAAGTTGTTCAAAAACATACTAAACAAGTTATAACTAATAATAAAATCATCATTGAATTCTGAACTCTTAAATCTTAAAAAAATGAAAACCCAAAACAAAACCAAAATGTGACGAATACTTTCTTCTAAAACCTCACGTGCTCCACGTGTGTGTTACGCTGGTTAAGGTGGTGCACTCGATAGAGATCAAGCGTTGCGTTGCGTTGACCGACCACAAAGTCAGCTGAGCTGAGCTAACAGCAGCATCGTGATTGAACTGCAGCATAGAGAATGAGGGGTAGATGTTAAGTAACGACGACACCACCCAACACCAACCCAACCCAACCCAACTATCCACGTAGAGAGCCACAGTGCAATTGGGTGCATCGCGATGCATCTTTGGCTCGAACTGACCAGCTGAGCGGTGGATGGACGAACGAACTCGTAAAAATAGCTGTGCCACCAAATGTGTGCCATCGGGGAGGTTCAATCGACTGCCACAAAAAAAAAACAGAAACAGTCAACATAAAACATCACCGACCTGATGACTGATTGGCAGCTGCATGGAGAGAAAGAAAGAACTGAAAAACGAGCCACTCACACTGATTCGTGGTCTGAGGTTTGTGGTGGGTAATTGGGATCAAATTTGTGGTGTTAACTGCCCATGGGTGGTTAATTGAATGCGATTTTAATCTCATGATTGGTAAGGTTAGTCTTGGTCATGAGTAACTCGAAAAATCTACTGATATCGGTTGACTCATTCAAAAACAGTCAAAGTGTATAAATATGATGAACATTACCATCATCAGACCGTAGCTTGAAATCAACATTTTTAGAAGGAAGTACAAATTTTATTTAAAGTTTTAATTGCTCAGCTCTGGTCGTGCTGAACAAGAAGGGAGGTGCAGGGGTATACAAAATATAAAAAATGTCATACCCGAGCAGACGGTAATAACTTTGGAATAACATTTTTTGATATTTGAAAATACTAGACCAATTACATTTTTTTGTTTTGTTTGTTACAAGATTTGTTATTCGTTGTTATGATTTTTTTGTTATTCGATTGTTATTGTAATACCAGATTTATAACGTTTTCAGTTATTCTTCGAACAAATCTTTGTTATTATTTTTTGTTATTTTAAAATTACATCCGATCATCCCAATAACAGTTGGAGTTATTCTTCCATAACAAAAAATGTTATTCCCAAGTTGTTTTGGCTTTCACTTAATATCAGACCAATAACAAATTTTGTTATGATATCATAAACTGTTATTGAACTCTTATGCAAAAATGGTTTTTGCAAGAATTTTCCATAACACTTTCTGTTATTTTAACAGTATTTGTTATTGAAATGGCATGAATTTAGTTATTACTGTCTGTTTGTGTATTTTCAGCTTGATTTTCAATACATTTATGTAATAAGTATCCCAGATGCTTTAAACATTATTATAGTAATAATTCTGTCACAAATTTGAAAAAAAAATGATTTTTTATATCTTTTAATGATCCATTTTAAATCCAATCCAAACATTTGTTTAAAATTGCATACATATTTAATTGTTCTATTTAAAAAGATTTTTCAATGAATATTGATCATTTTAAATCGAATTGGTATTGATCTCAATGGAAAAAAAATTTCAAAAAAAAAGTTCGTTAAGCCACAAAAAACATATTTTAATAAAAAAAAATGCATTTTTCCTGTACAATTTGTTCAAATGATTAAACATCCCAGTTTTTTTTTTTTTAATTTTCTTAAATTGTTATTTGCGCCACTATTTTTTTTTTGTAAGATAAGATTTGAACTAGAGCAACTCTCTACGAAATCGACCGATTTTGACCATTTTTATTTTTTGTATTTTTTTGTTTGACTCAAACTTTGTGGGGGCCTTCTCTATGACCAAATAAGCTATTTTGCGTCATTGGTTCACCCATATAAGTCTCCATACAATTTTGGCTGCTGTCCATACAAAAATGGAAATATTAGCAGTTTTTCAATTTTTAAAAAATAGTGACCATGAGTGACCATTTCTAAAAATATTTTTTTTGAAAAGTTCAGAAAATTTGCAATAAAATTGTCTAAGAGACATTGAAGATTGGACCTCGGGTTGCTGAGATAGAGCCGCTTTAAGAAAAAGAAACACGAAAATTGAAGTTTTCTAAATCTCACCAAAACAACCCACCTTTTTCTAATGACGATATCTCAGCAATTAATGGTCCGATTTTCATTGTTAATATATGAAACATTCGTAAAATTTTCCGATCTCTTCGAAAAAAAAATTTTGAAAATTTTTAAATAAAGACTAACATTTGAAAAGGACCAAATTTTGAATATTACGCCCATTTAAAATGCTAGTCTTGATTTAAAAAATTTCAAAATATTTTTTTCGAAAAGATCGGAAAATTTCACGAAAATTGCTGAGATATCGTCATTAGAAAATGGTGGGCTGATTGGGTGAGACTTAGAAAACTTCAATTTTCGTGTTTCTTTTTCTTTAAGCCGCTGTATTTTAGCAACCAGAGGTCCAATCTTCAATTCTCTTAGACAATTTTATAGCAAATTTTCTGAACCCTTCAAAAAAAATATTTTTAGAAATGGTCACTCATGGTCACTATTTTTAAAAATTGAAAAACTGCAAATATTTAGCTAAAATCAAACTTTTGTTGGCTATATCTTGAAAACGGAGCCCTTTATCAAAAAATCTGTAAAGTACTTTTCGATTGCAAATTCAATTTTGCATTAAAAAGTAATGTCAAACTTGTTTTTGCATAAAACTTCGATTTTTTCAAAAATTCATAACTCGGTGGCAGATTTTTTGACCATGTTTCTCTATGGCTCAAAAGTTGCGGATTTTTGTCCCCTAAAACATATCAAAAAATCTCGAAAATCAAAAATACGTATTTTGGGAAATTGAGTTTTAGTGAAAAAAAAGTTGATAAAAAAATCAGCAAATTTTTTTTCCGTGTACCAATTTTTTTCTCAAAAGTCCTTAACAATACCTACAACTTTGCCAAAGACACTAAATTGATCAGAAAATTCAATCAAAAGTTACAGCTGTTTGAATATTTACATACCATTTTTGTATGGACAGCAGCCAAAATTGTATGGAGACTTGTATGGGTGAACCAATGAAACAAAATAGCTTTTTTGGTCATAGGGAAGGCCCCCACAAAGTTTGAGCCAAATAAAAAAATACAAATAAAATCCATTTCCGGTTTTGGTAGAGAATTGCTCACTAGTAATCTGATCAACACAATTTTCTAAGATACCAAATTGATCAGAAAATTACTATATCATTTTTAAGACCAAATTGATTAAATCAACCAAAAAACTTGTAAGATAAGATGATAAAAAGTGCATCTTGAGGTGTATCAATTGATTACAAAATAATCTAATACCGATGCCTCAGATTATTTTTTAAAGACACACAAATTATCAAAAAAGAACAAAATTTAGAGCATTGAAAATATATTTGTGCAGCAATCTAGTACTTCATAAAAACATGAAGCTTTTCATATACTCGTATAGCTTTATATCGACCTAATCGCTCTCTGGAGCTTTTGCGTCATTCGCTGAGCTTTTATGTCGACTTCTGTCCTAGCTTGTAAGCTGCGGTGCACTGTGGGCCAGAGAATTTTTGAAACATAGCAAATGAATAATTATTAATTAAGCAATGTTACCTATTTGAAAACATTATTATTTTATTGGAAGTAAACAATTGCAAACTTTTTTTGACACTTTTATTGCTGTCTTTTTCGTAGCCCTATAATATTAATAAACAATTCCGTTAACTTCGTCACAGGACTTGGCTAATCGCATGAAATCAAGATAAGCCAAGCTTAGCAAATCAGTAAATGAAACTTTGAATAAAATTCTTGGCACTATTTTCCAACTGGTAAGGTTTTTCTTAACCTTATAATTTTAAAAAAGTGTACTTTTTTGGAAAAAAAGTTTTTTACAATATTGTTTATAAAAAAAGTTGCGTTGGAAATTCTTATTGTGCATTCCGGGGTTAATTTCATAGCCATAGTTTTGCTTGTCAAAATCAGATTTAATTGTAATTTTTGAGAACACTTTTTTTTAATTAACTAAACTTGTAAGATTTCAAACAAAATACATATTTCAGTCTTAATTTATAACAAAAAAATAATGTTGTTCAAAATTATATAAGAGTTCAAAGCTACCAAGAAAGTTGTCAAACTAATGGACTCAATCCTGCAATAATCTGAATGAAAAAAAAAAATCAAACTTTGTTGAAATAAATTCTATTGACAGTACTTTAGGGGATAGATAAACAATTTTATCGATATTTTCCGTAGTTTTGGAGATACTAAAATGTATGTAATAATAATCAGGGTATAAAAAGCTCTGGATTATATGTACTGTTCGAACTAGTTTTGTTTATAAAAAACACGATTTTTATTTCATTTCAAACAAAAATCTAAACACGAACTAAAAGTTTTTCCATTTTATATGAAATTTTTTCTACTGAAAATGCCTATAAATTTGAGTTTTTTTAAACAACTACATAATATGTAATAATTTACAAATTTATTTGATCTTTTTTTAGTAAAAAATTGTCCGTAGAATCCGAAAATGCATTCCATGTTCTGTTTTGAACTCATATCTATTGAAAAAATCATGACACTTTGAGAATATAAAATAATCCCATTACTCAACACTTTCATGAGTATAGTTAACTAACTTTTGAAACTTATTTTTTTCAAACTTCTTCACCACGAAAGTTATGATTTCATACCATTTTACTGGTGATTCCTCAACCAACAGTTTTTTTTCTGGTTCATTAACATGCTGTCAACCAAATCTGACCCTTGACTTGCTCAGAGAAATGTCACAATCATAGCGTGTCCAACAGTCCAAGCTCTTGCTTTGTTTTATTTTTTTCAAATTCACGCGCTTTCGTGGAACCCGCGCGCCAGATGACTCACCTGAGATAAACTTTTGATCTCTTTCGGCGTGAATGTGGAGAGCACGAGAGCGTGAGAATGAGAGAGAGAGAGTGAAAATAAACGAGAAACCTGCACGCGGTTCGCGGAACTGGACGCTTACTCATGATGCATGCTGCCGGCCGGTCGGCATATTTATGGGGATTGCCTCGAAAAAGCCTCACCTGTGTGGCGTCAATGTTTGGAATGTTGACGTATTGCATGTGGTTGTCTTTCAAGGGGTGCTTTTGCAAGCACGACGCTGCATAATGTTATGGTGAAGGCATCTGAGGGGGATTCCCGCTGACGTTGGATGATTTGTTATATACTTTGAAGAGTTATGTTTTTAATATCGAATCGTTTGCATGAGTAAAAACCACAAACATAATGAAATTAAATCAAAAAAAAAGTATCAAATTTGCAGTGAGTCAAATATTTGTCGGCAAACCCATGCAAAACATCCTCAGGCAAATTTAGAACATAAATTTACAGCACGAAAAGAAAAAAAATACAAATCTCTGGCTACACCCTAAACTGGGCAACGCTTGTCCGAGAGAATAATGGCCTCGAGTCGAGAGAACAGTGGTACCATTCACGAACACAGAGAACACAGCTCGAGATGAGCGAAAGAATTATTCCCTCGAGGTTCAATCACAGAACCACAGACCTATGGCAGACTAACCCAATGACTTAACTGCCTCGGCCACCACAGCTTGGTGACTAACGACTGGTCAGATGTCGATGTATGACACTTGTTGGAGATTTATTGTTCCAATTGACGAATGAACAACATTCTTTCAAATTTGGCACTAAGCCCTCAATAAATTTTGAGAGTACGATTCTCTCTACTCTGAATTATGGGTGTAGGGACTTGTAATCGGGCTGTAGTGGACAAATTTGGATGCTTTAAATGGCAAAAAGTGGCGTTTTTTTATTCACTATCTGACCACCACAAAATTTGTTTGTCGAAAAATGTTAATAAAAAGATATGTACAGTTTCCGACAACTCACACAGCAGTTGCTCCGACCCCTCTGCGATTTGCGTGAAACTTTGTCCTAAGGGGCAACTTTTGTCCCTGATCTCGAATCCGAGGTCCGTTATGTTATATCTCGTGATGGAGGTGCGGTACGACCCCTTTCATTTTTAAACATGCGAAAAAAGAGGTATTTTTGAATAATTTGAAGCCTGAAATGGTGATGAGATAGAATTTTGGTGTCAAAGGGACTTTTATGTGAAATTAGACGCCCAATATGATGGCGTACTCAGAATTCTGAAAAATCGTATTATTCATCGAAAAAAACATTATAAAAGTTTTGAAATTTCTGCCATTTTCCGTTACTCAAATGTAATTTTTTTAGAACATGTCGTTTTAAGAAAAACTTAATGTTCTTTTCCAATTTACATTATTCCAGAAGGGTATTTTTCATTTAAAACAAAAAAAAATACTTTAAGAATTTCAGAAAAACTTTTTTCGTAAAATCGCGAAAACTCGTGATGTTCATAAGCAAACCCCTTATGTATACATATCAAATTTATTATAATTGTCTGCTCTACAACTTTATAGAACATTGTTACACTCTAAAATATAACACGAATTTTCAAAATGAAAATTTTTGTTCTAGATGAAAAAATACGCTTCTAGGTTAATGTAGATTCGAAAAGTACATTAAATTTCCCTTAAAATGACATGTTCCAAAAAATTTCACAGTTGAATAACGGAAAATGGCACAGTTTTAAAAACTTTATCAAGTGTTTTTTTCGACGAGAAATACGTTTTTTTCTGAATTCTGAGTACGCCAACAAATCGAGCGTCTACCGCCCCTCCATCACGAGCTATCAAAAAACGGACCTCGAATTCGAGTTCAGGGACAAAAGTTACCCCTTAAAACATAGTTTCACGCAAATCGAAGAGGGTTCGGGGCATCGAAGAGGGGTCACGATTTCATGTGAGTTGGTAGAGAATTACCCTATTGTCTTTCATATGTTTATAGGACCTATTTAAAAAAACTCTAGATTTATATAATGTATTTTTGAACAAATATTTTAAAAAAATGTTGAATAAGCTTAACATAAAAACAATTTTCTAGAAATCGATATTCAAAAACTAATAGTGTGCTAAGTTTTACCAGGAAAAGTAGATTTTAACAGATATTTTTTAAAACTTACTAGATAATGTTATCAGAAGTAAAAAAAATCACTCACTAGCTTAAAGTACTTGTATTTAACTCAGCAATAATATTTACTTAAAGAATTCACTCGAATCAATCAGATTTCGTAGTTTTATCAGAAGTATATTGACCTCATTTTTTACTTTTTTCAGTAAATATTTTTTGTATTTTCTGCGTCAGGGTGTCCTTTTTAAAATCCTGTCGTTGAGTTTGTAAAAAATGTATTCTCAAAAAAATGACGCATAAAAGTTGGTACTTTAGTCGATTTTGATGTACTTATATAGTTTCCGTACACGTACAGTACACTAGGCACTTTGAGAACTCTAAATAAGAAACATTTTCGGCTTAAAAAAAGTTTACTTAAGGGTCAAAAGTAACAGCCATTTAAAGGTTGAAAGGATGCAATTTGAATTTTCAAGAGAAAAATTGTATAAGACCACCCTAACGAAATTCTAAAATTGTCCATCTATATTAGGGTGGCTCGACATGATCGATTTTTCAGAGCAGGCATTTTCCGGTTCCATTTGGGCCCCCAAACAACCCCCCAAAATTTGGGAGCGATTGGGTTTGACCCGGATTTCCGCAAAGCGATTCAAATTTGTATGGAAATTTGTTTGGGAAAACCCTCTTTTTTACATTTTAATTTTTATCATTTTCATTTTTCACTCAATTTAAAAACTAACACCGTAGAAGTAAATCCTTAAATGTCCTCTTAAACTTTGCCGAAAAAAGTATGGTTCTATCTTGATTCTGAAAAAAGATACAGTGTATTTAAAAGAGGCATTTCAAAATAAGTGCTGAACATTATATTTCTTTCCAACACTGCCAGTCAGCGGTGGAATAATCATCATCAAAAGAAAATCTTTGGATGTTCATCAAGAGAAAAAATCCAAAGGGAGCATGGCTCTCCTCTCTCGCGCACGAAAGTTCGGTAAAATGAATCTAAAAAAATCATCATCTCGATTATTCGGCGGAACATCATTTTCAATACTACACTTGCAAGTGTAACGTCACACGTCGAAAAATGACCTGTCACATTTTGTAGATGGACAATGTGTGTAAACAAAGTGAAATAAATATTTTTGAGTGGTGCTGACAAGGAAATCCACAAAAAAATCATCAGCAGATTGATTTTCTTGGAGAATTTCCGGAGCGATTTTCTTTTGCGTGAATTGCCTCCTCTCTCTTTCGCGGGTGAAGAAAGTTCGCAAGCGAAATTGATTTTTTCGCGATTATTCCATCCCTGCTGCCAGTATTTCGGTAGATATTTCGAAATCTTTTTTTTACGTAATAAGGAAGCAAGCTAGCAAAATGGTGTCTTAGGTAAAGTTGTTGTATATGAATGTGGCTTTTATTTAAAATTATTGACATGCAGGGTGACAAACCTACAGGTTGTTAACCCAGCTCTATATGTCTTTTCATGCAATTTTTCCCACTGAATTGAACCTCAGAATTGAGCCAATGTATCAAATTTAATCAAAATAGCGATTCTCGTAGTTTTCAGAAAACTTATATGAAAGTATCAGAAATCTCGGTGCAAAAGCCCTGGGTAATGTTCACCGTTAAACATAATGGTATTTTTTTTTATTTTCAAGTGATTTTATAGTTTTAAATTTTATCAACTTGTGTGTTCTGACCTTCATTTGATAAATCCATTCAACGTCACTTTTATCATAAAGGATAAGAATGCTGTCTGTGAAGCTGATCGTCACATTTAGAGCGTGTCTTTTAACACTTATACGGTCGATATGTACTATTACAAAACGTTTCCTAAAGGTGTTAATTTATATTGTTTAGCATCAAAACAAACAACTTTCCAACCCAAAACATGACTCTCCTCCTAAACCAAGCACGTGCTATAACTCAAAACAACTCAAATGCTTCATTCATAGTTTTATCATATCTCGCACTCATTTTCTCTCTCGCCTCTCAAAATTCATTCGCGTTGCGGTCATTCACAATCGCGTTGCGTTGTATCGCTTCAGCAGGCAACCACCAGAACCAGTTGAGCCTTAACCGCCGGCGCGCGTGGACGTTTTTTTTAAACTTGTGAGAAAGAGTTGAGTCCGTTAGCTTATCTTTCGCAAGCAGTTTGGTAGATATTGGGACAGCTTTTTGTGTGAAGTCGTGTTTATCTGGGTAAGGTGCCGCCTGTTATCAGTAGCAGTGCAGAGTGGTCTAAGAAGAAGAAGAAGAAGTTGTGGTGTGATAAGCGATCTGTCAGTGCTGCAGTTTGGCAAAGGTGTCAATTGAGTTTTGGTTATGTTTTAGGTGTGGCTTGAAATCATAGTTGTGCAAATACGATCGGTTATTGAGCCATCAGAGTGATTAGTGTCAAACAAGCACGTTGTGAATGAAGATTTGCGTAGCAGAAATCCCTGCAAAGCCGAAATTGATCGCAAGATCTGCAGACAACTCGTGTGACTCATCGTGAATTCCTACCTTGCCAAAAATCGTGCAACCCGTCAAAAAAAAGTCTCAACTGTAGGTTAAAATGGCTAAATTCAGGAACAACAGTGGTTACGAGTTTGTGATTCATTCGTGTCTGATCTTCAGCTGCTGAATGGTGACCATGATGCTAAGAAGAAAGCAGGAAATGTTTGCAATTACAGGAGTGTGCGACGGTGACAACGACGTCTCAAGATCTGATCCTCGAGGCGGACAATGATAATGGATTGTTTGTGATGTGGTTACGCAATCGATCATTCGTTACGCGAGTGGCGTTGACAGTTTTGTGGGTCAAGCGTGTGGCCATGGGACAGGTTTGGTGATTGACAGAGTAATGGAAGTTGTTTAGTTTAAGGATGTAAAAACAGAGCTGTGGAGTTGGAGTCGGGGCCGGAGTCTGTAGCGTCGAGTTTTTCAAAGAACAGAAGTTGAATTCGTAATCCTCTGATTAGCAAATTCTGAGAAACTGGAGTCGAAGACGCTAGATCTGTAGAAGCCGTAGTAGGGAGTTGTTGTTGGAGTTAGAGTCCAAGTCTCTAAAAAGAGTTAGGAAGGTGCCGCCTGTTACCAAAAGCAGTCCGAGTTAAGGTCGCTTCAAAAACTACTCAACTTAGCACCCGTGAAAAACATTCCTAAAATTGTGTAAATTTGTATTTTTTGTTCAAATTTTCTGAGTGATCGATCATAACTGAATCAATTTGAAGTCAAACTTAGTTCTGTTATTCATCTTAGAAGACCGTTCCCCAAAAATTCACTGAGTTTCGCAGGGGTTCAATTGTCTTTATTAGGACTTGAAATCTTTAAAAATTACAAAAATTATGAAATTAACAATTTTTTAAAGACAATAATGATACTTAGAAAGCATTTCGCCTCTCCATATAAGGCTATCTAATGAAATTCACAAAGATTTACCTTCATTTTAATAAGATTTAATTATTTGAAGATATCAAAACGAAAAATACATTTAGATATAAATTACAAATTTTATCCCTTTTATAACTTTTGAAGATTTGAGGGTTTAAAGATGTATAGTTTTGAAGATTTGGTAATTTTCAGAAATAAACTAAAATTTGCTAGAAACCCTTTTAACATAATAATAAATCGAGTCGATCAAATACTGGAAGAAATCTAATGATTGTGATTTAGAACACACCATTAAATATTTCAACAAAAAATAATTGCTTTAAAAACATTTATTGAAAATGTGTTTTAATTTCCTACTTATTTTTTAATAAAATATCAAATTTTTAAAAATCAATCAATATCTAAAAACTTACTATTTCAAACTAGAGCGTCCAATTTCCCGTCCCGGGAAAAAATTAAAATATTTCCCGTGTCCTGGGTAATTTGTAAATTTCCCGAGAATTTCCGAAATACAAGCAGAAGTATGGGTAATTCTCTACCAACTCACCCGAAATCGGGAAAAGTTGCCCCGACCCCTTTTCGATGTGCGTGAAACTTTGTCTTTATTGGTAACTTTTGTCCCTGATCACGAATCCGAGGTCCGTTTTTTGATATCTCGTGACGGAGGGGCGGTACGACCCCTTCCATTTTTGAACATGCAAAAAAAGAGGTGTTTTTCAATAATTTGCAGCCTGAAACGGTGATGAAAAAAAAAATTGGTGTCAAAGGGACTTTTATGTAAAATTAGACGCCCAATTTGATGGCGTACTCAGACTTCCGAAAAAACGTATTTTTCATCGAAAAAAACAATAAAAAAGTTTTAAAAAATTTTCCATTTTCCGTTACTCGACTGTAAAAATTTTTTGGAACATTTCATTTTATGGCAAATTTAATGTACTTTTTCAATCCACATTGACCCAGAAGGGTCATTTTTTCATTTAGAACAAAATTTTACATTTTAAAATTTCGTGTTTTTTCTAACTTTTCAGGGTTATTTTTTAGAGTGTAATAATGTTCTATAAAGTTGTAGAGCAGACAATTACAAGAAATTTGATATATAGACATAAGGGGTTTGCTCATAAACATTACGAGTTATCGCGATTTTACGAAAAAAAAGTTTTGTAAAAGTTGGTCGTCATCGATCATGGCCGTTCATGGTCACCCGCGACAGAAACGGACGACGAAACAAAGAAAAACGCAAAAAGTAACTTTTTCATAACTTTTTTTCGTAAAATCGCGATAACTCGTGATGTTGGTAAGCAAACCCCTTATGTCTAATTATCAAAAATTTTGTAGTTGTCTGTTCTACAACTTTGTAGAACATTGTTACACTCTAAAAAATAACCCTGCAAAGTTAGAAAAAACACGAAACTTTAAAATAAAAAAAATTGTTCTTAATGAAAAAGTGACCCTTCTGGGTCAATGTAGATTCGAAAAGTACATTAAATTTCCCATAAAATGACATGTTCTAAAATTTTTTACAGTCGAGTAACGGAAAATGGGAGAATTTTAAAAACTTTTTTAGTGTTTTTTTCGATGAAAAATACGTTTTTTCGGAATTCTGAGTACGCCATCAAATCGGGCGTCTAATTTTACATAAAAGTCCCTTTGAAACCAAATTTCTATCTCATCACCGTTTCAGGCTGCAAATTATTGAAAAACACCTCTTTTTTCGCATGTTCAAAAATGGAAGGGGTCGTACCGCCCCTCCGTCACGAGATATCAAAAAACGGACCTCGGATTCGTGATCAGGGACAAAAGTTACCAATAAAGACAAAGTTTCACGCAAATCGAAGAGGGGTCGCCAACTCACACAGCAGTTGTGAGTTGGCGGAGAATTACCCGTATACATTTTCCTACCTTTTTGGCACCAATGCTTTGGAATTATACAAAAAATAATAATTTGAGAACCTGATTTGATTTTATTTATTTCAATCTACTGTTCATATTGAACTAATCAGCTTGTCTGTAAATTTCATGTCAAGGTTTAATTCAGATAATATTTATTTCTGAAGCATTCACCACTAGGAATATTGTTTGCTTATATGTTGGGCAACCAAAATTACTCTGTTATGGAATGAAAATAAACTATTTTATTTTTCATAACCTTTTTACACGATTTTTTTTTGTTATATCATTTGAAAATAAGATATTTACATCTTCCGGTCAAGATCAACATTGAGATTTGTTTAACTTTTTTTTACCTTGAACTTGTTGGATGGAAATTGAACTGAAATAAAGCTGGTACAAATATTTTTAAAAGTTTTTGTCCCCCCCCCCCCCCCCCCCCCCCTCAAAAATTGCCCGACAAATCAGGGGGCAAAAAAAATATTTTTACAATAAACTTCAAAATTTCAATGAAAATTCAAGTGCAACTACCTGAAATCAAATAAAAAAACATTCTCCTGCGTTTAAAATCATTTTTAACATGTTTGGGTTCATTAAAAAATCTAAAGATTTTTTGAATATTTTCGATGCAAAATCTTTTTTTTTTCGATACAATTTTTATTTTTGTCAGATCTTAGATTTTTTGAAAACTAAAGATTGCAAAACAACTGAACTAGGGTAAAATGCATTTTAAAACACTTTTTTCATTTAAATGTGAAGACTATGGCTTGTTATTGAATTTTTTATATTTTTTTATTTTTTTGCCCCCCCCTTGACCTTGGCCAGGGCCGAGGGACAACACTATTTTAAATATTTGCATCGGCCTAATTAATTTTTCAAAAAAGGTTTGTGTGAGAAGTAGAGCGTCCAATTTCCCGGGGTTACAAAATTCCCGGGAAACGGGAAATTTTCAACAAATTTCCCGGGAAATCCCGGGAATTCCCGGGAAATTTGAAATTTTACAAAAATTATTCTTATCCTGTTTCTGATTAATCTTTTGCAACGAAATTGTATAGAACAGCAACTTTAATGGTCAAAATGAGTGAGAGGATCAATAAATGGCTTGACTGCTTGTAAAAAATCATGCAACTTTGAGAAAATATATAAACTTTCTAATTTTTAAATCTTTTAAATCGTCCCAAATGAAAGAAAATATGATTAGTATTTATGTTGAGAAGGATTTTTTTAAATCAAAGTGTTTGGACAGTGAAAATCTATGCTCCACAACCATAAAATGACTTTTTAATTTGTCACAGTGACCAGAAAGTTAAAATAAAAAAACCAAAAAATTCAACTTGTGAATAAATAAATAATCATTGAATTTACCTTGAAAATCTAATTCCTAGCGCTTTTTAACTTGAAACACTATTTTTCAACTAGGAAATTTGATACGAAGTTGTTTTTTAATGGTTTTTCATGGTTTTATGATATGATTTTAGCCTATTAAATCAATAAGATTAAAATAATTTTGAGTATTTGAAAGTGGTTGAGATTCAACGATATTTTTTCTTATATAAATAAATTTATAACTTCAATCTGTAATTTCTCGAATACTTAGAAACAAAATTTTCTCACACAAACCTTTTTTAAAAATTTAATTATATCAGTTCAATTTCCATCCAACATGTTCAAGGTAAAAAAAGTCAAACAAATCTCAATGTTGATATTGGCCGGAAGATGTACATATCTTATTTTCAAATGATATTACAAAAAAAAAACATAAAAAAGGTTGTCAAAAATAAAATAGTTAATATTCATTCAATAACAGCGTAACTGTTGTTGCCCAACATATAAGCAAACAATATTCCTAGTGGTGAATACTTCAGAAATAAATATTATCTGAGTTAAACCTTGACATGAAATTTACAGACAATCTGATTTGTTCAATATGAATCAGGTTCTCCAATTATTATTTTTTGTATAATTTCAAAACATTGGTGCCAAAAAGGTAGGAAAGTGTATACTTCTGCTTGTATTTCGGGAATTCCCGGGAAATTCACAAATTTCCCGGGAAACGGGAAATATTTTTATCCGGGAAATCCCGGGAATTCCCGGGAAATTTTTTCCCGGGACGGGAAATTGGACGCTCTAGTGAGAAGAATTTATTTCTAGACATTCGAGAATTTACAGATTGAAGCTATAAATTTATGCAGCGAGCTACGAAGGGTGTAAGAGGGTTAAATATGAAAAAATATCTTTTGATTTCGACCACTTTAAATACTCAAAATTATTTTAATATAATTAATTTATAAGGCTGAATACCATATCACTAAAATCATATCACAAAACCATGAAATGATATGAAACCATGTATCTTATGAAATTTACCCAAAGAATGCAACTTATTTAAAAAACTCGCTCCAAATATTTGAAAATTTTGAGTTGTGATTTAATGAAATAGTGTTTTAAGTTAAAAAGCGCTAGAAATTAGATTTTTAAGGCATATTAAATAATTCTTATTTATTCACATGTTGAAAATACTTGTTCTGAGATAAGTTTTTTGTCATGACAAAAAAAAATTCTTGATTTTTTTTTTAATTTTATTTTATGGTCACTAAGAAAAAAATAAATCAATTTTATGGTTGTTGAGTATAGATTTTCAATGTCCAAACACTTTGATTTGAAAAAAATCCATCTCAACAAAAATACTAATAATATTTTCATTTATTTGGGACGATTTGAAAGATGGCAAAAAAATTAGAAAGTTTATATATTTTTTCAAAGTTGCATGATTTTTTACAAGCAGTCAAGCCATAAATTAATCCTCAAACTCATTTTGACCATTAAAGTTGCTGTTCTATACAATTTCGTTGCAAAAGATTAATCAGAAACAGGATCCGAATATTTTTTGCAAATTTCAAATTGGGATATAGTTGAAGCAAATATATTACAGGAATGTGAAATTTGTTATTAGTAGAGCAAAAATAACATTTTTATTTATTCTTTTTTTTTTGAAAAATATAAAAGTATCATAGTTCGCGAATAATCAATAAACCCAATACAAAGAATTTTCTTTAAAATCCAAGTTATCAAGTTTGTACACAAAATGTGGATAAAATAAATATTATCACTGCTAGCAAACAATGCCTGAATCTATATTACCACCTGTCCAAACGTCTAAACCACAACTCAACTGACAGATCATGTGGATATTTCGCCTGGAAAGCGACAATTAATCTCCTAGAGTTACTCTTCCAGGCGATATCTCACAGCCACTGTTAAAGTATAGAGTAAGGGTAGTGAGTGATTCATCTCATAGCGTCGTTCAGCTTTGTCTCGATGTTCTACTGAATGACTGATCCACACAACTTCTTCCACGACATTGAGACAGTTAGCCAGTGATTGATGTGAAACTAAACGTGTCTTTTCTCCACTTCCTCAACGCTTCCAGATCCTAACCCTTTAAGGTTTCGTCAGCAATGTAAGTTCTTAGTGACGAGGCAAACAAACAGAAAAAAGTGCCGTTTCAAAATGAAGTCATTCAAGCCATCATCAGTAGCCGCACAATCCAGAGTGTTAAAAAGTGAAATCCAAAGCAAACACCACCTGCCGTCGTCATCGCCAATGAAGCCGTCAACTGCCACCTTGTCTGTGATATTAGTGCTGTCAGTCGTCGTCCAGCTAGCCGGCGGCTTTAATCTGTCGCCCCAGCCAAATCATGTGTTCAAAGAACCCACCCTGCAAACGTTCCGGGAAAAGGTGCGTTCGTCATATTTTGGGTTCGCGCTCAACCTGAGGCCTGGAGGGTGAGTACCACCAATCAACACTTGATTCATCGTGGGCCACGCTAAGTGATGAGCAAGTTCTGGGCAAACAGTTGAGTTGAGGTTGTTATTTTGCAGGATGTGCGTAATGTGTGGTTGTTATCTTGGGGAAAAAGTGCACGCCCAAGAGTTGCAAGGAATGCAATGTTGTAGGGTTGATATCTGTATCATGCAGTTTATTTTCTGCACTTCCTACTCACCGCGGGCTTTGTCTTGGACAGAATAGATAAGAGGGAAGAAGTTAGTGACTGTTGGCTGGTCAGCTGGCCGAATACTGACCAGATATGAGTGTGAATGAACTGTGAATCTTTGGGAGAATTGTTTTATTGCTGTATTTTAATTTCTTTAAGTGATTTTGGAGAAATTTAATGAAAACTCAAAAAATCTGGTTTTGTTAAGTTTATTCAATGATAGTTAGTAATTTTAAGTTTTCAACCAGCAGAAAAAACGCAAAATCAATAAGTGTGAAGTGACGTTATAGCCTTTCGGGACCCTTTTGTGCCCCCAGGGAACTCCAACCGGTAGACCAATAAAGTCATCTGAATGTTGATGACTGAACTGCAAAAAATCACGATAAATTATTAATAAAAATATGTCTTGACTTACATTTACGTAGAGTATAAATTTGAATTCATGGAAAAGAATCAGATCATCTACAAATTAAAAACTAACTAAAATTAAAAAAGAAGGCTCAACTATTTGGCTCGGCTTAGAATTTAAAAAAGAATATACAAATGTTGGACCAATCAATGATCAATTAAAGTATTTTCAATCCCAACCAGCGATGGAATAATCATCATCAAAAGAAAATCATTGGACGTTCATCAAGAGAAAAAATCCGAAGGGAGCATGGCTCTCCTCTCTCGCGCACGAAAGATCGGTAAAAGAAATCTAAAAAAATCATCATCTTGATTATTCGGCGGAAAATCTTATTCACTGCTACACTTGCAAGTTTAACGTCACACGTCGAAAAATGACTTGTCACATTTTGTAGATGGGTGACGTGTTTAAAAATAGTGAAATAAATATTTTAAAGTGGTGCTGAAAAGGAAATTCAAAAAAAATCATCAGCTGATTGATTTTCATGAAGAATTTCGGGAGCGATTTTTTTTTGTTTTCATAACAATATAATTTTTTTGTTATCAAAACAAATATTGTTGAATTCATAAAATTTCAAAAATAAAAACTTGTTCTGCTTAAAATGCCTATAATTCTGAAGATATTTTTGGGCTATTAACTTAGAAACAAATCTTTTTCCGAACTGTTGTTTTAAGGCCGTTGCAAAAAAAAATTGAAGCCAATGTAAAACTTGGACCAAAGTCGAGGAAAAAGGAGAACAAAAAAATAAAAAATAATAAAATTGAAATAACAAGCTATGGTTTCAACATTTAAATGAAAAATGGATTAATTTTTTTTACCCCTGTCCAGTTCCAGTATCATTAGTTTTCAAAATTTCTATTATCAACGCAGGAAAATGCATTTCAAATTGTTTATCAGATTTCTAATTCCATTAAATTTTGAAGTTTTTTGAAAAAAAAAATTGTTTTGATACCTGATTTTTCGGCTCGATTTTTAAAAAAGGGAAGGGGGTGGAGGGTGGCTAAATCTTTGAAAAATATCTTTAATTTTATTTTATTCAAATCAGTTTTCGATCCATAAAAAAATATCTTGAATGAAAAAAAAAAATTTCTGAACAAAATTATTTTTTATCCCCTATTTTTTTAACCCTCTTACGCCCATGGTTTCCCCAGAGCACTCACTCACTCACTTCAAAATGCATTAGGCCGATGCAAATATTTTTCAAAGTTGTTGTCCTTCGGCTCTGGCCGGGGTCGAGGGAGGAGAGGGGGGGGGGAGGTAAAACAATAAAAAAAATATAAATATTGAAATAACAAGCCATAGTTTCAGCATTTCCATGGAAAAAGTGTTTTCAAATGCATTTTACTCTAGTTCAATTGTTTTGCAATCATTAGTTTTTCATTATAAAATTCTACAATTCATGGAAATAAAGAAAAGAACACATATTTTTTCTTGTTTACGCACAGCCATTTCCCAATAAATTAATCTTTATTTGTAGAATAAACAGTATAAAAATGAAATTCTTAAAGCAATTCTCTTGTATGTTAATTTTTTATTGATTTACTAAACACCACTACAGAAGCAATGTCTTATAAATTTCGTGATTCAATCTTCCAATCTCGTCCCAGACCCAATTCTACTTCTGCTGAAGGTAATCTTAAATATATCCAAAAATGATTTTTATCAAAATGGTTATTTTGCACACACAAAAAAACTTTGAAGAGTGTAATTAAAAAATGGATAGCTTATTGGAATGTTACTATGATTCCTGAATTTTTCGTTCATAAAACATATGGGCACCTGTAACTTTGCATCGTTAAATTGATCAGAAAAAAAAACATTTCACGGAAAGGGGATCGATCGCCAAACCAGCGACCGAATTTTGCTGGGTTGGTTTTGCTGATATCAGCGAAATTTTTCTCTAAACCAGCGAAATTTTTCGCTGAAAAAGGTGGCTGCGCGAAACGGTTTCTTTTCCAGCGAAAGTTTTCGCTGGTTTGATACACATCCTTCCGACAGCCGTCATAAATGTTTGTTATTGTTCACGTTTGGAAGCGATTTGTGGCAATCGAATTGCTTTAGGGGTTTTTTCAAAACAAAAAAGCATGAAAAAGTTCTGCATCAAGTGTTCAGCATTAAAATACATACTCAACAGGTGATGGTTCTTTTCAATGAAAAGAAGCACGTTTCCATAAAGTTCTCGCAGCAGAAAAATACGGTGCAGTGAAGCTGGAGATGTATTTGTACTGCTGCATAGATGAGTGCACAAATTGTCGCAGGTGGCAGCAAGAATCGTAGGCGAGGAACTTGACCATGGCCGCGGAACAGTTTGTGCTGTGGCAAGTAAGTACAACCTGGCTGGACTTTCTTTTAATTCTGCTTCCGTTACTGCGAAATCTTTACACGATTCCCAATTAATCTCTGGTTCTCAAATCCTCTGGTTTATTTTGGCATAGGCTTCTGCCGCCAAAACAAAAAAAAACAATCGTCGGTGATAAAAAACGCTGATCCAGTGCAAAAAAACACTGGTCCAGTGGAAACATTCGCTGAACCAGCGGATTTTTCGCCGAAACCAGTAGAATAATCTCCTGGTTGATTTTGGTACGAGCTGCTGCCGCCGGAAAAAAAAACCCGGACGTCAGCGATAGAAAACCGCTGGACCAGCGAATTGTTTCCCAAAATTAGTACAATAATCTCCTGGTTGATTTTGGTGCCCTGCCGCTTTTTCCAAACCAGCGAGAAAATTTTCTGATTCTAGCAAAACTGATCCCCCAAACAGCGACATTTTTCACCAAACCAGTGTTTTTTTTTCACTGGTTTGGTAGAATTTCATCGGTTTCCAAACCAGCGAAAAAAATTAGCGATTCTAGGTAATTTTTGTGCAGGCTGAGAAATTAGTGACATTTTTCGCTAGTTTTAGCGAACTTTATCGCGATTTGGCGATGGATCCCCTTTCCGTGTTGAAATACATTTTTTTTAATTTTTGAGGCGTTCAAAAATGCATGCAGATTTTAATGGACCAAATGATTTGGGGCCACTTTGGTTTTGAAAAAAATCTCACAAAGTTCAGCTTAAATATAAAACACAAAAAAAAAGTTTTATTCAATTGCTCCTTTCTGAGAAAACGTCTCATTTTCGTACAATCGAGCTAATATTTTTAAAGGGATTAGCAAGCCCTTGAATTTTCGTAAAAATAAATTACATCCTATCGCCATAACCTTTTTGTGTAAACTATTTGTTCAATATTCATATGTAAGCTTTTCAAACAAAACTGAACCAATATTTATTCTCGTTTCCCCCTCCTCCCCTTCCAGCGTGCTCGTTGGCGCACCCCGAGCCCAATCCGACCTTGCCTCGCAGCGCAAGCTCAACGAAACCGGTGCCCTGTACAAGTGTCACTATGACAGCGGCGAATGCGCCCCGTACTACGTGGACCGGATGGGCAACACCAACAATGAGAACGAACCATTTGCGTACAGCAGTGAAAAGAAGGACTTTCAAATGTTGGGTGCCTCCATGGATGGACATGGGGCCGATGGAGATCGGTTCGTGGTGTGTGCTCCGAAGATCGTCACGGAACTGGTGGACTACTATCTGCTGCACGGGATTTGCTACGTAACGGATGGCACTAAAAATGGGGAACCCAAGTCGGTGAAGCCAATCTATCCGCTGAGAGTTAAAGGTTAGTCGAGTAATTGAACGCACCTGTTCCAGTTCTAACGAAACGTTCTCATTTTTTCCCCCAGACAAACAGCTGTACCGCGACCCGAAGCACAACGTGCAGTACTACAACTACATGTACGGCGAGCAGGGCCTGGCCGTGCACGTGACCGACGACGGCGAGGAGATTCTGATCGGGGCGCCAGGTGTGTTCAATTGGCGCGGCACGGTCATCCGGTACCGGCGCCAGATCAACGAAGACATGGGTGGCCTGAGTCGGCGCGATGGCGAACGAAACTGGAGCTGGCAGTCGGGGACGTCGTCGTCGGATGGTCGTCCCAAGCGGCAGATCATCAGCTACGTCACCGATGTGCCCAATCCGTACTTTAGCAAGCTGGATGATGACTCGTACTTTGGGTACGCCGTCAGTTCGGGCTTCTTCCAGGACAACACCAAGCTGCTGTACGTGGCCAGTGCACCGCAGATGCAGCTGCAAACGGGCGAGGTGTACATCTTTGACATCATCAACGCGGACTCGTTCCACGAGACGCAAATCAAGATTCTGTACACCTTCCCGGGTCAGCAGCAGGGCGAGTACTTTGGCTATGCCCTGCTGACGGAGGACTTCAACGGAGACGGGCTGCCGGATTTGGCCATTTCGGCGCCGATGCACAGCTGGAACTCGGACTACGAGAACGGAGTGGTTTATGTGTACATGAACGAGGGAAAGTTGAGCTTCCAGTTGCAGCAGATTTTGACGACCAAGTACGAACACGGTGGACGGTTCGGGATCAGTATGGCCAAGATTGGAGACGTCAACATGGATGGGTATTCAGGTAACTTTTTTGATCTCTGTGTTTTTTTATTATCATTATTGAAAACACTAAATTCATGGAAACAGCCATCACTACTGTCACAATGAATCAGCATGAAACCTTTCTGCGAGAAAGTGGAGATTTTTTTTCTCTTCCAAAATGTATCGATAGTTTTGTAATGAAATCATAAATAGTTTATTTTAACAATCAACGACATATCTGTAGTTTTTTTAAAGGTTCAATAAAAAAACCTTTATTTTTGTTTTTTAAGTGTTTTTGAATACCCCGGACTTGAGACGGTTTCAAAAAACCCAAAAAGCAAAAAAATAAATTTAGTTTGTCGGACCTTTAAAAAACAATTTCTAGATATCTGAATTAACATTTAAAAGGGGCGGTACACAGAAAAAAATAATGTAAATTTGGAAGCTTTAATTTTGGAAGGTTGAATATTACCTCTTTTATGATGTAATTTTACCTCAATTTAGACTGAAAAAGTGACATTACAACAGAAAAGTGGTAAAATTACACATTTTCAGAGGTAAAATTACACCTTTTTTCTGACATAAAAGATGTACCCCTTCCCAGATGTAATATTACCATGATTTTTTTTTCTGTGTATGACATTGCTCTTACGGCCTTTCTTCCCATTACAACACGTGTAATGAAAGGCCTTAAAGAGCAATGTCGTACCGCCCCTTTCATATTTTGCTCTAGATATCATGATTTAAAAATGACTCATAGTGTGTATGCATGACGTTTTTCCTAGTAAGGAAATATTAAAGATTGTTTTTGCCCTTTAAAATTTACATCATCTCTTTCATTGTCGTGGTGAATGAAATGAGAGTAACCATCAATTTATATTAAGAAGGATTTCATGTTACGAATTCTCTTATTCTGCTGGATTATTTAAAACATCAACATGGTTTATCTTGAACATCACGAAAGTTGCTCAAACACTCAAATTTTGTATAGGACATTGTTTTATTAAAGATCTGAAAATGTTGCCGCCATCCACAAATGACGTGGCACATTAGAGAAGATGGGGGTCTGAAAGGTTTTGACGGTCCTTATTTTTTTGAGGATAAAAAAAAATGAAATTGCAAGCCATGGTATTGACATTTGAATAAAAAAAAGTGTTTAAAAATGCATTTTACACCTGCCCAGTTGTTTTGCAATCATTAGTTTTCATAATATCGAAGTATTTACGTTTTATTTTTTCGCCGAAAAAAAACTTTTTGCGGTACATACTATAAAACGGAATTTGACAAATATCACATTGTTTTGATCAATCTCAGATATGCTAAATATGATTTAAACGCAGGAAAATGCAATTAAAATTGTTTTCAGAAACTTCTATTTCCATTAAAATTTTTAAGTTTAAAAAAAATATAAAATATTTTTTCCCCCTGATTTTTCGGACCTATTTTAAAGCGGAGGGGGGGGAGACAAAAAACATTGAAATTTTGCAGCGGCCTAAGATTCAAAGTATAAATACTCATCATTGTTCACAAAATACCGATTTTTTTTCGAAAGTACTAAAATTTTCATAATTTGCAATATGGGTATCAAACGAAGCGAAATTTGTCATGCTTTTTCACGTTGTAAATGTTTTTTTTTTTTTAGGAAGATTTTAACCAAAGAGTATTCCCTTCTCCCTGTTTTAACCCTCTACAACTCAACCCCGCCTTTAGACGGGCTTCGATTTAAAAAAAATCGCCAAAAATTAATTTTAAAACCAATTTTTGATCTTTAAAAAGCATTGGAAAGAAGAACTTTTATAATTTTAGAAAATTTAAGGGTTGGTAATTTTACTTGTTTTATGTGACTTTGCCAATGTTTTTAAAATTTCATTTTTTAGGGGTCAACTTTGGCTGTGTTTTTGAATAACACCAACATATTTTAAGTAAGAAGAAGTATGCAGTAATTTGTCTCTACGCAATTTTTTACAATTTCAATGATTATTATTATTAGTTTTATTAAAGACATTTTACCATTGCAATGGCATTCGTGTCGTATTTTTGAATATACAGAATTCTAATTCGGTTTCTAAATCTTTTCTTTAAATTTAAATGATAATGGTGCCAATTTATATTAGAAAATGTAAAAAAAAGCAAAAAATTGAAAAATGGCTGTAAAAGCATGAAAAAATTAGTTAGGCAAAATTTAATGATAGGAGGGAATAGAACAGGCCATTACTACCAAAAACAAACATAAACTAAACAAGATTAATGCAACTTAAAATACTAAAAATGAACCAAGAAAAACATAAAACAAGAGAAGTAAAGTTTTTCGTAAACCATAAAGTGCTTCAAAATGACCTCCTAAACACGGGAAAAATAAAAAAATGGTAAAAAAATTCGGCAACAAACGGTTAACTCTGCGTTATCGTCCATTATCGGCGAAAATCTTATCGAAATTATCGACTCGTTATCGAGCCTCGATAATTTTATGGTTAACAACCTTGGTGATCCTTGGTGCCATTACATTTGTGGCCTTTGAAAAAATCAAATTTAATATCAAAATGTATGCATAAACAAAAAGTTACTTACAGTATTCATACCTCCTTACAGACATCGCCATCGGCGCTCCGTTCGAGGAAAACGGTGCCGTTTACATCTACCTCGGCTCGCCCTCGGGTCTCCGCACCAAACCCTCCCAGCGGCTAGTCCCCCCCGCGAATGACCTCATGAACCCCTCAGCCCAACCCATGTTCGGTCACGCCCTCTCCCGCGGGGCAGACATCGATGGGAACGGTTACCACGATCTCGCGATTGGATCGCCGAACGAAGAAGCGGTGTACGTGTACAAGACCTACCCGGTGGTGCGAGTTTTCAGCACGGTGAGTTCCTCCAAGCGGGAACTTTCTCCAGAGGAAACGGCCTTCCAGCTGACGGCCTGCTGGCGGTACGAGTCCGCTACGAACATCCAGCACGACGTGAGCTTTGGGTACACGCTAAAGGTGGACAACCAAAATGGGAGGGCTCAGCTGAGTGACGGAAGTAATTCGATTAGTGGGACTAGCAAGATCAACTACGACGACTTTTGTCAGGAGTTTGACGTGCGGGTGAAGCCGTCGTTCGCCGATATTTACAAGCCGATTATGGTCGAGTTTAGCTACAAGGTGATCAGCAACATCCCGACCAACAGTGAGTTCTGTGAGCATTGCGTCATGACTGATCCTGCGGTGCCAAGTACGGTCACGGAGAAGATTTCCTTCAAGACTGGCTGCGCAGGAGAGACGTGCATTGCGGAGTTGAATTTGAAGGCGGCTTGGGTTGATCTCAGGTAAGTTGTGGGGCAACATGAAATATTGATACGTGATTGAGTTATTCTACGTATTTCTTTTGCAGTTCTCCTTACATCATCGGAAGCACCCGCACCGCATCGCTCCAGTACGACGTGATCAACACGGGTGAAAACGCCTTCCTGCCCCAGCTGAACGTAACGCTGCCCTCCCTGATAACCCTGGCCAAGTTACCCTCCCATTGTAAGCTCACAAACCTCAACGACGGGCTGAACCTGCTGTGCGATCTCAACAACGGACTCGCGCTCAAGACGTACGCGTTGACTAAGATGGTGCTGGTGCTGGACATGAGTCGGTTGGAGGGGAAATCGTTCTCGATCAACGCCGAGGTGTTCAGTACCAGTGAGGAGACTAACAAGGAGGATAACGCGCTGGAGACGACCGTGGAGTTGCAGGAGTTTAGCGAGATTGAAGTGGTTGGGAAGTCATCGGTTAGTGAGGTCAACTTGCAGCGTCAGAGTGGAAAGATCAACGTGACGTACCAGATTCAGGTGATGAACAATGGACCGAGCAGTCTGCGGGATTTGACGTTTGCGTTGAAGGTTCCACTGGTTTATCACAAGCCAAGTTCGGCGGATGTGCTGAAGATCGTCAGCTTCAACGACATCCACATCAACGGGTACTACAACTACAAGAACTTGGACTTTACCTGGACGCAGAACAACGTGATCCTGATCCCAAATCCGGTCGAGTACTCGACGCAACTCCCAGAAGTAGACAACCTGTACAAAGCCAGTATGGACTTTGGCCTCCTATCCGGCCAATCTCACTCGGACCCGTCTTCAGACGACAGCGCCAACTACCAAACCCGTCGTCGTCGTCGATCCGCCCCAACCTTCAGCGATCTTCACTACAACAAGTACACCAACCAACTCGCCCAGCACTCCCGCCCCCGTCGAAGTCTCCCCACCGTCAACCCAGACATCCTCAACGGCCTCCCAACCAACCGCACGCTCTACTTCAGCTGCGACTCGCCAATATTCATCGAATGTGCCGAAGTGAGCGTCCAAATCGCCAACTTCAAACCCGGCAACGTCCCGATCCTGATCGACCTGCAGTTCGAGCTGAATCTGGACGCCGTAGCCGAGAGTTTCCTCGAGCGCGAAGACATCCTGGCCCTGCAAATTCTCTCCGAACTACGCAAACTGGAAGACGAGGAAGGCGTTGGCTTCAGCGTCGCCAAGAACAACCCCTTTACGGTGGTGTACAAGTACGCCATCGAAAGCACCCCCATCTGGGTGTACATCGTGTCGACGATCGGCGGGCTGCTGCTGCTGGTGCTGATCTCGTATGGGCTGTACCGGGCAGGGTTCTTCAAGCGGACGAAGAAGGAGGAGTTTGAGAAGTTGCATCGGGAGGTGGGTTTTGAACACAGAATTCTCAAGTTTTTGCATTGCTAACGAAAGATTTTTTTATTTTTCAGAGCGTCCGGATGAACCAAACCCAGCCGGATACGGATGATGAGCGCTAAACACGCGATCAGAGCCGCCAATTTTCACAGCAAAAAAGACAGTGAGACGTTACCAAAAAAGTGCATTATTTTATTTATTTTGCAATAAGTAAGGATTAGACTGTAAGCGATTTTGAAGACAGTCACTCTTGGTGGCACCCTTTTTTACCATTCTTGTAAATACGAAAAGACGCATTTTACCGGCCATAATAGCATTTGTTAGATTTGTAGGACACGATTTCATCAGAATTTATTTTTAAATACTGACTAGGGAAACGATAATTTATTTTTAAAACATTCAGTTCCTTTGGATTTAAGATAAATCAAGAAATAAAGAAAATTTTAAAAGTCGAAAAATAGTTTTAAACAGTTTTTATTTTTTTAATTTGGATAAAGAATGTCGCCCAAAGTTCAATAGAATTAAATATCACAGCCAAATTTTCATGAAAAATATGATTTGCAAAATTTAAAAATGCAGCGGAGCAATTCTCTACAAAAACCGGAAATGGATTTTATTTATATTTTTTTTGTTTGGCTTAAACTTTCTGAAGTCCTTCCCTATGACCAAATAAGCCATTTTGTATGATTGGTTCACCCAAATCTCCATTCAATTTTGGCAGCTGTCCATAGAAAAAATGGTACGTAAATATTCGAAAATCTGTAACTTTTGAAGAAATTTTCTGATCGATTTAGTGTCTTCGGCAAAGTTGTAGGTATTAATGAGGACTATTCAGAAAAAATAGGTATTCCCACAATAGATTGAGAAAAAGAGCCTGCGATTTCGCTACCTTTTTCTAAGTAAGTATAGCATCAAAATTTCCCGTGGTCCTAATCCTTACTCCTACCCCGGTGAATGGTGGAGATGGGAACGGCCGGCTTTCATGGTGCTGCCTGTCCTGCTCTGGAAGAATTGGTTTTAATACCCTTCCCGAGCAGATGGAAATAACTTGGGAATAACATTTTTTGATATTTGAAAATACTAGGCTAATATCATTTTATGTTATTTATAACAAGATTTGTTATTCGTCGTTATGATTTTTTTGTTATTGTATTGTTATTGTTATAACAGACTGATAAAATTTTGAGTTATTCTTCGTTCAAATCTTTGTTTTTATTTTTTGTTATTTTAACAACTAATCCGACCATCCCAATAACAGTTGGAGTTATTCTTCCATAACGAAAAATGTTATTCCCAAGTTGTTTTGGCTTTCAACCAATATCAAACCAATAACAAATTTTGTTATGATAACATAAACTGTTATTAAACCCTTATGCAAAAATGGATCTTTCAAGAAGATTCCATAACATTTTCTGTTATTTTAACAGTATTTGTTATTGAAATGGCATGAATTTTGTTATTACCGTCTGCCCGGGCATGACAAAATCCAGTCTGCAACCCGCTAAGATCTCTATGCGAATGCGAAATATCCATTTGAAGCTTAATTTTTACTGAAAAATTCCCGATTTTCGATTTTTCAAAATAGTTTCCATGATTGTCTATTCCTGAAAATATTTTTTCGAAAAGTTCAAAAAATTTCCAACGAAATTGCCTTAGACACATTGAAGATTGAACCTCTGGTTGCTGAAAATTTATTTTTTTTATGTCTCATCTAAACATTCCACATTTTCTAATGCCAAAATCTTAGCAACTGATGGTCCAATTTTCAATTATGCAAAATGAAACATTTGTGTAATTTAATGATCTTTTGTTAAACAAATATTTTGAAAATTTTGGAATTACAAAGGGAGAAACATTTAATATTACGCCCATTTGAAATGTTAGTCTTGATTCCAATTTTTTTAAGTTTTTTTTTCGAAAAAGATCATGGGATGGAATGAACAATCATGGGTGCCAGGGGCGCCGACTCTGGGGGGGCACGGTACTTTTTGCCCCCCCTAAAATTTGGCTGGGGGGGCAGCCCATACATTGTGCCCCCCCAGAAATTTTGGAAGAAAAATATTCTTATATCAAATATAAAAAAAATCACAGAAATAATTGAAAATAATATCTAAAACTTAAATGGAACATTGTTTGTACACACGGATAGAATTCTTGTAAGCGAATCCGTAAAATAGTTCAAAAACGTTTGTTGTTTTCGAAATCGCTGAAATTTTTTGAACAAAATCGTTTACAATTTTCTGGATTTAGATGCATTTTTATTCTAAGTCGACAACATTTTATCTATACCACTGTGCTCTCTAGGAGAATCAGTAAGCTTAGTACAAGAGCACAGAGTCATCGGTAAAGGATTTGAGAGATGTCGTCAACATAGATTTAACGGATTTGCTCCTAAGATTTCTATCTTTGCATGTTGTTTCAAAAACAAAACCAATGTACTTTTTCCATAGCACTTCATCTACAATCAAACTTACGCAAACTCTTGCGAAAACAATCATCATGTTTTCAAACGCAACATTCTGCGATTTGCCATTGTAGATCAGGATTTAGCGAATATAAACTGAAACACATTTCAAAATGGTCATTTGTTGACTGCTTTACATTTACAAAAATGCTGATAAATTCGATAATTTTTTGGGTAATTTTAGAAACGATTTGAAGAGATTTCAAATACATTTGTTAACCGCTAACCGTTCCATACCAATTTTAGCCGAAAAATACAATTGTTTCAAAAAAAGTATTTTTTTGAAAACTAGCGCACCGCTTTTCTGAGAAACAGACAAATTAAAACCTAATCTGAGACAATTTCACATTATAATCTTAAAAAAACACAAGTGTATCGCCTTCTGCCATTTATGTTCGATTTTTTAAAAAATAAAAAGGCTGTAGAAATTTCAACTGCACCTCAAAAAATATGCCGAAAAAAATAAAAAAAACAGGAAATCAGCATTATTGAGTATTGGGATTCCATTTTAAAACGTTTTTGGTAAAATTCTTAAATTCTCAAATTCTTAAATTCTTAAATTCTTAAATTCTTAAATTCTTAAATTCTTAAATTCTTAAATTCTTAAATTTTTAAATTCTTAAATTCTTAAATTCTTAAATTCTTAAATTCTTAAATTCTTAAATTCTTAAATTCTTAAATTCTTAAATTCTTAAATTCTTAAATTCTTAAATTCTTAAATTCTTAAATTCTTAAATTCTTAAATTCTTAAATTCTTAAATTCTTAAATTCTTAAATTCTTAAATTCTTAAATTCTTAAATTCTTAAATTCTTAAATTCTTAAATTCTTAAATTCTTAAATTCTTAAATTCTTAAATTCTTAAATTCTTAAATTCTTAAATTCTTAAATTCTTAAATTCTTAAATTCTTAAATTCTTAAATTCTTAAATTCTTAAATTCTTAAATTCTTAAATTCTTAAATTCTTAAATTCTTAAATTCTTAAATTCTTAAATTCTTAAATTCTTAAATTCTTAAATTCTTAAATTCTTAAATTCTTAAATTCTTAAATTCTTAAATTCTTAAATTCTTAAATTCTTAAATTCTTAAATTCTTAAATTCTTAAATTCTTAAATTCTTAAATTCTTAAATTCTTAAATTCTTAAATTCTTAAATTCTTAAATTCTTAAATTCTTAAATTCTTAAATTCTTAAATTCTTAAATTCTTAAATTCTTAAATTCTTAAATTCTTAAATTCTTAAATTCTTAAATTCTTAAATTCTTAAATTCTTAAATTCTTAAATTCTTAAATTCTTAAATTCTTAAATTCTTAAATTCTTAAATTCTTAAATTCTTAAATTCTTAAATTCTTAAATTCTTAAATTCTTAAATTCTTAAATTCTTAAATTCTTAAATTCTTAAATTCTTAAATTCTTAAATTCTTAAATTCTTAAATTCTTAAATTCTTAAATTCTTAAATTCTTAAATTCTTAAATTCTTAAATTCTTAAATTCTTAAATTCTTAAATTCTTAAATTCTTAAATTCTTAAATTCTTAAATTCTTAAATTCTTAAATTCTTAAATTCTTAAATTCTTAAATTCTTAAATTCTTAAATTCTTAAATTCTTAAATTCTTAAATTCTTAAATTCTTAAATTCTTAAATTCTTAAATTCTTAAATTCTTAAATTCTTAAATTCTTAAATTCTTAAATTCTTAAATTCTTAAATTCTTAAATTCTTAAATTCTTAAATTCTTAAATTCTTAAATTCTTAAATTCTTAAATTCTTAAATTCTTAAATTCTTAAATTCTTAAATTCTTAAATTCTTAAATTCTTAAATTCTTAAATTCTTAAATTCTTAAATTCTTAAATTCTTAAATTCTTAAATTCTTAAATTCTTAAATTCTTAAATTCTTAAATTCTTAAATTCTTAAATTCTTAAATTCTTAAATTCTTAAATTCTTAAATTCTTAAATTCTTAAATTCTTAAATTCTTAAATTCTTAAATTCTTAAATTCTTAAATTTCTAAAATTTT